>NW_022589730.1:14966802-14985378 GCF_004348235.1 Phoca vitulina
ATCACCCAGCCACCCCATCCCTCCCACCCCCCACCACTCCAGCAACCCTCAGTTTGTTTCCTGAGATTAAGAATTCCTCATATCAGTGAGGTCATATGACACATGTCTTTCTCTGATTGACTTATTTCGCTCAGCATAATACCCTCCAGTTCCATCCACTTCACTGCAAATGGCGAGATTTCATTCTTTTTGATGGCTGCATGATATTCCATTGTATATATACACCACATCTTCTTTATCCATTCATCTGTCAGTGGACATCTTGGCTCTTTCCATAGTTTGGCTATTGTGGACTTTGCTGCTATAAACATTGGGGTGCACGTACCCCTTCGGATCCCTACATTTGTATCTTTGAGGTAAATACCCAGTAGTGCAATTGCTGGGCCGTAGGGTAGCTGTATTTTCAACGTTTTGAGGAACCTCCATACTGTTTTCCAGAGTGGCTGCACCAGCTTGCATTCCCACCAATAGTGTAGGAGGGTTCTTCTTTCTCCACATCCCCGCCAACATCTGTTGTTTCCTGACTTGTTAATTTTAGCCATTCTGACTGGTGTGAGCTGGTATCTCATTGAGGTTTTGATCTGGATTTCCCTGATGCCGAGCGATGTTGAGCACTTTTTCATGTGTCTGTTGGCCATTTGGATGTCTTCTTTGGAAAAATGTCTGTTTATGTCTTCTGCCCATTTCTTGATTGGATCATTTGTTCTTTGGGTGTTGCGTTTGATAAGTTCTTTATAGATTTTGGATACTAGCCCTTTATCTGATGTGTGTTTTGCAAATATCTTCTCCCATTCTGTCGGTTGTCTTTTGGTTTTGTTGACTGTTTCTTTTGCTGTGCAAAAGCTTCTTATCTTGATGAAGTCCCAAGAGTTCATTTTTGTCCTTGTTTCCCTTGCCTTTGGCGATGTTTCTAGGAAGAAGTTGGTGTGGCTGAGGTCGAAGAGGTTGCTGCCTGTGTTCTCCTCTAGGATTTTGATGGACTCCTGTCTCACATTTAGGTCTTTCAACCATTTTGAGTCTGCTTTTGTGTGTGGTGTAAGGAATGGTCCAGTTTCATTCTTCTGCATGTGGCTGTCCAATTTTCCCAACACCATTTGTTGAAGACACTGTCTTTTTTCCATTGGACATTCTTTCCTGCTTTGTTGAAGATGAGTTGACCATAGAGTTGAGGGTCCATTTCTGGGCTCTCTATTCTGTTCCATTGATCTATGTGTCTGTTCTTATGCCAGTACCATACTGTCTTGATGATGACAGCTTTGTAATAGAGCTGGAAGTCCGGAATTGTGATGCCGCCAGCTTTGCTTTGCTTTTTCAACATTCCTCTGGCTATTTGGGGTCTTTTCTGGTTCCATACAAATTTTAGGATTATTTGTCCCACTTCTTTGAAAAAAGTTAATGGTATTTTGATAGGGATTGCATTGAATGTGTAGATTGCTCTAGGTAGCATTGACATCTTCACAATATTTGTTCTTCCAATCTATGAGCATGAAACGTTTTTCCATTTCTTTGTGTCTTCCTCAATTTCTTTCATGAGTATTTTATGAGTACAGATTCTTTGCCTCTTTGGTTAGATTTATGCCTAGGTATCTTATGGTTTTGGGTGCAATTGTAAATGGGATCGACTCCTTAATTTCTCTTTCTTCTGTCTTGTTGTTGATGTATAGGAATGCCACTGATTTCTGTGCATTGATTTTATATCCTGCCACTTTACTGAATTCCTGGATGAGTTCTAGCATTTTGGGGTGGAGTCTTTTGGGTTTTCTACATATAGTATCATATCACCTGCAAAGAGTGAGAGTTTGACTTCTTCTTTGCCGATTTGGATGCCTTTTATTTCTTTTTGTTGTCTGATTGCTGTGGCTAGGACTTCTAATACTATTTTGAATAGAAGTGGTGATAGTGGACATCCCTGCCATGTTCCTGACCTTAGGGGGAAAGCTCTCAGTTTTTCCCCATTGAGAATGATATTCGCTGTGGGTTTTTCATAGATGGCTTTTATGTTATTGAGGTATGTACCCTCTATCCCTATACTCTGAAGAGTTTTGATCAAGAAAGGATGCTGTACTTTGTCAAATGCTTTTTCTGCATCTATTGAGAGGATCATATGGTTCTTGTTCTTTCTTTTATTAACGTATTGTATCACATTGATTGATTTGCGGATGTTGAACCAACCTTACAGCCCAGGGATAAATCCCACTTGGTCATGGTGAATAATCCTTTTACTGTACTGTTGGATCCTATTGGCTAGTATTTTGGTGAGAATTTTTGCATCCATGTTCATCAAGGATATTGGTCTATAATTCTCCTTTTTGATGGGGTCTTTGTCTGGTTTTGGGATCAAGGTAATGGTGGCCTCATAATATGAGTTTGGAAGTTTTCCTTCCACTTCTGTTTTTTGGAACAGTCTCACAAGAATAGGTATTAATTCTTCTTTAAATGTTTGGTAGAATTCCCCTGGGAAGCCATCTGGCCCTGGGCTTTTGTTTGTTGGGAGATTTTTGATAACTGCTTCAATTTCCTTAGTGGTTATAGGTCTGTTCAGGTTTTCTGTTTCTTCCTGGTTCAGTTTTGGTAGTTTATAGATATCTAGGAATGCATCCATTTCTTCCAGGTTATCTAATTTGCTGGCATATAGTTGCTCATCATATGTTGCTTATAATTGTTTGTATTTCTTTGGTGTTAGTTGTGATCTCTCCTCTTTCATTCATGATTTTATTTATTTGGATCATTTCTCCTTTTTTTTTGATAAGTCTGGGCAGGAGTTTATCAATCTTGTTAATTCTTTCAAAGAACCAGCTCCTAGTTTCGTTGATCTGTTCTACTGTTCTTTTGGTTTCTATTTCATTGATTTCTGCTCTGATCTTTATTATTTCTCTTCTCCTGCTGGGTTTAGGCTTTATTTGCTGTTCTTTCTCCAGCTCCTGTAGGTGTAGGGTTAGATTGTGTATTTGAGACTTTTCTTGTTTCTTGAGAAAGGCTTGTATTGCTATATAC
The DNA here is from genome assembly GCF_004348235.1 of Phoca vitulina. NCBI lineage: Eukaryota > Metazoa > Chordata > Mammalia > Carnivora > Phocidae > Phoca > Phoca vitulina. The sequence continues at coordinate 14,969,797 of NW_022589730.1, forward strand.
TTTCCTCTTAGGACTGCCTTTGCTGCATCCCAAAGATTTTGAAGAGTTGTGTTTTCAATTTCATTTATTTCCATGAATTTTTTTAATTCTTCTTTAATTTCCTGGTTGACCTATTCATTCTTTAGTAGGTTGCTCTTTAGCCTCCAAGTATTTGAATTCTTTCCCACTTTCCTCTTGTGATTGAGTTCTAGTTTCAAAGCATTGTGGTATGAAAATATGCAGGGAATGATCCCAATCTTTTGGTACCAGTTGAGACCTGATTTGTGCCCTAGGATGTGATCTATTCTGGAGAATGTTCAATGGGCACTAGAGAAGAATGTGTATTCTGTTGCTTTGGGATGGAATGTTCTGGATATATCTGTGAAGTCCATTTGGTCGAGTGTGTCTTTATTTATTTATTTCCTTGTTGATCTTTTAAAGTCTTTATTTCCTTGTTGATCTTTTGCTTAGATGATCTGTCCAGTTCAGTGAGGAAGGTGTTAAAGTCCTCCACTATTATTGTATTGTTGTTGATGTGTTTCTTTGCTTTTGTTACTAATTGGCTTATATAATTGGCTGCTCCCATGTTAGGGACATAGATATTTACAATTGTTAGATCTTCTTGTTGGATCGAGCCTTTAAGTATATGTGACCTTCCTCATCTCTTACTATAGTCTTTGGTTTAAAATCTAATTTGTCTGATATAAGGATTGTCACCCAGCTTTCTTCTGATGTCCATTAGCATGGTAAATGGTTTTCCACCCCCTCACTTTCAATCTGGGGGTGTCTTTGGGTCTAAAATGAGTCTCTTGCAGACAGCATATCGATGCGTCTTGTTTTTTTTTTTTTATCCAGTCTGATAGCCTGTGTCTTTTGATTGGGCCATTTAGACCATTTACATTCAGGGTAACTATTGAAAGATATGAATTTAGTGCCACCGTATTGCCTGTAAGGTGACTATTACTGTATATTGTCTGTGTTCCTTTCTGGTCTATGTTACATTTGGGCTCTCTCTTTGGTTAGAGGACCCCTTTTGATATTTCTTGTAGGGCTGGTTTTGTGTTTGCAAATTCCTTTAGTTTTTGTTTGTCCTGGAAGCTTTTTATCTCCTATTTTCAATGACAGCCTAGCTGGATATAGTATTCTTGGCTGCATATTTTTCTCATTTAGTGCTCTGAATATATCCTGCCAGTCCTTTTTGGCCTGCCAGGTCTCTGTGGATAGGTCTGTTGCCAATCTAATGTTTCTACCATTGTAGGTTACAGATCTCTTGTCCCGAGCTGCTTTCAGGATTTTCTGTTTGTCTCTGAGACTCGTAAGTTTTACTATTAGGTGTTGGGGTGTTGACCTATTTTTATTGATTTTGAGGGGGGTTCTCTGTGCCTCTTGGATTTTGATGCCTGTTTCCTTCTCCAAATTAGGGAAGTTCTCTGCTATAATTTGCTCCAATATACCTTCTGCCCCTCTCTCTCTTTCTTCTTCTTCTGGGATCCCAATTATTCTAACATTGTTTTGTCTTATGGTTTCACTTATCTCTCGAATTCTGCCCTCGTGATCCAGTAGTTGTTTATCTCTCTTTTTCTCAGCTTCTTTATTTTCCATCATTTGGTCTTCTATCTCACTGATTCTCTCTTCTGCCTCATTTATCCTAGCAGTTAGAGCCTCCATTTTTTTTTTTTTTTAAAGATTTTATTTATTTATTTGAGAGAGAGAGAATGAGAGACAGAGAGCATGAGAGGGAGGAGGGTCAGAGGGAGAAGCAGACTCCCTGCCGAGCAGGGAGCCTGATGCGGGACTCGATCCCGGGACTCCAGGATCATGACCTGAGCTGAAGGCAGTCGCTTAACCAACTGAGCCACCCAGGCGTCCCTAGAGCCTCCATTTTTGATTGCATCTCATTAATAGCCTTTTTGATTTCGAATTGGTTAGATTTTAGTTCTTTTATTTCTCCAGAAAGGGTTTCTCTAATATTTTCCATGCTTTTTTCAAGCCCAGCTAGTATCTTTAAAATCGTCATTCTGAACTCTAGTTCTGACATCTTACTGATGTCCGTATTGATTAGGTCCCTGGCAGTCAGTACTGCCTCTTGTTCTTTTTTTTGAGGTGATTTTTTCCATCTTGTCATTTTGTCCAGAGGAGAATAGATGAATGAGAGAACAAAATGGTAACAGGGTAAGAACGACCCCAGAAAAATATACACTAAACAAATCAGAAGACACCTGAAGCTGGGGGAAAAGAAAGGGAAAGAAAGAAAAAAGAAAAAAAAAAAAAGAAAAAGAAAAAGATAAAAACAAAAAAACAGAATATTATCAAATATGATCAGGCTGGTGCATAGATCAGTGCCACACACTAGATTTTGGGCGTATTTTGGTCTGTTAGAAGAAAGTGCCTCCCAAAATTTTAATGAAAGAAAAACTTACACATGTACAAAACTAAGGGTAAATACAATGAAGGGATGGAATATGACTGTAAAGATGAAAATTATAAAAGATTTTGTAAAAGGAATTGATAAGAAGTTGGTTGAAAAAAGAAAGAAGAGGATTAAAAAAAAAAGGGGAGAGAATGTGATCAGGCAGGAGACTAGAATAAAGCCATACACTAGAGATTTAGGGTATATTTTGGTCTGTTAGAAGAAACTGTATCCCAAAATTTTAAAGAGAGAACAACTTATATATATATACCAAAAATAAGGTTAACTACTATGAAAGGATAGAGTATGACTCAAAATGAAAAATAAAAAAGATTTTTTTTTAAAAAAGGGATTGATAAGATGTTGGTTGAAAAAGGGAAGAAGAAAAATTCAAAAAAAAAAAAAAAGAAAAAGAAAGTTTAAAAAAAATTAACTTTGAAAGGCTAAAGAATCATGGGAAAAGAGCCATGAATTCTATGTGCAGTATTCCCCTAGTGCTGGAGTTCTGCCGTTCTCATTGATCAGTAAACTTGGTCTTGGCTGGCTGGTCTTGCTGATCTTCTGGGGGAGGGGCCTCTTGACGTGGTTCTCAAATGTCTTTGCTGGAGGCGGAATTGCCCCATCCTTGCCTGTCAGGGCTAAGTAATCTGCTCAGGTTTGCTCTCGGGAGCTTTTGTTCCCTGCAAGCTTTCTGTACAGCTTTGGAGGACGAGAGTGAAAATGGCGGCCTCCCAATCTCCACCCTGGAGGAGCTGAGAACTCAGGGCCCCACTCCTCAGTGCGCCCCCAGCGAAAAGCAGTCAATCACTCCTGTCTCCCTGGTCTCCGGCCACACTCCATGCTCACCTGGCCTGTGACCAAGCATTTCTATTTCTGGCATAGGACCCTGCTTGGAGTCTCCAAACCCAGTACATCGCTGTGGTGTGCTCCCGCACCACTCCTCCTGGGGGAGGAAGGGGAGTCTCCCCGGATCTGCCGCTTGTTGGGTCCCTGCTGGAAGAGCAGTGGCCCAACTGTGCCATGGATCATGGTTTATGGCCACCCCGAGCTGAGAGCCCACTCCTCAGCTCGGTCTTTGCAGCCAGCTTCCCTGCTCCGATACCTGGGAGCTCTGCCGCACTCAGGCACCCCCAGTCTTTCTGTGACCCCGAGGGTCCTGAGACCACACTGTCCCAGTGAGGGTTCCACCCCCCACTTAGCCACTGGAGCGATGTCCCTCTGCAGAGCCAACTTCTAAAAGTTCCGATTTTGTGCTCCGCTGCTCTATCACTTGCCAGTAGCGGCTGTCAGAGGCCCCCTCCCCCGCTGTCTATCCTCCTGAATATTGCCTCGGATTCCCTCCTCCAAATGCCCTACCTTCCAGAAAGTGGTCGCTTTTCTGTTCAGAGAGTTGCTGCTATTCTTTTCATCGATCTCCTATTGAATTCGCAGGTGTTCAGAATGGTTTGATCCCTATCTAGCTGAATTCCTGGGACCAGATGAAATTTAGGTCTCCTACTCCTCCACCATCTTGCTCCTCCAAGATTTTATTTATTTGAGAGATAAAGAGCGAACCTGTGAGCCCGAGGTCAGAGGGAAAGAGAATCTGAAGCAGACTCTGCACGGAGCTCAGAACCCGGCATGGGGCTTGATCTCACGACCATGAGATCATGACCTGAGCCAAAATCAAGAGTCGGACACTTAACCAACTGAGCCACCCCAGCACCCCCTGACTTAGTTCTTGAAAACACATCTCTGGATCCCAGCTCAGGAATGCCATAAAAGGCACAAGGATGAAGTGGTAGCTCATGTGAGAGATGGTAGGTGGTTGCAAGAGTTTTGATTACAAAATAGAAGCTATCCACATTTTCATTAATTTGGATGAGAGGGTGATAGCAATGCCACCCTGATTTTGTGGTTAGTAACTCTACCAATAACTCAGTAGTAACTGTAACTGCGAGTGACTAGTAATGGTAACTGCCCATGCAGGTGACTTCACAGATGTTCTTCGTTAATCACAAGAGGAGCACGGATGAATCAGTCCAAGTCCTCTCCTCTACTGAAGAAAGAATCTCAGATTCCTACTATGGAATGAAAACCATTTTTTAATGAGAAAGAAAATGAAAGTTTGAGAAGCATTAAGTAATAATAATATGCTATCCGATAGTATGGTGCATGAGAGTTTAAAACACTTTCATATGAGTTAATTCATCTGATGAACCCAGAATCCCAGGAGCTAAATGGGAGGGCAAAGATTACTGGATGTTTCCTCCCACTTTGTAGATGAGAAAACCAAGACTCTAGGAGGATAAGTACTTTTTCGTTTCCACAGCTAGAAAGTGACTGCAGTGGGATATAAACATTATCTCCTGATTCCTGCTATTAAGAGTATTACCTCTAAATGATATGTGAACTGCCTCTTGTGGGGTCTGATTCTAAAGGAATTTTCAGAGTGTAGGCTGGGCCTGCATTTGGACTTTTACTTTCTGTCCTGGGCTATTTCTATTCCCAATGGCCAACTCCAATTCTGTTCAGCCCATTATTGCTAACTTTGTTATTGATGAAAAATTTGGAAATATAAATATGCACTCATTATAAAATGAGTTCTGATGACCTTTTACTATTTGTTGTGTACAAACTGTAAGCAGCAGTTAAAGATGAAAAGGAATTGGCATTGAGCCTTCTTAATTATTGTTCCTGTTTCAGACCTTTATTATAGCTCTGGCTGTTGCTGACACATCTAAATGAGGTTTACAGAACCTGGAGCTGTGAATTCAGTGCTCATTAACAGAGGACTGACAAGACTGTGGAGTTTTCCTTTTTGCCCTTTTAGAAAAGAAATCATCTTAGATATCAAGTTTAGATGTTTTATTTTACATGTGGATTACCTACTGATTTGGAATTATTGTAAGTACGTGCTTCTAAAGAAAAGCCTAAAATGAGATCATAGAAGCATGGCAAGAGAGAGAATGGAGGCTGCGCTTGGTTAGGCTTTCTGGATTCTGTAAGTCACAACCATTATAACTAGTAAGAGGACTCAATGTACCATTGTAAATGGTGCTATGCAAAGAACGCTCACTGGCAGAGGTTCACGTGTCTGGCGAATTCCACCTCCATGGATACCATGGCCAATGCCATCTTTTCTGGCTGCAGGTTGTTAGAACTGGTCTTCTGACCTCTAGGGTCTTCTCATTTTGAGCTCACCTATACATCACTGCCAGATTTGACTTCTAAAAGGGGCAGCTCTGGTCAGGTAATGTCCCCATAAATCCTGTTGCTGGTGCCCTGTTTTTTAGTGAATTATACATAAGTCCTTTTAGTGATTAACAGCTTTCAGTTATGGTGTACGAACAATTAAGTCAACTAGTTAATCTCAAAAGGCAAACTTCAAATTAGTAGATCTGCTTGGTCTGTTGTAGTTTACATATTTAATGGGCATGAAATTCTCATTTAATAGACTTTTACGAGAACTACCGTAGCATCCATATTTCTGATAAATCTGGAATTTAGGTTTTCTGACAAAAACAATGTGACTTCTTGTCTCTACTGTGTGGGTAGAGCACAGAACATGGACATGAATGGAGAGGTTTACGGCAAGAAACACATAGATAAGGAAGTGAGTTCCAGGGCAAAGTAGATGGGAAAAGATGCCATGACTGAGCTGAAAGTATATGGTGGCAGGTACTTAGCATAATATACAAACTTTTAAAAATAAAATTAATGAAAAATATACACCAAAAATCTTTAGCTTGAGCAATGACTAAGAGAATAAGAACTTTCTATAATAAGGAATTTGCCATAAGGAAGCAATTATCCCTGCACAAAACCATGTGAAATAAAGTGGTGGAGGACCAGAGAAGGATCAATAAGACTTAGATTCTAAAAGAAGAGTAGTTTTAGAACATAGTAAATGGAAGTGATAATTTCTTGACCATGCCCACTTCTTATTAACCTGCTCTCTAGTAAGAAGACTTACAGATATTGGAACTAGATACTGTAGTCATTTTTGTATATACCTGATGTTTATTTACATTTACTCTGTAGTTCTGATTTTAGCCATTCTCAGCTCACACTTCTCTAATCCATATAAAATCCCAAACATGAATATACATATGATTACAAATAGATTCTGTCTTTATGCCTCTTAGCTTACCAGAGTTTATTCCTCTGTGAGTGAGCTCGATGTTACAAATGCATTCTCAATTTAACATTCTGTTTCTGTCCTATATGATTGATCTTGTTAGGGGCTCCCTGTATCTCAGTACCTTACCATGGTCTCCTGGCACATAGGCAATATTCTCATGCCTTCATATTTTACTTCAACCTGGTGACCAAGAGAATTAGCAAATGGAAAAAAAATGCTAAAATGGAATATCCAGATAGAAGAAGCAGTACCAAATGTAATTTTCCTCATTCTGAATCTAGAAGACCTCATGATGGCACAGGTCATTTGCTGATTTGTTCATTGAATAAAGTTATTAGTGTCTCATATACTATTTACTTTGCTTGGTCCTACAGATATTTAGATAAATAAAATTGAGTTACTGTCTCCAAAAGTTCAGAGTCTAGTTAGAACCTAGATATATAAATAAATAATATAATACAAGGTACAAATATCATAATGAAAAGATGTACAAGATATTCTGATGATAGATTTATCCAGAACAGATTGAGGAGGGATTAGTAACATCTCCAGGAAGTAAATGACCTTTGAGTCATAAAGGGTTAATTCAGTAAAGTCATTTGATAATGCGGGAAAGCAACATGATAAAGAGTGGATGTCTTAACCCCCCATTCCAAAGTATGGATGTCTCAGCCCCCCATCCCCAGCACATGCTTGCACACATTCATATATATCTATAACATTGTTCTAAAACTTAGTTGGTCCTCAGAACATTTGCATCAGGATCATCTATGACAATGTTATACATGCAAAGTTGCAGACATCACTCAAACTTCTTAGATCTAAGTCACTGGGAATCAACTTGGAAATCTGCTATCAGAACCAGATTCTAGGTGATTTCAATGCACACTATAAATGGATAAGAACTTAAAATAGTTCACTGTAACTGGTGCTTGTAGGGAATTTCACAAGTGATATGAACATTTTATCTTAGACATTTCATCCTGGCAGCAAGACAGAAGGTATATTGGAAGTATCTTAAGTTTATGAAAGAATGATTATTCCTTAATACAAACTGTGGATATGGTTCTGGAAGAGAAAGAATAGATTTCAGGAACATCTGGAAAAGAAAATTTATAAGATTTATTGCTAGATTGCTTTGGGTAGGAAGAATTAAGGGAGAAGGTATATTCCACATTCTAGGAGGACTCACAGAACCTGGGTGACACAAATTATAAAGGGAAATTTAAGAGGAGATAATGAGACTGAGATGCTTATGGTATATCCAGGTGATTATTAGCAGTGCACAACTAGATTTCTAAACTTAGTAGAAAGACCTAGATATTTGTAAATTACAGACTTACAGATGTCATTTCATTGATGAGATTTTAGAAGGTACACACATTAAGGGGGAAGAGAGTCAGTGGAGCTGTCCAGAGTACTACCATACAAGCTATGCTCTGAAAAACCAGGTGGAGTTAATGGTGCAGTTCCAGGGTCAAAGAGAAGTGGGAGAGAAGGGCTTTAGGGAGTAGGGAGCTCCAGCCCTGCCCACAACTCCCCTCTCCACAAAAAATAACATTAGCACATTGATCTAGGTAGGACTAGTTGTAGGACAAATACGACTCATGACTCAAAATGCCATTTTATTTTTGTCTCTAACTGCCCCTTTAAAATATCAAGTGGGGCTTTCTTCTCTGACCTCTTATTGAATGCTCCTACAGACTGATGATTTTTCTTCTTAGTTGTAGGTGACAAAGAGCTCTGGGTTAATATTAAGTCATAATCATAAGCTCAATTATTTAATTAAAATTTTTATTCCTTCCTCTTTTTTTAAAACTCCAAACTTGACATAGCATCAAGGTCTTGTCTCTTCTCTTGGCTGTGTGTGTTTCAGGTTGGAAGCTTGTAGTGGGAAAGGGGGCTGCTCTGGGACTGGCAAATGGGAAGGGGAGGATGGGGGAAAATGTGGAAAGTATTTTGGTGAACAGTTCTCAGCAATCTGGCTTCTCACTCTCTGGTTCTAAGATATCAAGATTGGCTTCTTTGTCTGGTGGGACATTTTCATGATACCTTTATGAGTTCCTTCCTGGGACCATCTAACTGTAACGTTCTTAATCTCCATGGATGCAACTTCATTCCATATGAGTCACCTGCCCCTTCTTCCTCAGCCCCTTGGCTTGTCCCAGCTTCTTGTTTGTGGGCTTCTTTTAGTGATCCTACTGAGCAGGACTCGGGGTCCCATATGCTCACTCTTTCTCTCCTATATGTCCCACATATGACCCATGGGAAACATACTCACCTCTTGCTCACAGCCTCTGCAATTGCACAGTAACCCCAAGGCAGCAGAACACTCTAGCTGTACATCTCTATCTTGTGCTAGATCCTTCAGTGGGTCCCAGTCCCAGATCCTAAAGGATATGACAGAATCAGTTTAGCTCAGGTAACCCTAGATGAGGAATACACTAGAACTGGATTCCTATTTGGCTTCTTTGGACTCTGAAGGTCCTGACAGGGGTTTAACAAAGATGCAGTTGGTCTGCACATCGAAGCCTCGGAAGCCCAAGACTGGGAATGCTGGGACAAAAAGACCAAGTCATAGAGTTCCTTAGCATTCCTGGAACTTGCAGTGTTCATATGACTTGTGATTTAGTTTCAATATATCACCCATGTTTTCTCCCGAGTGTGCTAGAGAATGATGAAAGATACGGTATAACACTTGCCAGAACAAGCATTGGTAGGAAGAAGAAAATCATGTGGGATGTATTATCTTTCTACATGCAGGCAATTCTAGAGTATAGCATGATGATAGTTTTAAGTGTAGTTTAAGGCCTTAATTATTGTTGTATTTTATGCTTAAGGAGAAAAAAATCTCAACCAAAAAATGAGGACTCTTTCTACTTCCTTCTTTGCTTTTGATGCCCTGTGAGGGAAGTCGAATATACCATGGACTGTTCGATTCTAAGAGACATTTAATTTTCATTTATCATTGGCATTTTGTAAGAGTAGGTGTATTAATTTTAAACTGAGAATGGATCCCAGGTGATTATTCAGAGGGAATCTTGGACAGATATAGTAATTGTTCTGCTTAAGTGTGAATCTGAAACTCCATCCCTAGGTATAGCTCTATTAGGAGATATTTGCTTCATGTTTGAAACCTTTTATTTTAAATGTTAGATTAATTAATCAAGTTAGGAGGAGTCTTAGTGTTGCTGATGATGACAACTGTGACTCACTGAGTACATAGCATAGTCCTAGCTTGTTCAAAGAAATTTACATAAATCTGTTTCTTTAACCCTTATAACAACCCTATTAATATGCTCCATTTTATAGGTGACAAAACTGAGTCATAGAAGGGTGACATTTTGTTGTGTTATTCTAGAATGCTGTGAATAAGGGGTGAAGGCAAATTACTAAGATAGTTGGATCCCTTGAGCCTAGGCTCTGAACGTCTGTCTTTATGCCTGGTTCTGAAGTTTCCAAGTCTATGTCATATTTTCCATCCAACATTCATTATTTTAATTTAGCAAATCCTTCAACTTTCATGATTCTCATTTTGAGATTTGTGAAACAAAAAGACAGTCATTTTCTTCTGCTATATCTTAGATGAGCAACTAAAGATCATATCAAGCCTTCCCCATTCTCACCCAGGAGCACTGTGTCAATTAGCAGGTTATCCTCCTCCCTTCTCTCAGTGATATGCCTCTGTTTGGCTCAAGAGAAAAGAAAATTATTCTCCTGGCAATTTGGCCAGTGAAGCTTCTGGTTCAAATGATTTTTCATCCTTAACAGTAACATGGGATACTAGGTTTTGGATACACAGTCAGAGGGAAATAGTGCCAGTTTCTCCTGGCACCATGTTCCTCTGAAGGGCATGCTAATTCTAAACCCAGGAAAAGCCATGCTGTTTCATAACCCACAAAATTAGGGAAGAGAAAACAATTTTCAAGTGCTCCATGAGATGACTCCTTCTCCTTTTCCTTCCTTGAATGGTAAGTTGTATTTACAGAAAAATGAGCTTATTAAGACCATTGTAATGACCTTTCTCTATTTCTTTAGCATTTCATAGTATAGTATATAAATGTCCTCCTTGATATAATGAATATTCTAATACCAGTTCACATTGCACAATAATATTCTTTGGTATGTTACAAGACAATAATAATACATACCTGTTTAAATACATTTATATCATCAGCTGTAATAATTAAGCTGGTACAAAAAGCTATATGTCATTGTACATCTTTCCCTTCTTCTGATCCTCTTCCATGGATTTGTGCTTCTGTGTTATAATAATAATGTAGAAAGAAAATTATCTCTCACTATTTAATATGCCATAAATTTTCTAAAAAATTGAGACTCTGTCATTCACAGATGACCTGCTTCTTGGCTAGGATCTGTTAGCACACCAAGCCCTTGTTGAAATTTTCTTAAATTTAGTTTGTGATGAAACCTGCTGTCAGCACAAAGACTAATTTATCAGTGAGTATCTTCCAATTTAGATGTTCTTCTTTTTTTTTTCTTGGACAACTTGTTCCTCACTTTTATTCCCTATCGCCACCCATACCCCAAAATAAAACAAGTATAATTATTCACTAGATGACAGAAAAGACCTAAAATTCATTTCAGGAAAAAAAGAAACATTATTTTTAATCACAATAAAATAGAAAGTATTAATAGCAATATGAGAAATTAAAAGGTAAAGCAATAAAACCCCAATCATTTGGAAGTTAAAAAAATAAAACAGTTTTTTCCTATATAACTATTTTGTCAAAGAGAAAAACAAAATAACAATTATGGACCATAAAAATAATGCATACTAGGACTGTCAGAATGACCCTGTGAGGATCTCAGTGGGCACATTTAACATGCAAATAATTAAACAACAACAAAAACCATTTAAAGTCTCTGGAAAATGTCATAAGGACATACAGCAAATGGAGACCTACTTATTTTATAAAATGAATAAATCTCTACGGACAGTCAAGGTCTGTTGTGTTTTGAGCAAAGGCCTGCTCCCATTCTTCGTTCCACTCCCTCAACTCCCCATGTTACAGCAGCTCTACCCTGCAATGTGTGGCCAAGAAGATGGAAACTCTCTCTTCTCTAATTTCGAGTCTGGGTCTACAATTTAATCCTAGGAGGGGTAGGCCACTGATATCAATCATCTCTCCACCTTCGCCCCATCTCCATGCTCTGGAAACTCTATTCCAAACGGGCATGGCCAAGAAGATTGGGCTTCCTTGTGCCACCCACCTAGCCCTCAGTGGTAGGGTGGAAGCCCACCCCAGACATGGAGGTTATGAATACAGGGCTCCAGTTGCCCCAATATAGTTCTCATAAATTGGAGGTTCCATTCTGGGAGGGATTAGCTGACAAGACCAGCAGCTACTATCCTCCCACTGACACAGACCACTTGTAGAGTGGAGGTGTCATTCTATGAGAATTCGGCTACTTTCCCTGACCCCAGCATGTCACAGTAGTGTCAAGGCTTTCCCCAGGAAAAGAGGCAGGCCATAAGGACTGAGATCTCCACAACTTTGCCTGATTTATTTATTTGGAACAGAGCTTAGACAAGTTTATGCCAAAAGGGCCTTTAAAAAACAGTGGAGACCTTGGTGGTTAGCAATTAAGAGGGGCTTGTTAGCTCCATGATACTAGCAGCAAGGAAAGGGGCAGACCAATTAGGAGATTAACAGAGAGAACCAGAGTAGGAAGATACCTCTGGGACATCATGCATCACCATGGGTTCAGAAGGGTGTGTGCAGATGCTAGGTTGCAGTCAGGAATAATAAAAGTGAAAAGTGAGGTAGACCTGAAGGCTTCCCTCAAGTTACGTACAGATCCATCAGCAAAGGGCCTTGAGCCTTATTGCCTCAAGGGGCTGAAGAACAACCTGACCAAACATGGACTGAAAAATAAGCTACTCTGACCCATGGATGACTTCTAAGAAGCCAGGCTTAAAAATAAAATCACACTCACCTCTAGGGATCTAGAATATTGTGTGCATGCCCAAGACACTTGCCCTCACATAAATGACTGTAGAGAGAACCTCCAAGCTACTAGTCCCTGGATAAAAACAAGTCAAAATCGTAAAAAGTCTCTGAATTATAAAAGCAGTCTCCAAGCTACACACACATGCAATGGGAAAAGGCAAGAACCTAACTAGCTCAGAAGAATTAAGCAGAAGTCAGACCAGTAAGTGATATATGTGGACCCAAGGAGAACCTTAGGAAGCCTGGCTAAAAGATAAAAACAAGGAAAAAATAGTGAGTTGTAACATAAGAGGCTGCATACTGCAGAGGAATGGATTTCACAGATTTTTTCCTGCCAAGTCATAAACACACAAACAGTAGCCAGAACAAGAAGTCTAAAAGGAGAAGATTGATCAGGATCCAGAGTTGCTGTACTACGTGTCTAAAGTGTCAGGTTTTCAATAAAAATTATGAGACATGAAAAGAAACGATATGGTTCATATGTAGGAAAAGAAAAAGCAGGTGATAGAAATTGCCTTTGAGGGGCTCATATGTTGGACTTAGCAAGAACTTCAAAGCAGCTATTACAGAATTAAAGGCAAATATGATAAAAATGACTCATCAGATAGTGAATATTAATAAAGACATAAGAATTATTAAAAAAAGAAACAAATGGATATTCTGGAGTTGAGAAGTACAAGAACTGAAATTAAAAAATCACTAGAAAAGCTCATTGTAGATTTAAGCTAATAGAAGAAAGAATCAGCAAGCCTATAAAGATAATACAATCTAAAAACAGGAAAAAAAAAGAATGTAGAAAAATAAACAGAAACTCAGAAAAATGTGGGACATCATTAAGACCACCAACATACACATAATGGGAATACCAGAAACAGATGAGAGACAAAAAGAGATACAAAAGTTATTGAAGGAATAATGGCAGGAAACTTTAAAAATTTTATTAAGGGGGCTCTGGGTGCCTCAGTCAGTTGAGCATCCAACTCTTGATTTCCAGTTGGGTCGTGATCTCAGGGTCGTTGGATTGGGCCTCGTGTTGGGCTCTGTGCTTGGGGTGGGGGTCGAGTTCTGCTTGGGAGTCTCTTCTTCCCTCTCCCTCTGCCCCTCGCCCCTGCATGCTCTCTTTCTCTCTCTCTCTCTGAAATAAATAAGTCTTAAAAATAAATAAGTAAATAAAATTTTATTTAAAAACCTTAATTTACACATTTAGGAAACTCAGCCAACTCTAATACATTTGACAGTAATACAATGGAGTGGGGTGGGAGTGAAGCTATACTGGAATAAGGAAATGACACCAGATGATAACTTGAGTAGGAGAAAAAAAGAACCAAAAATGGTAAATAAGAAAATTAACTATAAATATTTGTGTACTCCTTTCTCCTCATAACTTCTTTAAAAGACATAATATTGTGTAAATAAATAATTAAAACAATGTATTATTGGGTTTATAACCTATATAGACATAATATGCAAAACAATAGAAGTAAAAAAATAAATAAAGGGAAGTAGAATAGCACTATCTAGAAGTAACACTTCTATACCCTATTGGGACATTTAAAGAATTTAACACAAATTCAGTGGGGGAAAGAATAGCCTTTTTTACAAATGGTGTCAGGACAACTAGATATATACATGCAAAAGCGTGGAATTAGACCTCTACTTCACACTGTACAAGAAAATAACTCATAATGACTCAAAGACTTAAATGTAAGAATTAAAACTCTAAAAATTTGAGATGAAAGCATAGAAGTAAATCTTTGTGACCCTAGATTAGGCAATGATTTTTTTTTACATAGGTTTACATATGACACCATGTAGATAAATGGCAGTTCATAAAAATTAAAAACTTTTCTGCTTCAAAGCATGTCATAAAGAAACCAAAAAGATAATATACAGAGTTGGATAAAATATTTGCAAATTATATATCTCAAAAGGGACTTGTATTCAGGATATATAATGAACTCGTACAAATTCAACAATCAACAGATAAATAACTCAATTAAAAATGGGCAAATGATTTGAATAATTTGAATAAATATTTCTCCAAAGAAGATATACAAATGGCCAGTAAGTACATGAAAAGATGCTCAATATCATTAGTTATTAGGGAAATGCAACTTGAAATCCCAGTGATATTCCACTTCACGTCCACTAGAATGGTTGTAATTAAAAAGGCAGCAACAAATGTTGGCAAGGATGTGGAAAAATTGTAACCCTCATATACTGCTGGCAGGACTGTAAAATGGTACAACCACTTTTGAAAATAATTTGGCAGTTCTTCAAAATGCTAAATATATAGTCACTGTATGATTCAGCAATCCCGCTTTTAGAAATGTACCCAAGGTAAATGCAAACATATGTTCACACAAACACTTGTACATGAACATTCACAGAAGCATTATTCATGATAGCCGAAAGTCCAGACAACCCAAATGCTTGTCAATTGATGAATGGATTAAAAATGTGGCTTTTTTCTACAGTGGGCTATTATTCAGCCATTAAAATGGAATTCGATACTGATACAGGCTATAACATGGATAAACCTTGAAACCATTGTGCTAAGTGAGAGAAGCCAGACACAGGGGCACCTGGGTGGCTCAGTCGTTAGGCGTCTGCCTTCGGCTCAGGTCATGATCCCGGGGTCCTGGGATCGAGCCCCGCATCGGGCTCCCTGCTCGGCAGGAAGCCTGCTTCTCCCTCTCCCTCTGTCTGCCACTCCCCCCTGCTTGTGCTCTCTCTCTGTCAAATAGATAAATAAATAAATAAATAGATAGATAGATAGATAGATAGATAGATAGATAGCCAGGCACAGAAGGCCACCTATTTTATGTTAACAGTCATATGATATAGCCAGAATAGGCAAATATATATATATATATGATATGAATATGTGTATATATGTATATATGGATATACATATATATATCCATGTATATATATATAGAGAGAGAGAGAGGGAGAGTTTAGTGCTTGTCTAGATTGGGTGAAGCTTAAGGGGATGGCATGTAGGGAGGGGAAAAGAAGGAACTGTTCATTAGTACAGGGTTTCTTTTCTTCTTTTTTTCTTTCTTTCTTTCTTTCTTTTTCTTTCTTCCTTC
>NW_022589730.1:14985478-15365679 GCF_004348235.1 Phoca vitulina
TTCTTTCTTTCTTTCTTTCTTTCTTTCTTTCTTTCTTTCTTTCTTTCTTTCTTTCTTCCTTCCTTCCTTCCTTCCTTCCTTCCTTCCTTCCTTCCTTCCTT
Organism: Phoca vitulina; assembly: GCF_004348235.1. NCBI lineage: Eukaryota > Metazoa > Chordata > Mammalia > Carnivora > Phocidae > Phoca > Phoca vitulina. Next base: position 14,985,580 of record NW_022589730.1, read on the forward strand.
CCTTCCTTCCTTCTTCTTTCTTTCTTCCTTTCTTTGGAGTATAGTTGACACACAGTGCTACATTAGTTTCAGGTGTACACCGTAGTGATCTGACAGGCTTGTACATCATGTTGTATATTCACCACCAGTGTCGCTACCATCTGTCCTGATACATCACGATTACAGTATCACCCACTATATTCCTTACGCTGTGACTTTGATTTCTGGGACTTACTTATTGCGTAACCGGAAGCCTGTGTCTCCCACTCCCTGTCACCCGTTTGCCTAACACTCCAGCACCCTCCCCTCTGGCAACCCTAAGTTTGTTCTCCATATCTATAGTCTGATTCTGCTTTTGAGATAATGAAAATGTTCTAATATTTGATTATGGGGAGAGTTGTAAAACTCTGTGAACACCTAGAAACAATTGAATTGTACATTTAAAATGAGTAAATAATATGACATACAATTATATTTTAATAAAGTTAATAGGATGCCAGCCACAAAAATAGTAAGTATGATTCCCACTGTGTCATTGAATATATTAATTAGAAACCTAGCTAATCACATATAATAATTGTTGTCATTGGGTTTTCCTGATATAGAGGGTTTTTTTTTTCCATTTTTCTGAGTTTTCTAACATTTTCTCAATGAATAGGAATTACGTTAAAATAACTTTTTAAAAACTTTTATTTCAAGAGAATAACGAAAGTGGTTACATTTTCAGCTTTCTTTGAGAACATAGACCTTGTTAAGTTTTGTGGTTTTCTCTTAAATTGTAATAAATATATGAATTTGTTTTTTTGGTTTTTTTTGTTTGTTTTTTTTAATGCCTTGTATCTCTGCTTTAGGAATAGAGATAGTGCCTCTCTAGTGAGGTTAGGGCACCATTCCTCGGTCTCTACTCCCCACTCCTGGGCTAAAAGGACAAGGTCATTTTATTGTTTGGGGCCCAAAGTGAAGCAGCACGCCAGCCTCCTCCCTCAAGAAAACCTCAAACAAGATTTTGTGTTTTGAATATACAGGGCTCATGGAAGGCATAAAAAGCTCCAGTTGAGAGAGCAGAGTAGTTGGGGTCAGTACTTTTCATTTTGAGTGCTGGTAAAGAAAAAAAACACTCAACTCCTATGGTTAGGGTAGAAAAAAATGAAGCTGGTGGCAGAAAAGGACAGACTCTAGGTCCTGGGAGTCTGAATTCAGAACCATTCTGAGTGCTTTTCAATGTCTGCTGCCTTGCTAGAAAGTCTATGCAATCTCCAAATTGAAAGATCTAGGAATAAGGGAATGGTGCCCTGGCAATCAGGAAGAAGCATGCTTGAACAATTTGAGCTCAGAGGCTGAGCAGTTGGTTTCTGTTAAAGGAAATCAAGAGGACTGAGCAGCGAGGCACCTTACATTATGGCCTCGGAACAGCTCTCTGTCTTGGGAAGCCCACATTCACCAGCAGGATTGGAGGCAGTGTGAACTACAGCTAAAGAAGGTTAATTAGACATCAGTGTTCTCTCTCTGGACTGTGAAAATCCAAGCAACTCTTTCCTACACTGGATGGGATATAAGCTGGGAGTGTGTTATGGGGGGAAATGCAGGGAGTGGAGTTGCTCGTTAAAGGGATAGCGGGACCTGTCAGCTAGTCTAGTAGGCAGGAACTTCACAGTTTTGATCTGGAGAAATAAAAAACAGTAATAAAACTGTCCCTGGTGTTGTGGGCAGTGCACGTGGACTACACAAACATCATCCATGTCTATTTTTGAATGTTATATTTTTCTTTTGGTGATTGGTATTTTATGCTGTGTATTTACTACAAGTGCGGTTGGGAAGAGGTGAAATGAAGCAGGGAAAATGGTGATGTGTGAATGTTATTTTATAATTAAATAATTTATATGCACCTCTTTTTTTCCTTTGACAAGTTAATTATACTAAATGCAATGTGCTATGCTGGATCAGTTCCTAGAACAGAAGAACAGTGTTATTGGAAGAACTGGTAAAATCCAAACAAAGTCTGGAATTCAGTTAATAATGACCCACCGATGCTGGTTTCTCAGTTTTGACAAATGTAAGATGCTAACAATAGGAGAAATTGGGTGAAGGGCATACAGAAACTCTCTGAATTATCTTTGAAACTTTTCTGTAAATTTAAAATAGTTCCAAAATAAAAATTTGATTCAAAAAGTAATTATGAATCACATATGATCTTTGGCATGCTGTTCTTCTCAAAAATTTCCAGCTGAGAATTATGAAAGTTGTAGCAAAGAGCCAATTCTTGTGAAATTGTAACACTACAGACTCAAGATATTGGCACATGGTTTATCCAAGTATTCGATCTAGGTGCTGCTTATTCTAAGGAAAACTCAGAATCATTTCCTATTTCCTGTAATTGATGAAGCAGGGAGTACAAAGGGACATAATTAAACCTACAAAGGAAAAGAAATCCACAGTTAACATTGTTAAATTTGACATACACTGTCAATTACAAATCAGGTATATATTCGTTCTTTACAATTTACCTGGGCTTCACTTTTCACTTGAAAATTTCTTCTTGTATTCTTTTTAGTGTGTTATGAAGCATTATTAATTTTGCAGTAATTTTACTGTAATTTTTAGTTTAGTGGCCAGGGAGAACACACACCGAGAAGAACACCTATGCAAAGCACTGTCTCGTGTACCTTTTGGCACTGTTTCTAAGTCATAACCCAGTCCCACTATCGGGATGAAATTTCTAACCTTCATTCTTCCAGTTTATCTATTCTGGAGGTGAACAAATGCCTCATAAAACAACCCAATGGTGCGATGATCACTTTAGTATTAGAGGGACACCAGAAAGTGCTAGAAATTCCATATTAGATACAGCATTTTATTGTAACTATAAACCCACAGTGGCCTTTAGATGTTTGCTACAGTGTTAGTAACGATTCATTCTTGGCATTTGCCAAGAAATGGAAGGATGTCTTATTGTTACTTTTGATAAAGCCAGTATAGGGAGGTTAAGAGAGGAGTTCAGGTAAATTGTGTGAAGCATAATGGTACATCAAGTATCCAGGGCCACACTTCAAGAAAGTGGTGGCAATTTAGCATGTTTCGTGGGAAAATTTGCTATTCCAAGTTAAATGTGACTATGATTTTCAAAGTTTATAGTGATACCCTGAGCAGTCTTCTTAACAGATGAGAATATGCAGCAGGCTTTCTTTCCATTTTTCTCTTTGCACAAATAGCTCATAAGCTAATCCTAGGTTATATGATTGAGTTGAACCTAAAAGAAAACACTGTACCTTTTACTTGGTAGCAGGTAACCTTTACCTTTTGCTTAGTCTAAATTACAAAATTCTTGTTTTGAATTAATTTCCCCTTTCTCTGGAATTTATGCTTCAACTGTTTGACTTCACTTTTTGATAATAGAGAAAAATCACTGAAGAAAAGGAATACTTTGTGAAAAAATAAAATCCTTATGACTCTTATTGCCTTAATCAAATATACTCTTTATGTAGAATCCTCCTTCACAATTTTTCCAGATGAAAAAAATTAACATCACTATATACCTCTTGTATATTTTGTATTTTTTCAATTAACATTGATTAAAGTTTTCTATTTCCACATAGATTTTATAATTATAAAGGATAAATAATATTACATCAGGTGAGCTACTACGTCAGAATTGATTGAACTGCTCATCTGCCGTAGAACATTTCGATTTCCTTCAACATTGTGGATGGTACTGCAATTGGGATCTTTATGCAGATTTTTTTCATGTAATTACTTTCTTAATATAAATATCCCAGAAGCACGATCATTGACTCAAAACAGTAGCTGTGTTATAGTCCTTGAGATACATTTCCATATTGTTTTATCACTTTGCTATACCACTCGTAGGCACAGAAATTTCATGAAATATTCCTTTTATGTTAACAGAACTCGTGTTTTCTTTATAATCCCCCAGAATACCATGTGGGTAGAGAATTTGGATACATTCGCATATTTCTGTAACAAAAGTGGTGTGCTTATTTTATTTTTTTAGAAGATAGAATATATCTGCCGAGGATATGAGCAATCTTTCCTTTTTGCCTTTCCAGATTTTAAGAATTGTGCTGTTACCAGGTTGCACATTCAGTATCCGTATTGGACAACAGTCAGTGTTGCTACTTGACATTATGTTGGCTTTTTTCCCCCAAGGTGAAATTAAGTCTAGTTTCAGTGCTTGCAGTACTCGAAGTTACCAGCTTCATCGAAGTTTTCACGTTGTTAAAGAAGTGGCTTATCAATGATTTTTCTGCTAGCGGAGTTTTTGTGTGCTTCTGTAAAGCTTTATAGTGACATGCTGAATAACAACAAACACTGTCACATAATTAGTTACAAGGAATCAATTCAATTAGTCGCTTATAATCATAAAACATGCAAAACTACTACTCTTCTTAGGATCAGTGAGAGCAATTACAGAGACAGTTTGGTTGGTCTGATTTTTGAAAATTATAATGATTAGATTTTCTTCCACTATTATTAGATAATAATACATTGGTGCTGATTAATAAGCTCTGAACAATGCAGTGATTTAGAAAAAGGTATAACAAGACCAGATAAACAAAAGGATCTATTTTAATTAGAATAATATAATCATTGATACACTTTCAAGGTGTACTTGCTTTCATTTAACTGACTTTCTTCTGTCTTATCATTTCTGTATTAATTGGGATGACCTTATTCAGAGATAATATAATATGTGAGGAGGAGGGTAGATTTCTGTTCTCACTCATCTATTATCAAGCTGGGTATTGTAGAGGATATCACTGAACCATTTTTTTGTGTGGACATGGCCAATTCTAAAATACCGTAATCATACGATGAAGAGTAAGTCGTACTACGACACTGTAAGTCATGGAAAAAAATTGGAAATGGGTGAAGGTTCACTGTTGTCTTGAGAGACACAAAAGAAATCAGTACAAAACAGCTTTCTCTGTGGAGCAGTTTTGAGGGTGTGTTCGAGTGTAATTCGACCACTACCTGTGTTCTCAGAGGATTATTTTCTTATTGTTAGATATGCTGTGTAGTGCCCTGTGCAACCACCAGTTGTCTTCATTTTGCTTATTTGTTCACGAGAGGAAAGACATTTATATGTTAGTTCTAAGTGGATTGCTCCTCAACTTTTATGTAATGAATAAGATTTCTGGGGAGGGGGTACAATCAAAGGAATTTCTCAGTAAAATTAAGCCACTTCTTGCCACGTAACTAATCTAGTGAGGGCCCTAATAAATCCACCTGGACTGAAATGTCCTTCATGTAAGGCAATTCTGTGCAATAAACAACTAAAACTTCATAAATCATTTGAGATTGAACTGTCTGCAATAGAAATTGCCTGACAACCACTCCTTCCTGTGAAACCCCCTCATGGTATTTCTACATAAGTCTGCCCCGTGGACAGAAAAGAGAGATGGTCCCAGGAAAACAGGAGGCATGGATAAATTTGCTTCTAAAACACTTGCTTTCTCAGTGGTGACCTTAGTGTTAACCCCTTTTCAGTTTTCTGTGCCTTCCAGAAATTTGAAGCCCACCTGTATTAATATATATTTGGTTAATTTCTTTGTTTAGCATGTATCTGTTGAGTAATTAATATATGCCCTATTGATGGTGGGTGGGCAGGTGGGGTGGGTTAGACAGATTTGTATGAATTTTTCCCTGATGAAGCCAGAAGCTGTAGTAAGTTCCTCAGAATTCCTGCCCACAAGCATGGCAATGTGGTGGGAAGTAGAAATTACAAGGTCTAGTCTTGTTATAAATAGGCCTGAGAGAGACCCCATGAATTTTCTGTGGACACCAAAGAGCATCTCAGACTTTCTGGGTCACTGAGAATGATTGAGGGTGTCTTGGTTTTCTCATCAGTGAAATGGAGAAGTAATGTGATAATTAAAGGAGTAGGAAGCCATAGAATACTTAGAGTTAAAAATAGGGCATATGATAAGTGATCAATATTATTATTATTCTTATTAGTGTAGAATTGGGAAAAAAATAGACTGAAATGTACCCTCGCTCCACTTGACTATGGGCATTGCAAATACCAGGATAGGAAAGATTACAGAAAAGATTATAAGCTAACAGCAAACCTGCATATTAATTATACAGCCTCTGTATATATTTTGTGTGCACACACCTACAGTTCATTTCAAAGATCAAGTGTAGCTCTTTGCCCATACTTTTTATAGAAAGTCCTTAGTTATAAGGACTAATTATATTTAGTCTAATTATATTTATATAAATTTATATAATTATAAATTTATATATTATATAATCTAATTATATTTAAATAAAAACACCTGAAATGGGTCTCCTCTGATGCTACAGCCACTAATTTCATGTGGGTTCCCCAGTTGGGTAGACCCATCACAAAGTCTTATTCAACTGACACTCTAGGAAGAAGAACAGAAGGGGACTTGATTGGAATTTGTTTAATTGACCCTTCAATTGATTGGAGAATAATGCAGACTTGCTGTGTTTATTTAATAGATTCCCTCTTCAGAGTAGAGGTCTGGATATTGCCCCCTAGTTATGCATCAAATATTCCCTGTAGATAATTGTATATTTCTATTAAATATCTGTTGAAATGTACCACAAAAAGCTCCAGGTCTGCAGTTCTTTCATGAAAAGAAAGACGAGGCATGCATTTAGTCTGTAAGGTCGATTTAGGGGGTTTAAATACTCACAGATACAATGTCAGAGAAAGAAAAGTGATTTATGATCTAAAAATCCCTACTCTGTCTTTTTCAAAGATCTTACATTAATGTTGCTCATTTTTATGCTTTTCTCAAAATGTTAAAACTCAATTACCAGAATGCCCCTAACCTAATCTTCGTCTTTGTTAGCAAGGTGTTGTGTTTTGGGAATGTACATTATTCAGTATTTGGGATCAAGGCTCAGCTTCACTGCCATGTCCATAGGAATATTTCACTCAGCATTGTGCAGAGAGGGCCAGCAGACTTTCAGGAGGAGACCTGTCCACAAGTAAAGGCAGAGGATGGAATGTGGAAGTCATGTTGATGACAAAGTAGATAGTCTGGCTCTTCAAGAGCAGGAATTCCTAATTGTGAGGTAGAGGGGTATTTGGGTGGAAAGGAACTCTGTGGAGGGAGAAACAATTTGAATACCAGGAAGGTGAGTGTGGAATTTCCTTGGCAGTAGTTGGGTAGAGACTGTGGAAGAAATCTTAAGACTTTGAGGAAATAATTGGCAGTTTTGATCCAGATTTACTGGTTGGTCACTCCTTGTGGCAGGCAGTTGAGAAGCTCTGAATATGAGGGAAAGGTATTCTACATGAAAAATGTAGCTATAGATTCAATAATTTGGTGCTATTTAATCCAAAATCCAAAATGGAAATAAAAACAAAAACAAAACAAAAATCCTCAATGTACTAGATAACAAACTAGTTGCATTCAAATCCCTCTGTATTCACCAAAGAGACAGAGGAACTTCAAGGGCAAATACCTAATGTGTTGCCCTCAAAGAACCATAATATATGTAGGCTTGTGTTACGCTCATAAATGAGAAAGAGAGCAGCCGTTTGCAAAAATAAGATGTTATAAATATGTCACTGGTTGAAGAGGAGGGGAATAATGCAGACCCACTGTTTGTTACCGGCCTGTGGCTAACAACAGAGTTCTCTGAAATCATGGTGTGACATCACTTGTAAATTGATGACATTCATTTAATGGGCCCTTGCAAAAAGTAAATTGCTGTTTCAGGTAATGCTGCATGACTAAAATGAAAGAGAATGAACTGCCCCTTACTTAGTGACCTGCTACTTCTTATTCCCTCCTCATAATTCTAGAAATTTCTCTGGTTCTTTTGGGTTTTGGAAACAAGAAAGTATTAGATGGCTCTATAAACATTTAAATGCTTACTATATTGGTTCTCAGTCATACTAAAGAAGCAATAAGGAGCAAAAACGGAGAACCAACGGGAAGAGGGGAAGAATGCACACATTTCGTAGCTCTAAGGAGTCATAAAAGATGTGGGCATTAATTATAAAGTTTGGGAAAGTGCATTTTGATATTTAAACAAATTTAGTGAAAGTATTCTAGGAAATTAGGAAAAGAAGAACATAAAATTTATCCCAAATCTTATCACCTTTATATTTTGGTGTCTATAATTTGATTTTCTGTTTTGTGTTTGTGTGTATTTTTACAGTGGAGTCATATGGTACATCTTGTTTTATAAATTGACTTTTTTTTACACCACCTTGATTAATTTATTTTTTAGGTTTTTTTAATTTTTATTTTTTTACTTAAATTCAATTAGCCAACATATAGGACATCATTAGTTTCAGATGTGTAGTGTTCAATAATTTATCAGTTATGTATAACACCCAGTGGATTAATTTATTTTTTTAAAATAGGCTTTATTTTTAGAGCAGTTTTATGTTCACAGCAAAATTGAGTACTACCCTTACTGAAGTCCTCTCTATCTGCATCTCATCCTTTAAATGATGCATATTCAAATAAGGGGGGCCTTGTATTTTACACCAGTTTACCCTTCCCTCAAACAATGTCTTCAGAAATACTCTGCTATACTCCATGTTCCCATTTTCTTTTAAATCAACACAATCTATTAATCATGGTCCTCTGTTGTACAGAATTCCACCTGGAGCTGTCATTCACCCTGCATCAACTGAAAATATTTTAGAGCCTTCTCTTGTGCTCTTCCCCTTCCCCAACAATCTCATGTGTAATCTTTGGGTAATTCTATAGTACTTTTTTTTTTTATGACTGAATGTATCCCTGATCAGGAAGTAGCAATCACAGAATAATAAGTGTAATCACATCAAGGAGGGTTTTGTTGTTCTGTCTGTGGAGCATGCCTATTGAAACCTGCACCTGCTCCAAATCAGGAAATGCTTTCAGGTTGTCAAATATCAATTGTCAATGACTTCCAACGGAACTGTACTGAAAACAGAGTTAATGTGTTTCCTTGAAAAGTTATCTGAATTGGCTTGTCCATAGTTCTCTCTAATTGCTTTATGGAGAGGAAACATACACCATATCACAGAAACAGAAAAATGAAAATGAGGATTTACGTTCATCTTTTGCTCCTTTTATAGTCTAAAGAACAATTATTCTTTTGGTGGGTGGCTGTTTAAAGGAATAACACACACACACACATTCACACACACACACACAAACACATACACACCCCTTCTGAATTACTTAATCTCAAAATGCTAACACTGTTGAAATTTGGAATCCTTATAGAACCTGTAAGATTAAAACCAGAGTGGATGAGTATTGACTTAATAGCTTTCATTTGACATTGTTAGAGAATTCAAGGTTAGCCCCCCAAAATATGTTATTGTTTTACAATGAAGTTACTATCTTTCATGTCAAAACAGAAGACATATTTCCTATGAAAACTTGACAAAATAACTTCTCATTCCCTTCTATGCAAAATGACTATAAAATTGTTTTTCAGTGTGTCTCTAAATCCTGTTTAATCAGTAATCTGTGGGACATTTCCTTTTAATTCCCAAACATATAAGTCTCATTCACTTGATATATATTAACTATCAGTTAAGAAAAGAAGTGAGATTTAAAATTTGTAAGATGGCTGACTATCACATAAACAAGTTGTGAATGAGGCAATGTTACAGGAATTTTAGAAAAAAACCTGCTTACTGTCTAATTTTTTTCAGACTCTGATTGATCCTTTCCCCTCTTTTGCCCACTCACATCTTCCTTAACAAAGGCTGCTGTTCAGATTGATGGGGGTTCTCCATAGAGGAGACGCACAAGGGGTGAAGAGCTGAACGAGAAAAGGGTGGATGATAAGCAATCAGAAATCCTGCATAATTAAATGATGCTTTGCTGGCTTCAGCTGAGAGCTTTTAAAATGATTTTAATGCGCATTAGAGGACCTTGATGAGATCTTAGTCAGCTGTGACATTATCCTTAAAGGAAGTCTTCTGTGATGTCTGGAGAAATACCATTTCAGAGATCAGATGGAGCTGTAGTTAGGATCATTTTTGTTAGCAGTCAGTTTGAATGTTCTCTTTAGATAGCAAATTGGGGTTCTTGGACTTGGGATTGCCTCTTTTTCATAATGGCCTCAGGCATTTGTCATTATTCTAAGCTGATTCGTTGAGTTTAAGGGATCAGAAGTCAACTTTTATGAGAGTCTTAGAATTCAGCCATCATTTATTGGATGCTTAGGATGAACCAATCATCGTTCAAAGGCTTAGAGGGTCTAAAACAAATAGAAACATTACTACCTACAAATATTTCATACTATATTGGCAATAAACAAACACCAATAAAATAAACAATAACAAATTATGTAAAAACTTGGAAATAGAATTTGTTCTTTAGCTGTGTTAACTTGATTTGGTTATGTTGTCTACTAGTTGGCATTACTTTTTAATGGAAGAGTGTGCTGACCAAAAATGGCAAGCATCTAACTTTTTGTCTGTCTGTACATTTCTATTCTTTTATTATAAAAATGTATACTCCCCTTAAAAATATCTTCTGTACCTATACTGTGTTTCAGTATCTTTACTGACAAGCATTACATTTTAATGAATAATTATTATAATGAAATCCAGCAAAATAGGAGTGTTTAAAGTATAAAGTATAAAGCTCCCTGATGTGTGTGTGCGGGTGTGTGTGTGTGTGCGTGTGCATGTGTGTATGTATATATGTTGGTTTATTTAAGACAATTGGGATGGAAATATATCCATAGCACCAAACTGTGCTGTTTTTAATTAAAAACATCTTTACAGGATAATATATGCAGATTCATCCCATTCTTTTATGATAGCTATATTGTATTTCATTTTATGGTCATATTATGTTATATTAATTTGATGTCCTTTTGGTAGACATTTAGACTGATTCTAATTTTCAGTAATATTAACATCATTGCACATATGGAAGGGTTTCTATGGAATATGAAGGGTTACTGGATGCAAATGATTTTTAGATTTAGAGATATTGCCTAGTTGCCCAACACAATTTTTATGCCAATTTGTATTTTCCCCAATTATATTTGAAAATAACCTGTTTCTCCCACTAGAATGTTGGTTCTTTGCAGGCAGACCTTTTCTGCATTTCTCACCACCATTTCTGGTCATGTCACTCGTCTCCTTAAATCTCTGCAGCAGCTTCTCATTGCCCTACAATCTGCTCCCTTTTTGTCTCTCCACCTCATCCCTGCTGTTCCCTTCTTGGCCCCTCGCCCCTGTGACTCCAGCCACACTGATTTTTCTTATAGTTTCTCAAACACACTTGTTCCTCCTTACCTTGTGCTTTTGTTCATGTTGTGGATTTTGCTCAGAAAGTGCTTTCTCCACAATTGGCCCTACTAATTTCTGCTTATCTTTCAGAGTTCAGATGAAGTGTTAATTCTTCAAAGGAAAATTCTCCTGCCCTAACTAGGTTAATTGTAATATTATTAACTCATATAGGAGCCACAATATCTCCTTTACAGCAGTTTTCACTGTTTTATATATATTTTGGGGTGTGTGTGTTTTAAATGTCTATCTCCTCTGCTAGCATGTAAGCTCCCTGAGGGCAGGAACCATATCCATCCTGTCTACCAGGTACCCCCAATCCTCGGCAAGCCACCTCATACACAATAGATGCTTTGTAAGTGTTTGTCAAAGAAATGCATGTATCATTGCTGCCTAGCAAAATACTCCGGACACAGTAAGCACTCAATAAATCGTTATCCAGTAGAATAATGTATGGTTTTCCACAGCTCTTCCCAACATTGGATATTATATTTTAAACAATCCATACTAAACTAAAAAAAGGAAAAATCTCATTGCAATTTGATTTTCACTTCTTTAATTATATTGGGACTTTCATGTTTGTTGCTTCATGTTTATTATTGTCTTTGATTTCTTTAGAGAATTCTTTATTCTTGTTCTTTGCCTACCCTTCTGTTAGGATGAAGAATAGTGTCTATTCTCCAACACGAATGAAAATATGAAGACCGATCCAGCTTTTAGCTTAGGCTGCTGTGTTCCTGCTGCCTTCCACAGAAACTCAGGTAGGAAAAGTACCTTCTCACTCATACCACTATTACAAAAATTACAAACTCTGCTTCTAATGCTGCTTGATGGCTTTCCAAAAAAACACTTCCTTTAGTTTTGCTCTCTTGTCCTCTTCTTAGGACTCAGGAATAAGCCCTTTTCCTGTCTTTCTCATAATAATTTTCAATACCTGAAATGATGCTAGTTATTGATTTGTTTGCCTGTTTATTATTTGTGCATTCCCTCCTCTTCAATCCCAATAAGAGAACACTGTTTTGAAGACGGAGACTCTGTATTTCTTGTTCACTGATGTCTTTACTGGTAACAACAGTATCTGGAACATAGTAGGTGCTCAAGAATTATTCATTGACTAATTGAGACCGGTCTAAAGAACATTCCAAGGTACAGGCATCGTGATGTCAAAAAAAAATTGTGTGTTTCTTCCAATATTGATTTTTGATCCATATCTGTGCTCTTTGGCCATCTCTTCCAGTGGAATTATTCTTCCGTCTGAACGGTTCTCAGTTTGTCAGACAAACAGAGCCCAACAGAGTGAGGATGGCTGTGCCTTCCAGGGTGGGGCTAACTGTTCTGCATCAGACCACAGAGTTAAACATGGCTGCGCCCCATGCTGGTGGTATAACCTTGGGCAATCTATTTAACCTCCTTAGTGTCTGCTTTCTCTCACCTACCCAACTTTCCTCAACTGAACTAACAAGAGTGTCTGCCTCTTACGGTTAGTGTGAGGATTAATAGAGGTAATATATGTAAAGCACTTAGAGCAGCGCCTGACACATAGTAAGTGCTTGATAGATGTTGTTATTATTATATCAGTCTGGGCTCCTAGCAGGAGTTATGTGTCTGTCTCCCTCTCTTGAGGTTAACAAGGAATCTGCATATATAAAGGTGGTGGCTGAGGTAGATAGAGCTTGTTTGCAAATTACTGCCTGGGAATTATTTTTTTCTAAAGCCTTTTTATGTAAAATGCCAGAAAGTTTTAATTCTGATTTTTTTTCTACAAATGCCTGTGATGGGAATAGGTATTATCCTACTTCTTAGAAAAGTCTGAGGCATAGAAAGGTTAAATGATTTGCTCAAGGACGTAACAAATGAATGGTGGCTGGGAGATAGAAATTATATGACTTCTAGTCCACTGCCCCAGACCGGGCTCATTCTATTTAGATGTTATGTTCATACTTGATATTATAGATCCAAATGACCTGAACTCATCTCCCATTTCCTATATCGTAGCAGTATGCAGATGGTGCACATAAAGGGAAGGTTACAAGTCAAATGTTGTATCATGGACAGAAAGGCTATAAAATTGAAACATGATCCTCTCTATTATTCCACTTTTATTTGAGGCCTATTCTTTCTTTTTATTCACTTGAAAATACTGTTTATTTGCTTTGTGGAGAAGGCATATTCTAGTTTGACATTATTTCTGTCAATTGCAAAATAAAGTTATCAGCTATATAAAATAAAAGATCACCTTGGCAACTTCAAAAATAATAAAGTATGCTATTATAAGAGGTAAATTTTTACACTAGCAGCAATTTATAATAAAACATTAAATCCGTATTTATTGCATGAAAAAATAAATTGGACCACATTTGTACCCACTACTTTATGGCCACATACAATATTAGAGAAGAAAGCTGTAATACAGAATGGAAATACACAAATAGAGAAATATTTCCTAGAGCTGTTTTAGTGACTGAGACTAAGGTAAGCTTCTTTTGTTAAAACTGCATATGGTATTTCATGGATTGAAACTAGAGTAGAGGCTTAGTGAACACAGCACCCTGGGTTTTATCCAGTGCGACGGAGTGGAATTATTCAGCGTGGGGGTGGGGCCAAGAACAGACTGGAACATCTGGCTGTGTAGCCAAGGCAGGGCAGCTGGAAACAGATGAGAAGTGGCAAGGGTGAAACTTCAAACAGCAGCAAGAAAGGCAGTGGTCCAAACATCACAAACAGCACTGAGATCCAACAGATGAACAAGGTGAGTAACGGGTTACCAGCATTGACTCAGCGGAAGAGAAGAGTCCAGTTGCCAGCACCCTCCCTGAGAAGGCCACAGGGCCAGCTCAGAGCTGCCTGGTGGCAGTTGGGCAAGCAGGGAGCAAAGCAAAGGAGCAGTTGGATTGAAGCCTGGGTCCTAGCAGTGGGAGTGAGGGAGCCCAGCCAGTAGACTCAGGGGCTGGTGAGTGCAAATGAGACATCCTCTTCATGTGTCTCTCCATTCTGGATGAGGAAGGAAATATTGAAAGGGAAAAATAAATGGAAACAAAAATCATGTGTAACTTGTAACATAAAATATCCGAGGCTAGTAAAACCTGGGGCCGTTTCTGTTCACATGATGATTTTTTAAGTCAACACACACACACTACTTATTTTAATAAAAAGAATACCACAACGTTCTGTGACTTACTGAACACTCATTCTATGTCAAGCACTTCTTATCTCAAAAAACTCTTACAAAAACCCTGCTTAGGAAACGTTATTATGCTCATTGTAGAGTTGATGACAATGGGTTCAAAACATGTTATGTTAATTTCCCAAGGTCACCTTGTGGAAGCATCAAGATTCCAGCAGATATCATGAACTTGCTAGCTGGCCCTACTCTCTCTGCCACTTAGGAACCCATGTCTCAGGAACTTAAAATCAGGATGTGGTCATTAAAGCAATTCAACCAATTGAAAAGGCAGCATTTTCTGGAATACAGACCACTAATTTGTCTAATTTGTCTTAAATTATACACATATACCCACTGAAGTTGTGTGTGTGTGTGTGTGTGTGTGTGTGTGTATATATATATTTTTTTTTTTTACAAAATGTGGAAGCACTGCTTTGCTTGTACCTTTCTTTCTCCCAGGGATGGATATTGCTTGGTAAATTCGTCCTACTACAAGGAGGGGTGCTGCCAGTTAAGGAACTTTGTACAGCAAGTAAAGTAAGACCAAACCTGCACTGACTTAAATAGAAAATAGACTCAGGTCCTAGTCACTGAATAGGTCGGAGCTTCAGGAAGGGATTAAATCAGAGTCGCCAGAGTCCTGGCCCCTTTCTGCACACCTTCTGGCTGTCTTCCTTTGTGCGTCCAGGTGTGCTAAATAAATAGCAGGGTAGCAAAATAGGTGAAGTAGTTCCAGGCCTTACATTCTTTACATTCAGGAAACAGTAGAGTTTCTTGGCCCCATCATTCCCAACAAGAGTATTGAGACTCGCTGTGATTGCGTTGGCAAATGTCATCAGCAGCCAAATGTGGTTTGCTGGTTGACCAGGGTTTGGGCATTATGAACCATTCCCAAAGTCAGCTGTGAGCACTGAGAGTGGGAGAGTGGGAGGTTCCTCTAGTTGGAAGGTAGCATTAGGTACCAGGACAATGAACATTGGATGCTGAGCAACAAAACATAAGACACCCTTGTAGGGGGATAAGACAGAGGAGAGGTATAGTAAAAATCTGAACTGCAAAATGAATACCAGATGTTTAACTTGGGTTCTGTGTGTACCCTGAAGCCTACCTCTAATATGGTTTTAAAAGTGCTGATGGGATGAGTTTATATTTGTGGTAAAGAAAAGACTTTAATTCTTCAACATTTTTTCCTTAAGTTATCATGTAATATATGAACATGATGAATAAACCAAAGAGCTCAGGGAGATTATGATGAAAATAGAGGTCTCCTTCTCCCTTGTCATCACACTATTCTCTAAGTCTTTATCCCCCTCCCCCTGGGTAACCACTGTAATAGATTTCCTGTGCAATTCCAGAGATAAAAATTCATACATTGATATGGTTTTTTTCCCTCCAAATTTCCATAATAGAAAAAGAAGAAGCATTTCCTAACTCTTGATTCAAGAAGGCTAGTATAACCTTCATTCCAAAACAACAACAAAAGATATTATAAAAACAGAAAAGCTCAGGCCCATTTTACTTTTTAAAATATAGATTCCCAAAATCTTAAACAAAATTGCAGATTGAATGCAAATATGTATAAAAAAAAGATAATATACCACAAATAAGTGAGTTTATCTCAGGTGAACATGAACAGTTTCTATCAGAAATCCATAAATGTTGGGGCGCCTCGGTGGCTTAGTCGTTAAGCGTCTGCCTTTGGCTCAGGTCATGATCCCGGGGTCCTGGGATCGAGCCCCGCATCGGGCTCCCTGCTCTGCAGGAAGCCTGCTTCTCCCTCTTCTACTCCCCCTGCTTGTGTTCCCTCTCTCGCTGTCTCTCTGTCAAATAAATAAGTAAAATCTTTAAAAAAAATCCATAAATGTTATTCATCATATTAACAAATTAAAAGAGAAAAATCAAATAATCATCCCATTAAATGGAAAAGACATCTGATAAAATAACTCTCCAACACAAAACTTTTAGTACACTAGAAATAGCCAGATGAATACTATCTATAATAAACAAGAGCAAGCATCGATCTCAATGTATGTGTCAAAGCATTACCTTTAAAATCAAGAATGAGACAGAATGTGCATATCATGACCTCTAATGGCAATCTTAGCATAATGAGACAAGAAAAAGGGATTAGAGGAATAAGGAGTGAAATAGAGGAAATTAAAATACCACTTTTTACAGATGATAAGATAGTTTTCACGAAGACCCGGAAGATTCTATAAACACAGCATTAGAAATTATAGAAAAAATGTTTCCCAAGAGGATTAGATATAAAAATAAATTAAAAAGTCAGTTGAATTTCTATATACCAGCAACAAAGTACTTGGAAACAATTAAAAAGAAGGTATTTATTGTAGTATCAGAGAATATCAAATACTCTTAGAATAAATATAACAAGAAGTGTGAAAGAAATCTATAGAGGCATTATGAAACATACTTTAAACACAAAAAGCCCTAACTAGAGAATAATCATGATCATGCACAGGAAAACTGAATATTTAAAGATACAGATCCTCACATTACAATAGATATTACATTTCCAGTACTTTTATAATCAAAATCTAAGTAGTTTATTGACTTAAGATGATATTAAAATTTTAACAAAAAAGCAAAGGGCCAAAATCAGGTATACTATTTTTGAAAAAGAGAATAGGAGCCCACCCTATCAAATACCAGGATTTACTAAGAAGCTAAGAAAAGTGAGTCAGTATAGACATAAACCAATTGACCAGTGGAACAGAGAATCCTGAAACAGAAAAAGACAGCTATGGAACTTCAGGATATCATACATGGGGCATTTAGATCAGTGGAGAAATGAGGGACAGTTCAATAAATGGAGCTGGAAAAAAAGTTATACATCTGGAAAGAGATGATTTGGGTCTCTATCTTAATGTAATGTATAAGAAACTTCAGAAGGATTAAGGACTTCAGTGTCAAAACCAGAATGTTTAAACTTTCAATAGAAGCTGTTTATTACTCTTTTAGATATACTGTAGTCTATTTATACAAATAAAAAATAATGGGATATTCTGTAGCAGTCAAAAGTAATGAATTAATTAGGCTGACACACAACAATATGAATGACCCTAATCAATCTCATATTAAGAGAAAAAGTAAGTCCTAAAAGATATCTACAGCATAACGTCCTTTTTATAAGGATAAAAAGCTAATACATTATATGTTTAAAAAAAAGAAGATAGTAGGAAGGGAAGAATGAAGGGGGGAAATCGGAGGGGGAGACGAACCATGAGAGACTATGGACGCTGAGAAACAAACTGAGGGTTCTAGAGGGGAGGGCGGTGGGGGATGGGTTAGCCTCGTGATGGGTATTAAAGAGGGCATGTATTGAATGGAGCACTGGGTATTATACACAAACAATGAATCATGGAACACTACATCAAAAACTAATGATGTATGGTGATTAACATAACATAATAAAATAAAAAAAATTTTAAAAAGCTAATACATACATAATTAGAATATTTTTAGGAAATATTTTTAGTTTTGTATTTTATATTCAGGTCTGTGTTCCATGGAGTTAATTTTTTGGAAAAGATGTAAGTTCTGTGTCTACATTGGTCTGTGTGTGGATGTTCAGTTGTTCTGGCACCATTTGAAGAGAGTGTCTTTTTTTTTTTTTTTTTAAGATTTTATTTTTTTATTTGACAGAGAGATAGCGAGAGCAGGAATACAAGCAGGGGGAGTGGGAGAGGGAGAAGCAAGCTTCCCGCGGAGCAGGGAGCCCGATGCGGGGCTCGATCCCAGGACCCTGGGATCATGACCTGAGCTGAAGGCAGACGCTTAACAACTGAGCCACCCAGGCACCCTGAGGAGAGCATCTTTGCTTCATTGTATTACCTTAGCAACTTTGTCAAGGATCAGTTGACTCTATATATGTGAGTCTATTTCTGGGCTCTTTTTCTGTTCAATTGACCTGTTTGTATGTTCATTCACCAATACAACACTGTCTTGATTATTGTAGCTTTATAGTAAGCTTTGAAGTAGGTGGCGTCTTTGTTTTTCTCCTTCAATTGTGGTGGCTATCCTGGTCCTTTGCCTCTTCATATAAACTTCAGAATCACTTTGTCAGTATCCCCAAAATAACTCCCTGGGATTTTGATTGAGATTGCAGTGAATACATAGATCAAGTTAGGGAAAACTCACATCTTGTTAACACTGAGTCTTCCTGTTCAACAATATGGAATATCTATTCATTTATTTAGTTCTTAGATTTTGTTCATCAGAGTTTTGTAGTTTTCCTCATATAGATATTGTACACAGTTTTGTTAAATTTATACCTAGGTATTTCATTTTAGGTGGTACTAATATAAATGGTATTACGTTTTTAATTTCAAATCCCACCTATTCATTTCTGTATATAGGAAATCACTGGCTTATGTTTGTTAAACTCGTGTCTTGCAACATTGCTATAACCTTTATTAGTTCCAGGGATTTTTTGTCAACTCTTTTAGATCTTCTGCATAGATGATTATGATCATCTGTGAATAAAGATGGTGTGTTTCTTCTTTCTCAATCTGTATACCTTTTATTTCTTCTTCTTTGTCGTCTTCGTCTTCATCTTATTACATTAGCTAGAACTTCCAGTATGATGTTGAAAAGGAATGGTGAGAGGAAACATCTTTGCATTGTACCTAAACTTAGTGGGAAAGCTTTGAATTTCCCACTATTAAGTATGACAGTAGCTGTAGGTTTTTGTGGTTATTTCTTTATCAGGTCAAGGAAGTTCCCTATATTCCTATTTACTGAGAGTTTTTACCATGAATGGGTGTTGATTTTGTTAAATGCTTTTTTCTGCATCTATTGTTCATGTGATTTTCTTTTTTAACATATTGATGTATTGGTTTACATTAATTGATTTTTGAATGTTGAACCAGGCTTGCCTACCCGGGATAAGTCCCACTTGGTCATGGTGTATATAGGCACACCTTGGAGATATTGCAGATTCAGTTCCAGACCATTGCAATAAAGCAAATATTACCATAAAGCAAGTCAAATGATTCTTTTGGTTTCCTAGTGCATATAAAAATTATGTTTACCCTACAGTCTATCAAGCATGCAATAGCATTATGCCTTAAAAAAAACAACACACACACCTTTATTAAAAAATATTGTTAAAAAGTGCTAACCATCATCTGAGCTTTCAGTGAGTTGTAATTTTTTTGCTTGTGATAGTTCTTGCCTGGATCTTGATGGCTGCTGACCAGCATGGTGGTTGCTGAGGACTGGGGTGGCTATAGCAATTTTTTTAGAATAAGACAACAATGAAGTTTGCTGCATCAGTTGACTCTTCCTCTCACAAATGATTTTTCTGTAGCATGTGAAGCTGTTGGATAGCATTTACCCATAGTAGAACTTCTTTAAAAATTGGACTCAATCCTGTCAAACCCTGCTGCTGCTTTATCAACTAAGTAAATGTAATATTCTAAATGCTTTTTTGTCATTTCAGTAGTCTTCACATCTTCACCAGGAGTAGATTCCATTTCAAGAAACTACTTTCTTTGTTCATTTGTAAGACTTTCTTTGCTAATTCATAAGAAGCAACTTCTCATCACCTATAGTTTTATCATGAGATTGTAGCAATTCAGTCACTTCTTTAGGATGCACTTTTAATTTTCGTTCTCTTGCTATTTCCACCACATCTGCAGTTACTTTCTTTACTAAAGTCTCGAATCCCTCAAAGTCATACATGAGGGCTGGAATCAACTTCTTCCATACAATTGTTGATGTTGAGTTTTGACCTCTTCCTATGAATCACAGATGTTCTTAATGGCATCTAGAATGATGAATACTTTCCAGAAGATTTTCAATTTACTTTGCCTAGATCCATCAGAGGAATCACTATCTATGGCAGCTATAGCCTTATGAAATGTATTTCTTAAGTAATAAGAGTTGAAAGTCAAAATTATTTCTTGATCCATTCGCTGCAGAATGGATGTTATGTTAGCAGGCATGAAAACTATATTAATTTCATACATGTCCATCAGAGCTCTTTGGTAACCAGGTGCATTGTCAGTGAACAGTAATATTTTGAAAGGAATTTTTTTTCTGAATGGTAGCTCTCAACCATGGGCTTAAAATACAAACCATGTTGTAAACAGATCCAGGCTTTGTTGTTCCATTTACAGAGCACAGGCAGAATAGATCTAGCATAATTCTTAAGGGCCCTAAGCTTTTCAGAATGGTAAATGAGCATTCAGCTGGAAGTTACCAACTGCATCAGCCCCTAACAAGAGAGTCAGCCTGTCCTTTGAAGCTTTGAATCCAGCACTGACTTCTCCTCTCTAGCTATGAAAATCCTAAATGGCTTCTTCTTCCAAAGTAAGGCTATATTATCTACATTGAAAATCTGTTGTTTAGTGTAGCCATCCTTATTAATTATCTTAGTAGATCTGGAGAACTTGCTGAAACTTCTACATTAGCACTCGCTGCTTTTCACTTTGCACTTTTCTGTTACGGAGATGGTTCCTTTCCTTAAACCTCACAGGTGGCTTAAAGCAAAAGGACATAACCTAGTCTCTTAAATAATTTATTCTCTATCTTTATAAAAATTGTTGTTGAGGCTATACAAATTACAGATATGCTGGCTAGAAAGACATGACTTGTCCTTTAGACCAACACCTAGTATTGGAAGCACAAGGTTAAAATCTTGGTGTTCACACCATCTTTCCTTCATCTACTATCACAGTCATTCCTCAACAGTACCCAAAATGCAGACCTTCAAATACCATTTACTTGCTATGTCTCTTGGTTGTCTCTTGGTTGCTATATATGTAGATTATTTTTCCTTATTAAAAATATTTCATAATATTTAATAATAGGGCAACAACTACTCAATCTTTGTCAACTCTCCATTGAATAATTTTTCATTTTTACAACCATTTTCTGAATGGCTATTGCACTTTTATCATCTTCTTCACATAACTAAGTGGTCCCTTCCCTTCAAAGGAGGAAGGATTTTTTTTTAAGATTTATTTATTTATTTCAGAAGGAGAGAGAGAATGCACAAGCAGGGGGAGGGGCAGACAGAAAGGGAGAGAAGCAGACTCCCTGCTGAGTGCGGAGCCCAATGTGGGCTCAATCTCATGATCCTGAGATCAGGACCTGAGCCAAAAACCAAGAGTCAGATGCTCAACCGACTGAGCCATCCAGGCACCTCAAAGGAGGAAGGATTTTTGAGCAAGCCTCCAATTCTATCCCACAAAGTGAAATACTGTCCGTATTTATAGTCAAAGAACATGTAGTGGTCTGTATGATGGGCTGAGCCATTAACAAATGGCCTTAAGATTTGGGGAACATGGAAATCGTCATCATGAATGGAAATTGTCCAGATATTGATTAAGATGTACAAACTTAAACTACCTTGTGTAATATGGAAGGATAAAAGGGTATATATGGCAAGGTAGAATCTAAAGGAAGCCATCCAAAGGATGAAAAGCATGACTTGCAAATGGAGTAGGAATCTTCCAGAGATGATGAGGTTTGTATTTTGCTTATATGCAAGTCTATGATGAAGGCCTCTATGAATCCAGTAGATCAACATATCAGTGAAAAGGAGGAAAGAAAATATACTAATAATGAACCAAAACCAGCCTCTTGGAAACTCTCCTATGTCATCATATAATTTGTTGTACTCAACTCTAGCAGAAACAATGAAACAGTGGGAATATTAATCTGTGGCAATAATTGGACAGTAAATGTAATCTCTCTATAGACTTGATTCTTTAAAAATTATGGATGCTTCATTAATGAATGATAACAGACAAAATAATAGCTCAGTGTTGCAAAAATGAAATAAAGTATATAAGCACCAAGATTTGTTACAATCTGGAGACTAATAGTTTGTAGAAGAGGTCATCCTCAGACCATGAGGCTGGATAGATGCATGATGTAAAAAAATAAGAATCTGCAAAGCTGAGTACAAGATTCATCTTAGCCCCTGGAGAGGATCCGCGATTAAGCCTCTAGGGGGTCATAGGATGCCCTTTTTCCTTAAACCTTATGAACCAACCTCTGCTAACTTCAGAATTTCTTCTGCAGCTTTCTACTGGTCAGCCTTCAGAGAACTGAAGAGAGTTAAGTCTTTGCTCTGGGTTAGGCTTTGGCTTAAGGGAATGCTGTGGCTGGTTTGATCTTCTATCTAGACCACTAAAACTTTCTCCATATCAGCAATAAGGCTGCTTTCTTATCATTCACATGTTCACTGGAGTAGCACTTTAATTTCCTTCAAGAACTTTTCCCTTTTTTGGCTCACTCTTTGGTGTAAGAGACCCAGCTTTCAGCCTGTGTCAGCTTTTATGTGCCTTCCTCACTAAGCTTAATTATCTCTAGCTTTTAAAGTGAGAAATGTGTGGTTCTTCCTTTCACTTGAACACTTAGAGGCCATTGCAGAGTTATTAATTGGTGTAATTTTAATATTCTTGTGTCTCGGCAAATAGGGAGGCCCGAGGAGAGGGAGAGAGATGGGGGGATGGCCAGCCACTGGAGCAGTCAAAACACATGTAACATTTATCAGTTAAGTTTGCTGTCTTATATGGCCACGGTGGGGGGCACCCCAGAACAATTGCAATAGTAACATCAAAGATTACTGATCATAGATCACCATAACAAATAAAATAATAATGAAAATGTTTGAAATACTGCAAGAATTACCAAAATGCGACACAGAGACATGAAATGAGCAAATGCTGTTGGAAAAATAGCACCGATAGATTTGCTCTATGCAGAGTGGTCACAAACCTTCAATTTGTAAAAAAACCCACAATATTTATGAAGCAGAATAAAATGAGGCATGCCTGTACTATATATATTTTACTCCCCCCTCTTTTTTTTAGGGGGCGAGGGGCAGAAAGAGAAGGAGAGAAAGAATCTTAAGCAGGTTCCACGACCAGCACAGAACCTGACACAGGGCTCGATTCCAGACCCAGAGGTCATGACCTGAGCTGAAATCATGAGTCAGACGCTTTACCAACTGAGCCACCTAGGCACCCCCTACTCTACTCTCTTCTTGCTTGCATGGTTTCTGAGGAGAAGTTGCACATAATTCTTATTTTTGTTCCTCTGTAGGTAAGGTGTCCTTCCACACCCTCTCATGGCTTCTTTCAAGATTTTCTCTTTCATTTCAAAGTGATACGCCTGGGTGTAGCTTTTAGGGCAGTAATCTACTAGGTGTCCTCTGAGCTCCCTGGATCTGTGTTTTCATGTCTGACATTAATTTGAGGTAATTCTCAGTCATTATTCTTTGGACAATATTTCTTCTTTTCCTTTCTCTCTTTCTTCTCCTTCCAATAGTCCCACTATGCATATGTTATATCTTTTGTAGCTGTCTTAAAGTCCTTAGATATTCTGTTATGGTGGGTTTTTTTTTTTTTTTTTTTTCAGTCTTTGTCCTCTTTGCTTTTCAGTTTTGTTGCAGTATCCTTAAGTGCAGACTGTGTCCAGTCTACTAGTAATCCCATCAAAGGCATTCTTTATTTATGTTACGGTGTTTTTGATCCCTAGCATTTCTTTTTTTGTTCCTTCTTAGGATTTCCATCTTTCTGCTTACCCATCTGTTCTTACATGCTGTCTACTTTATCCATTAGAGCCCTTACCATATTACTCATAGCATTTTAAAGTCCTGGTCTGATAATTCTAACATCTCTACCATATCTGGTTTAGATGCTTGTTCTGTCTTTTCAAATTGTCTTTTTGGCCTTTTGGTATGCTCTGATGATATCCCAGCAGATTAGGCTCTGCTTAACTAGTTTCCACTGAAAACAGGTCTTGTTAAGAAGAACAGAGTGCCCTGGCATATTTCAAAATAGCTCCTCTTCCCCAATACCGCTCGCTGCTGGACGCACTAGGGCGTTTTTATTAGACACTGTAGGAACCTGGTCAGGTTCCTAGTGGTAAATATCACAAAGTTGTGGGGCCTCCTGAAGACTAGGACTCCCTAGGGTTTCTAACTCTCACACTTGTCCATGCTGAGCCTCCAGCAACGTGTCAGTTACGGTTCAGGTTTTCCTTCCCCAGCACTGGTTCCTGAGGCAGGCAGTTTCCACTCTTCAGTCTCTATTTCAGTAAACTGTTATTCTCTGTATTTGCTGTAGGTCTCTCCAATCACTGGGATAGTGGTTCGCAGTGTGCCCTCACCTCTCTCACATATACTGGAAATGTTGTTGATATTTCGGTTTGCTCAGCTTTTTGCTACTGGTTAGGGTGTTGTGGCAGCTTCGAGTCTCCTTACATGCAGAACCAGAAACTGGAACTGTAGTTGTATTAGTTTTTATTGCTACTGTAACAAATTGCCACAGACTTAATAGCTTAAAACAAACCATATTTATTATCTTATAGTTTTGGAGTCAGGAATCTAAAATGGTTCTCACTGGGTTAAAATCAAGGTGTCAGCGTAGCTGTGTTCCTCCTGGAGGCTCTAAGGACATCTGTTTTCTACCTTTTCCAGCTTCCAGAGGCCACCTGCACTCCTTGGCTTGTGGCCTCTTCTATCTTCAAAGCCAGGCTTGACTGCTTGAATCTTTCTCCCATCACTTCACTCTGTTGCTAACTCTTCTGCTTACCTCTTCCACTTTCAATGGCCCTGGTGATTTCCTTGGGCCCACCCAGATAATCTTGGATAATCTTTCTTTTTTTTTTGTTTTTTTTTAAAATTTTTTTATTGTTATGTTAATCCCCATACATTACATCATTAGTTTTAGATATAGTGTTCCATGATTCATTGTTTGTGCATAACACCCAGTGCTCCATGCAGAACGTGCCCTCCTCAATACCCATCACCAGGCTAACCCATCCTCCCACCCCCCTCCCTTCTAGAACCCTCAGTTTGTTTTTCAGAGTCCATCGTCTCTCATGGTTCTTCTCCCCCTCCGATTTCCCCCCCTTCATTCTTCCCCTCCTGCTACATTCTTCTTCTTTGGATAATCTTTCTATTTTTCCATCAGCTCATTAGCAGCCTCACTTCTATCTGCAACTTTAATTCTTCCTTGCCATATAACATAATATATTCCCAGGTTCTGGGGATTAGGGCATGGGCATCTTTAGAGCACTATTACCGTGCTTAATACAGCAGTCATGTAGCTTGTGACTTTTAAGACAGCTTTTCAGACAACTAATGACTCTTATATAAACAGGTACTTGCAATAGTGGAGATCATGCTTTGTCTCCTGTTACCTATTAATATTGACATAAAAATGGCCATTCTATTTTAGTTCTTTAGCTTTCTGGTTTGACTCATATCAATCTTAATTTAAAAAACCTAATTCACATTGTGTTTTAATATATCCAGTATGGTACCTCCTTATTTTATTGAGGTCACCAAAATAGCTCAAATTAGTAAAGAATTCAGTGAACTTAATTTATCCATTGTTTTGGCCACATTTGTCACATTGGTCCAATTTGTCAGATGAGCAACTTTTATATATATGTCTAAGTTTCACTACTATATGTTTTGATCAAAGGCAAATAAAGGAAAGACTGCTAATATAAAAGTGTTTCTTAAAAAATTATAAAAATTATATATATGCTTTAAAATATAATTTGTTACATAAATTATAAAAGTTATATATATTACATAAGTTTTTAAATTATAAAAAAATTTTTATAATTTAGCTATTATTCAAGTAAAGTAGATAAACAATAAAATATTTTTTATATTTTTTAATGTAAATTTTTGCCAAAGTGGAATTTATATTTATACCCAACATGTTTTGGAGAAAATTATTTCTCATTAGAAATTACATTCTTCTGTCTATTTATACATGATTGAATATTTCAAGACATCCATCAGTTATTCCTAGAGGCAAAATCAAGCACAAATATTTACATTAAAGACGATTTAAAAATTTTATTATTAGCTTTTGCAGCATTCTAGCCTAGATACAACTACTATTTTTTCTTTCAATAGCTTACCTATGTTCTCAAAGAGTGGTTGCCATTGACTTAATTTTTTAATTTAATTCAATTTTAATTTTACTGAATTATGTTTTAATAATTTGCAATGGTCTCTATTTAACAAAGTGTAAAATATATAGGCATATCTGTCTTTATCTCAGCAGCTACAGATGGCTGATCCCAGCTGCTAACAACTTTTACAAATATAAGGCATAAGTGGGTAGAAATGACCTTTTGGAGCCCCTTCTTGTGTTAATCTCCAGGTATCCCCATTATGTATGTATGTTTCAATGTTGGAGTCTTAAGATCTCAAAAAGCTTTAGTGAAAGCATTTTCAGAACCAAATAGAAGTGTACTTTATTTTAATTGTCTTCCATTTGAAAACCAAATCCAGAACAGGATATTGCTGGACCTGAAAGTTTATATAACATAACCCTTATTTCTATCATGCTCCATTATTTACGTACTATATCCTGCCATCACTGGTTAATTAACTCTCTTTGTCCTTGGTATCCAGGTGGGTGTTACTCCCAGTCACATTTTACTCCTAGGCACCTTGAAAAAATGCGTATGTGAATGGTATGCCTACACATGTTCTGCATACAGGTCCTTTTGAATGCCACTAACGGGAGGCAGTATGTAAGGCAGAGCTTCCCTGATGAGATAAGAGATGTAAGGAAATGTTTTAACCAGTGTTTTGAACCTAGTTTGTTGAATTTAATTGCATGAACCTGGGTTAGAAAAGCAAATATTGTAAGGTCTCTGGAGGATGCAAAGATAAATATGATGCGATTCTATCTTTCAGAGTTAAAAATCAAGAGAGGCAGTGGATTTGTAACGATAAGGCAGTCAAAATGTTATAATAGAGGTAAAGGAAGAAGAGAATGATTTCAGTTTTAATTTTGTTTTTTGAGATAGGCTGTGAATTTGGGGGTATTTTTTGAAAAACTTTTTATTTTAAATAATTACAGACTCATAAGAAGTTGCAGAAATAGCATGGAGAGATCCATGTACTCCTCATCCAGCTTCTCTTAATGGTACCATGTTATAGAACCAGTACATTCATCAAAACTAGGAAATTGACACTGATACAATACAATTAAGTAGACGAGACCGACTTTATTGAGTAGTCTTTTAATATGCAGAAATAGAAGAGGGAAGGAGAAAGGAACTCTAGGTTGACAAAACAGCATTTGGTTGAGTATAGGTCATGAGAGAATTTCGATTATTCAAGAAATCTGCCGAAAGGGACTTTAACAAGTAAGCCATTCCCTTCCACTTTATAAATGAACTAATGAGGCCCAGAGAGATTAGACAACTTGCTTATTTCATTTTCTTTCCTTGGTTAGTGACTGAATTTAGGTATATTATACAGCATACATCTGGCTGCTGGTCTCCAAGATCTTAGTCCAGGAATATTCCTTCCCAAACTATGTTTTCTTAGCTGGAATAAATACATGGTTATTCTTTTAGAACCTCTGTCAAGATCCCACTCAACGTGTATTTTTTCCTCTGAGTCCCCAGAGCCTCAGAGTGCAATATCTGGCACACAATAGATGCTCAGTAAATATCTGTTGACTAAATGAACGAATGAATTTCTTTTTTAACCCCTACAACTGAAGGAGAGGCACTTCAACCGGGGATAATAAGAATAAATCACACCCACAATTAGCGCACTGCAATGGAATTCATTACTAAAAGTCAATTTGCATTTGGGCAAAATGACAGAAGGAAGTTGGGCAGAGAAACACATTTTATTTGAATTATGATGAATTAAAAATATACACAGGCAATTACTCTTATTTCAGCTACACTGTGCAGTAAATGTGTAAATAAAAGGTGTGAGTGTCCAACATGGAAAACAGCATATTCTCCTTTTCTACATAACACATGCATCAGATGTCTCTTCATAGGGATCATTATAGTTTTTAGCTTAATTCCAAGCTAAAAAACAGAATCATTACGGAAATGCTGCTTTTTCTTATTGAGCAGTCTGTAGGATAGCTTGTTGCCAAATTAAGCAGCACACAGCACTTGTTAACTTAATTAGCAACCTAACGGCTGAACCTCAGCCTGACAAAATGCATGTTGCGTTGGATGGAAATTGCAGTGAAACTATAGCCACTTCAAAAGAAGCACAATCCTGTGGATATTTATTTTCCCTTTTGGGCTAAAGGAAAACCTGATCGCCTGGGAAAATCTTCCAGTTCCTATTGTAGCCCAAACAGAATTATCAAGAGTCAGCACCTTGTAGGCTGTGAAACGTTCCTTTTTCAAAGGCTGTGTGCAAGAGAACTCCCAAAGGGCTAATGGACATACTTGTGCCTCCATTAATAGCACAGAAAGCAAACTAATTAATTAGAGCACACACTGAATAAACTCCATTTATCACCAAATGGCCCAAGTGATAAACAAATTATTTAAGAGCTTATTGAAAGCAGACATCAAGAAGGCAATTGTCAAGGCTTCAAACTGATGTGTTTGTGAATATCCCTAGAGTAACAGCAGTTTCAAGGCTCCTTGCTGGGGACAGACATGGAGATTTTATGGGATAGAGGGTTTGTGTAGGTTGTCTCACCAACAGATCCTAAATTGTTGCTGGGTTGTCTCTCCTGTTTAGAATCTGTTGGTGTCCTTCTGGCTCAGATGAAATCTGCTGGAAATAGTCCTCCTGTTCCTGATTTTTGGAAAACAGAGGCTGAGGTCTGGTAGGCTGGCATAAAATGGGCAAAGGCTTAGTCCTGATGTTACCCTGGCATTTCAAAATGCAGAATTTTCTGCCTTTAGGCTGCTGTGTACTTTAAGTGAAAATACTTCACTTTAAGTGAACTATGAGAGGGAGAGAGAGAGAGAGAAGAGAGACCTAGAAGCAATGAAGACTGTCATAATTTTTATTATATACTGACAATATCCACTTAATGGGGCTTAGGGATTTACCTAACAAATTATTGTTAATTTCTATGATTATTATATAGATTTAAAAATTTTTTCTCACTATCCATTTGGGGATGTTTCCTAGGTCTCTGGCATGTAGAAGAAAAACAGTAGTACATAAGATGAAAGGGGTTTTCCAGACAGGTCACATGTTCCCATTTTCTCCATTATTATTATTAATCTCGGCTGAGCCTCTTTTCTCATGTAACCTGTCATGTTGCTGCATTTTGCCAGCGCCTTAGAAGCCTTCATTGATTCTTTTCTCTCACACACACAAAAGGTGCTGACTTGTCTGCAGTATATTTTGTGCCACTAAACACTTGGAAAAGGCCTTGTAAATGGAGGGCAGTGCTCTTGGAAGTGGTTCACCCAAACTAATTTCAAGATTTGAGTGTGAACCTGAGTTAATTTTGAAAGTCTGCTACTCGTAAGTTATCTTAGCTGTTATCAAACTAAAGAAAAACGTTCCTAATAATTTGGAGAGTTGTTCTGTGGTGTCTAATTATGAGGGTAAACACTGATTTGGGTATGATTTACAACTGGAAAAAGATGAGAAGATGAGGCAGTCTCTGTGTAAGGATGACAGATTTCTCACGTTCTCCGTCTATGTTTTATGGCATTTTGTGTCCATCTTGATGTAATAGTTGATACTTTACAGATCTTCTTTATCTGGTGTGATGGCTTAATGAGAATGTGAATTCTTGGTGATAGGAACTATGTCCTTTTCATCTTACTAATTCAGCACTTCCCATGTACCCGGTGCTCTAGAGCCTGGTGATAGTTTTGTTAAATGAATTAAAAGTTCTACTCCCTGTGTACTCTGAAAATGGCATTTGATAATATACCTTCTATAAGTCAATGTTTATTAATTCAGCCGGAGTGAAGCATGTGGTTCTGGGGACAGCAACAGTTGATGTGCTGTACTACTTAACAGGCCTTCTTTGGCCAATCGGTACAGGGTCAACTGGAAGTGGAAATGGCTCGTGTCATGGCACTATCCAGTTTAGACTTTGCCTTATCTTACAGAATAATTCTAATTTATATCCAGCATCCTTATGGTATCCCTAAAACTGTTTATCCTGATATTAGGGAGGTGACATTATGCAATGAAAATTATGGAATAAGGGTCAGTGGATTGCAGCCCTATAATCCTGTCATACTTTTAGGTCCATGATTTTGGGGAAGATTCTTAACTTTTAACTTGCAGTGTCTTCATAAGTCTGGAAAGAATATTGTCATCTCTTTGTAGAGCACACTTTCTTATTCATTGTTTGGATCTTCATTTTGATTATAACCTTGTTTGGCATGTGGTGTGAACAATAGAGAAAAATGAAAGAGAAAGAGAATTATCAGCAGGATGGGAAAAGAAAACATGCACAACACAAAATCCGGTGTACGTGCCCTCTTGTGTTTTCCAGATGGGTACCAGATTATTTCTGAAGAGAGCCGTCATAGATGTGTTCATCACACAGCTCTGTGGGAGTTGTACGTAACCCTTGGATTAAGTTTTTGGGCTGGTTTGTCAGCTTCTGGTCTGTTTGGCTCAGTAGGTCCTATCTGAACAATCAGAATGATTCTGTGTACTGCTGTTTAGTTCCAAAAAAAATGTCTCCTGAGCTGGACAATCTCAGAGAGTCAAGGCTGATGTGGTATCCGCGTCACTTCTACTCACTCTGAAAGAGTGAGTCTGAGCCCCAAATATATTTTGAACCAACCATCTGCATTTTCACCCCTCAACATCAGCCATCTTTTTCTGATTAAATATAAAGATACTATGTTTGCTCAGCAGCAGCTTGTACATTTTTATAAGCCAGAATTATGTATTCTTTACAAAGATAATTTCGTATAAATGTTTGTGATTTACCGTTTCAATCATTTTCCAATATGTTTTGTATTTGTCTTTTAGATGCACGCTTTCATAGATTTGCTTCCTGTAGATTTGACAAACTGCTGTCCTTATTTTTTAATCTATCCCAATTGTGAAGCTGTTGGTTTTTACCTTCAAACTCACCCTTCCATGCTCTGCTTCTTCGTGCGGGAGCTGGGACTCTGCAAAATACATTCCTGCTCTGCAGTTAGCTCCTTGCAAGACTGCCGATAGGGGTGCCAGACGGAGAAAGGAGTGACTTGTTCCTTTTCGTTTCACATTTCTTTTTAATGTGTTTTTATTGAGATGTAACTGACATACAACATTAAGGTGTATAACGTGTTGATTTCATACGTGTGTATATTGCAGTATGATTACCATGGTGGTGTGAGCTAACACCCCATCACTTCAGTAAGCATCCTTTCTTTTTTGTGGTGGGAGCAAGTAAGACCTAGTCTCCGAGCAACTTTCAGGTTTACATTGTCTGTATTGTGTCCTTAATTTGTTTGTATTGTCTGTAATCACTATGCTGCCCGTTCAATCTCTAGGCCTTATTCATCAACTAGTTGCTAGTTTGTATCCTGAAACCACATCTCCCCAGTTCCCTTAGTGTTACTTCTTCGCCACAACAACAGCAGTTCCTTGGGGAAGCAGCAGTTAACTCCGTTTTGGAATTTATGTACCACTTGCAAAAACAGCCCCAGCCAACCAGCGTCCCCTCCTGAAAGGTCCGATCTTCAGCTCCCTGAGGCCCATCTAAGGAACCTTCCCACATGGGCGTGGCCACTGCCTCCTGCGGGCGCTGCCTCCATCTTGTCGCAGTGTTTTGGGTTTTGTTTTGCCTTTTCAGTTAATCTAGTTAACAATTCTTTATGCCAGCTTAATTTCTATATTAAATTCTGTCGGTTAAAAAAGCTGTTCTGGGGGGCACCTGGGTGGCTCAGTTGGTTAAGTGACTGCCTTCAGCTCAGGTCATGATCCTGGAGTCCTGGGATCGAGCCCAACATCGGGCTCCTGGCCCAGGGGGAGCCTGCTTCTCCCTCTGACCTTCTCCCCTCTCATGCTATTTCTCTCTCTCAAGTAAATAAAATCTTTAAAAAAAGCTGTTCTGATTTCGGTCTCTTGAATAGACTGTGACTGACACAGACCGGGTAGGCGTCTCCCCAACATCTCCATTCCTGGGTCTCTTCTGGAAGCCAGTCCTAGAGAACCCTTCAAACCATTTCCTGGCCTGTTTTTCTGACCTCACAAGAAAGAGGTCTAAGCAATTGCTTTAATAGGTTTTGGTAAAAACCTCATGAATACGTGTAATGAGTCTCGGTCCTTCAGCAAAAGGTCACATCTCCCTTACTCTCAAAGCTCTGAAGCCACATCTCTAAGGGAAAACACTCAACGCTGACAGCATGTCCACACATTTTGTGTTTAGTCATCTCTTCCACAACCTCATTAAATCCTAGGACTTGGTAGGAAAATTGAGAAATCATTTAGTTAATTTGCTTGCTTCGGGCAGGATTAAATCTCAATACTGGCGTAATTTAGTTTTTCCATCAAAACTAGACACTACACATTCATAAAGTGAGTAGATGCAAGAATTTTACAATCTAGATATTATAAAGTACAATAACTTGATAAGAAATTTCTTAGGTCTCTGGATGATTTTTACCCCCAAATCTGTATATTTTTTTCTAAGTTACCTTATATTGATACTATTTTCTTGAGTTAACACACATACTCTTTTGTTTGTATCAAAGATTCAAATATTTTTTTTTTAAGATTTTATTTATTTGAGAGAGAGAGAGCGAGAGCATTTGCGGGGGAAAGGCAGATGGAGAAGGAGAGGCAGACTCCCCGCTGAGCAGGGAGCCCAACGCAGGCTCAATCCCGGGACTCTGGGATCATGACCTGAGCTGAAGGCAGACGCTTAACTGACTGAGCCACCCAGGCGCTCCTCAAATATTTTTAAAGATACGAAAGAAAGTACTATAAAATTAACCTTAAAATATCTAAATGGTTACTTAAAATAGACTCTTTAAATCTTGCTTGGCATTTTATAATGCACATAGGTTTCTGTATTCATAAATATTATTGTTATTTGTGGCCAAGTCAAGTAAGGACACTACAACTTAGATACAGAGCATGAGTTTTTCTATAACAGACTACATCTTGCTCTCAAGCATACATTCATATGATTGTCAGAAATCATTTAATCTTTTTTATTTTATTTTTTTTATTTTTTATTTTTTTTAAAGATTTTATTTATTTATTTGAGAGAGAGAGAGAATGAGAGACAGAGCATGAGAGGGGGGAGGGTCAGAGGGAGAAGCAGACTCCCTGCCAAGCAGGGAGCCCGATGCGGGACTCGATCCCGGGACTCCAGGATCATGACCTGAGCCGAAGGCAGTCGCTTAACCAACTGAGCCACCCAGGCGCCCCATTTAATCTTTTTTAATTAAAACATCTCAGTCGCTTCTCTTTTAATAGTCTTCTGTGGGTCATGTATCAGAAGGTAACCCACTTCTTAAGGAATCTCCCTTGCCCCTTCTCCTTCCCAAGATGCTGCCTGGGTGTGCAGAATCTAATATAAGCCCCAGCACAGAGAGGGGTGGCTTTGTATCTGGTCTTTATGCTGTCCTCTGGTCAAGATGCTATGCCTTCTGGTTTCTAGCCATTAGCCTCAATCCTCATTGTATCCATGGTGATGTGATCTGGCTTGTTTGCTCAGTGCCTTTCCTGACCTGTTTTTACTGAAGTGAACTGGCCTGAACTTTGGTATATGATTTGGCAAATGATACAAGTTATGATTCTTAATCTTAAAGAGGATATGGTTCCATGATGAGACTTCCTTCTGTTTATCTTTTCTGACTATCAGTCTGTGAGGCCATGTCATCCCTTCCTATCTCAATCCTGTTATTATCCTATGAGTTGTATACCCACACTTTACATCTAATTCAAGAATTTCTGGTATTGGATTTCTAGCTATGCCATAAGGCCTAGAATATTTTGACATAATATAGGGTCTCTCCATAGGATGCACAAGTCTTTACCAAAATAGATTAAGCTATACTCTACCATAAATGTCCTATGTGCCCTGCTCGTATTGTTACCTCTTTTTGTGAGATTCCCAAACATGAGCTTTGATATGACTCAGGCCTCTTCCACTTCACTATCTTTGAGAAATTCCACACTCTTCTTGGGTTCTGGAAATTCAATATCAGTGGAATTTAATTTATTTTGCTTGCACACCCCTCAAATATTGTTGAAAATCTATTTACTGCTCATACATGTTTAGTTTAGCTTCATCATAAATTTAAATAGTTGCAAAGGATATAAGTTTAGTATGTTATAAATATTGACATTTTAAAAGAGAACCACTGTATCACTTTAAAAAATATATCCAATATAATTGAATTCATGATGATCGAATACTCACCATCATCCATATTAAAAACACTGAGCAGACTCTTCTTTAAAAGTCACAAATTCTACCTTGGTCCTTTACCTCTACAGTTCAGGTTTACATTTCACTTCCCCTTCAGAATTTTTTCTTATATATTTTAATAATTGAAAGTCTTTTAATTATCACCCTGCAGTAGATTGCAAAAATGGTCCTCATGCTTCACCCATCCTTTGCCATGTTACTTTGTACTGCCTTCCCACTTTGACTCTGGGATTGATTGTATGTCTTGCTTTGGTCAGTGTGATACTAGGAAGTGTGATTTAGAGGCTTGTGAAGCTTTTGAGAGCTGGGGTTTGCCTCCTCTCTTCGGTTTCTGCCAGGGGTAGTCTCCTGGTGAAAGACACCTGAAGCAGAGCTGAGTGTCCCCTAGATCAGTCAACAGTCAGACAATACAGATGTGTGAGCAAGACCAGCCAAGATAAGCAGAGTCACCAAGCCAGCCTCCAGCTGCTGCAGATGAATGGACAAGTGCATGCTTACTGCTGTATGATCTTGAGGTTCTGTGATGCTTTTTATGCAGCATAATTCTTGTAAAATCTGATTCAGTCTAACGTAATCGTCTATAAAATAAGATTAAAATTGGTGGGGGGGTTTGTGTATGTGTGTCTATGACCATAAACTCTAGATTTAAAGCAATAAGTTTCTTCATGTTTATCAATTCCATTATTATTAGTGCCTAGCTAATCTAACGAACCTAAATATACTACAAAATTTAATGCGTATTTATTACATAAAAAGGTAAAATTCTATTATTTAAAATCCATTCTGTATTGAGAGAAATAAGGATTTTCCAATTATTTCAAGAATTTATGGATGAACATCAAATGAAATAAGACTAATAGTCCATTCTATTCATTTCAAAAATATTTACAAATGTAAGTGTTCAAAAATCTTGCCCATATACATACGTTTATGGAAATGACAGTGATTTTATGATAGCAATGCCATTCAGTTGTTTTGTGTCTTCCCTAGTTATATGCCAAATTTCACAAAGGGATATGAATATTTTTTAGTGATTTAATGGTTGACAGCTGTATAGATTCTACCTGAATTTTTGAACATAAAGACTGGATAACCATCTGATTTAAAAAATAATCTTTTTAACTCAGTTATTAGAGGCATTTATTTTCTCAACAGGAATTACCAATCTTTCAGGCTGTTTCTTTATTTTGTGTCACATAGGTTCTTACAACTGGGGCAGTGTGCCAGAGAATTTGTTCTTGTTTTGTAAAATGGAAGAACCATTATAAAAAGAGAAGGGGTGAGTTCTTGGTGAGTTCTCACACCAGTAAAATTTTGGAAGGAGTACATTTGTAAGTCAAACATCTGGAAATCTTACATTAAACCTTCAAATACTATGACCCTTGGAAATATAGGTGTACTTCAGAGGCAAGCTTGCCCTGATGTTTAGATCACTGCTCTTCCATAAAACCGGACAGGTAAGGCTGCTTCCGGGCTCATGTACCCAAACCTTAATCAGCCATTTCTCCTCTTTCATTTCGGTAGCATGTTGTATATGATGCTTCAAGTGTAAAACTCCTCTGAAAGGCTTATCCTCTTCCTAGGCCAGATATGGGGAGATTCACTCTAACTTACCTACATGTTTTTTATTCTATCCCAACTGGGATTTCCATCCTTAGTGTTACTCATAACTCTACTGTCTCAAACCTTCTTGTCCCTCTTGTCCACTCCATTTTGACTTCTCCCCACTCACAGTCCCAGAGAAGTGTTTCTCTTCCTGTGAGTTAGAACTTCTTAAATAACAGAAATAAGATCTTCCCCCCCCCCAACCCCTCCCCAATTCAGCATTGATTCTTTGGGCAGTCCTCTAAGCTTTGTTCTTAATATGGGTATCTATTCTCTCGTAAAGACTGGGTATACAAAATCATGATGGATTTCTAAAAGCCTGGTGAAGGCTAGACTAACTTCACCACTTTGGCTGCATCTGTTTTCCTTTTTGGAGGGTAGCAAAGTTCCTGGATCTGTTGTATGTAGAATAATTGAAGGAGGAAAACAAACACTCTACAAGAAGGGGAAAAATTATGTGATATTTCAAAACATTCTCCAAGTTACTATAACCTTTAACTATACTTAAGTGTTTACATTGTGTTTTGACCTATGGTTTCCTGAAGTACACCTTTTGTATTCAGCAACATGTTTTGCTTAATTATGTACTCAAAACCATGCCTCAGGTCACTGGGACCCCACAGTGAGGCTGCCTGAGCAATTTTCAGCACATCGTCAATACTTGCTAGAGTGTTGCAGAAGACAGAGAGAAGGGCGCAGAAGACACCACTTTAGGTGGTGTTTCATCACCCACAAAATAAAGCCCAAATTCCTTAGTGTGGTATCTACAGCCTCCCTTAATGTATTGTATCTAGCTCTTCTGTACAAACTAAATCTGACCTTACCAATATATTCAGCCTCTCTCACTGTCCTCTTTAAAACCTTCTACTCTAGCTAGGCTCTTCTGCTCAGAAACTCTGAAGTAGGGTGCGCATCCATCTCAGCCTCCATCCTTTCTATATTCCTTTCAAGGCCCACATCTTAAGTTCCATACCTTGAAAGCTGTGTCTCCCCTCTAAACTCATTGATTTCATTGCCTTTATGACTTCTTATGAACTGAATGCATTCTACTTGGTATTATTATTCATATATTTATTTTATCCAGTCTCTCAACTGAAAGAGCAAGTTGCTGGAGAGGTGAGGAACTGTTTCATGCTTTGAATCCATATCATTAAACACTGAGTTTTACACATAGTGGGTATCTTAGTGGGTGTCAGCAAAGGTCTAAAGCCCCTTTCACCATTTCTGCCTCACTGTCAATATATGGTATGCCTTCGGTTTCTCAGAGACAGTTGAGATAATCTAGGGGAACTCATTAACATTCAGCCCTCTACATCTACAAGTTGCCTGTAGCTGCCCCTTGGTGCCTCCCCACTGCTAGCCATCAGAGAAACCGATGCTCAGGCTTTACCCAAGAGTAACTAAATCAGAATATCCAATTAAATCAAGACCAATTAGGTCAGAATGAGGATAGGGCCTGGAAATTGGAATTTTAAAAGTCTCCCGTGATTGATAACCAGTGTTTTCAGTTTCTAGAATAGATTCTAGTCTCTCTCATCTTCAAGACTATTTCTCTTTCTGGTACCTTCATCCTATGTCTATGTAATTATTTCCTTCAACTTTCTACAATGCTAAACTGTTTTCCCCAAGCCAAAGCAAACCAAACCAAAATAATACTCTTGATTCTTCTTCCATCCCTCCTATTATATTCTAAGCACTTTTTTCCCATTTATAGGTCACTTTGGGAAACATATTCAGATAAACTATAGCAGTTCAGGTCCAATCAGAAGATAGAAACTACATTAACAGGCTAAACAAGGAAGGTTTAATATAAAGAAGTTCTGACTGTGATAAAAGAGTAAGATATAAAATAAGATGTGCTCCAAATGGTACCCAGGGCTGTTGGAGAGGGGAGGGGAGGGGTTCAGCCCTAATTGGAGGAGGTATGGTTCAGCCATCAGATAACAGAGAAGTTTGCTGGTGTAGCCAGGCCAGAGTTGATCTGGAGTTTCTGGGATACCAGTATGTCCCTGTGGTCAGCAGAATAATGGCCCCTCAAAGATGTCCACATCCTAATTCTGAAAACCTGTGAATATCTTATCATACATGGTAAAAGGAACTTTGAAGATGCCATTCAATTAAGGACCTTGAGATGGAGGGATTATCCTGGATTATCTGGGTGGGCCCGATACAGTCACTTAGGTCCTTAAAAGTTCTCACCTGTACTCAAAGAGAGATTCGGCTACCAATGGATGGTCAGAGAGATGCACCATTGCTGACTTTGAAGATGGAGAAAGGGACCATGAGCCAAGTAATGTGGACAGCTTCTAGAAGCTGGAAAAGGCAAAGAAACAGATTCTCAGTGAGAGCCTCCAGAAGGATCCAGCCTTATTGACCCCTTGATTTCAGTCCAGGGAGACATGTTAGACTTCTAACCTGCAGAACTTGAAGATAATGAATTAGGGTTTTAAGTTTGTGGCAATTCATTATATTTGCAACAGAACACTAACACACTCACTCTTCAGAGTGTAGGAAGGGAGCAGGCGATCAGCAACTGGTGGCATAGGTATGTATAACTCATAATGGGGGTTCTGGAGCTGGTGATGGTAGGAGACCCTCACAGTGGTAGGACTCTGGGTTCTGAGTAGAGTGGGCTACAGAAAGGTTATCAATAGGCTGAGGCCACAAGATCTCACAGGGGTACCAGCGGGGGCCGGCTTCACTAGCTGTCCTCATACCTACTAAGCCCACCTATGGATCCTAAAAAAAAAAGAAACGGTAAGAGAGCCCCTTCCTTTCTCAGTGACCCTCCAGTGTCCACTACCACAAAAGCTTAGCATCATGCTCACTTGAACGGAGACATATTTAAAGGATTTCTGTTGTTTATCACAGAGCAGATATTGAAAGGTGTATTTGGAGCAGAGGTAATAGATTGATAACTGACATGTATGTATTTCCAAAGCATGGCTGTCCTTTCATTACGTCCCATGGCAGCTTGAAATCTGTGCTCAGCTCTCCACTGAAATTACCCTTGTCAAGGCAATCAGCTATTAACTGTATTTAGTCCTTATTTGTGTAACAATCGACAATGTTGATTAATATAGTCCCTGCAAAACTGCCTTTTCTCTTGATTTCATGACATTATTCCTCATTCCTCTCCCACATCTCTTGAGTCTTGATTCATATTCTCCTTCCAGGGGTTTTTTTGTTGTTTTTTTTTTTCTATGCTATTATTCTTTCTTCAGCTCACCATTTACTTTACATTCTGTTCTTGAGTGAACATATCCACATCTATACATGAAAATTAAGTCAGTGGTAGATGATAATTCTCAAATCTATACCCTTAGCCTGGATTTCTCCTCAGCTCTAGTCCTCTATCGTCAGGTCCTTCCTGGACATATATCAATAGGAACCCCAAGTCATCATGGCCAAACCAAATGCATTATCTTCCCTAATTCCACTTCACAGGGTACATATTGGTAGATAATGCTAGCTATGCAAATTTTAAACAGAACTCATTCTCTCATGTGCTCTAGAATCCATTCTTAACAAATATAATAAAATTGAATATACTTTCTGGAAGTCTCTCAAGTCCAGCCATTTCTACCCTCCTCCTTGCCTAAGTTTAAGCAGGCTTTTCCTCCCATCTGACACATCGTGAGAGATTCCAGCTTATCTCTAGCCCTTTAAGAAGCCAGTCTTTCTGGTTCCTACCTCTCCATGCTCTAAAACGAATAATGTAATTTTTTGATTAAATGAACAATGTCCCATCTCTGCTCATCATCACCCCTAGAGAATAGGCTTCCGCACAAGTAAAGGGATTTTATTGAGGGGAGAGTTTGTGTTAGGCTTGCAGAATAGATCAAACTCAGATACGAGGAGACATTGGAAAGAAATAGGGAGGATAGAATTACAGTGAGTACTTTCGGGGATATGAAACTTTTTTCCAGCTAAATTTATATATCTATATAAAGATGCATGCTATAATATTTCAAAAATCCATACTGGAGTCTCTCGAGTGTCTGGTTGAAGACTTTGAAGTGACTCTATAATTAAAAGGTATTGATTGAGCAAGGAGATTGTCAATTTTAAAACCTTTCTTAAATCTACAAATTTAACTGCATCTTTATATTCTTTTTTTCCTGCTATTGTAATTGATGCCATGTCCCTCCTATCAAAAGGCAAATCCTTTCGTGTGTGCTCAGGAGCTAAACTGATTCTGCCCTCTTAGATATTTCTGTGTGTTATCTCTTTCCTACACTAAATCTTCATCCCCGCTCTGTACTCTTTATCTCATCATTTAAATAAGTTCTTATATCTCTGATACCCCACTTGCACTTGATTGGACTTCCCCTTCCATGATATCCCCTGTGCACATATACATTCTTAATTTTCTCACAAAGGATTTCACTTTTCAAACACTTCAATCTGGTTTCTGCCTCCAGCTCTTCACCAAAACTATTCTTGCAAATTTAACCAGAGATGTCTATACTATCAAATCCTATGGATATTTCTCAAAGTTTCTTGATGTTTCAGTCCATTTTCCACATTATTCCCTGGCTTTCTACCTACCTTTTTGGCTACTCCTTCACAGCCTTCGTTGCTAACATCATCTTCTCTAGCAGAAATGTTGGCAATCTTTGAGGTTCATTTCTGGGTCAGCTTCTCTCCTCACATTATATTTCCACCTTAAATGTTTCATCTGCATTGTTGTCTTCAAAAACCACATGCTAATGACTGCCAGGTTTATCTTAGGATTGCAGGCATCCAGGTATGAGCCCAAGCTAGAGGCAGTCACGTCTAAAGCAAAAGGACAGATGGAGACGCATTTTGAAAGATGAGTCAGCCTGATTTCATTTGTCATTACTTCAAACCAAAGCTGAATTTTGGAGAAACTAGCTACATTTTAGTCCAATGCTTTAAAAATCTTCAAGAAATGAATATTCATTTAGATAAATGAAGAGTTCTTCTCTGTCCCATTGCATCATAAACCCTTTGTAAAATACCTTAATTCATCTTCTAAATGTGCCTACTGATTTTTTTTTTTAAACCAGATCTTGAATATCTTAGAATATTTGTGGGTAAATCACAGCAACTTTAAATGGACGTAACCTGCCCTTGTGAGCCCTTCTTTCCTGGCAAATGTCCCTTTCAGTCCTCCCAGCAAGACTAGCAGCTATCTCCTAGGATAGTTGCATGTTGATATTGTTCTTAAAGTATGAATGATGGGACTGCCTTTGAAATTACTGCCTTTTTTTTTTTTTTTTTTACCTATGCCATAATTCATACAATTTTCCTGTCTGTTGTCATCAAATAATATGCCTGTTGGTTAGGCCAGTATGACTGCCATCCAGTTGGATCTTTTAGAACAACGTTTGTATTTCAGTAAGACAAATTTATTGAGCTTTTTGAGGCATCAGCTTTAAGCAAATTTTGACTGAAAATTAAAGGTTTTCATTATCTTACTGTAATACCGGGATTATATTTTTATAGCCATTAAAATGATAAGAAGTAGTAGCAAAATTTCAATCAAAATAATGATCATTTCCTTCACACTTTGGTCTTTTAATTAGCATTGCAACAACCAGTTCTGCTTTTCTTCATTTTACAAAATTGTTTCTTTGTATCTGAGTGAGATTACGTCAGCATGAGAGATGAGGTGACAGTCCTTCTAATGTCACAAGTATTCTTTCTTTGTAGTAACTTCTGCATTGTATTTTTTAATACCAATATTTGTTAAGTACAAATCGTCAAGCAGATTTTTCTCTGTAACTTGACATGATCAGATTTCCACATAAGTTCTTGATTCCTTCATAGATAATGATGCAAATTCATTAGCTTCTCTTCTGTGCTACATTTTTTTACTATTTCACACAGTTTTTCATAGAAATTTTATCTGAAAACATCTACAGCAGTTGGAAACATTTTTCTAGTACCTAACATATTAGTGTCTGCTATTGGATCAGCTGTTCACTCACAGAGTTGGTCACACTTCTTAGTATTAGTATACACAAATCAGTTTTGTTTATGCATTGGAAGCCTTGATTAGAATTAATAATGAACTGGCTGTCTCAGTATCATACTTAAAGATTTCATATTTGGGCATCAAATCCTGCCAATTACTTGTTCTGCTATTACTTTAAAGATTTATTTATTTATTTATTTTGGCGGGGGGGGGGAGAGCGCATGCATGCACAAAGTAGGGGGAGGGGCAGAGGGATAGAATCTTCAAGCAGACTCCCCCCATCCCCCAGCTTGCCCAGCAGGGGCTCATCTCATGACCCATGAGATCATGATCTGAGCTGAAACCAAGAGTCAGATGCTCAACCCACTGAGCCACCCAGGCACCCCCATACATACCATTCTACTATTACTTTAAAATTAAAGCTACAAAGTCACATTTCCCCAGTTAACATACCAGCAGCTATTGCAGTAACTCAATTCTTTGCATGCCTTCTGCTTATGGGCCCTTAAATTCATAATCTCATTTAATTCTTATACTAAATGTCCATGTTAAACACAATGAAATTGAGACTCAAAAAGGCTAAATCACTTCCCAAAAGTCACAAACAAATATAAGCGGCAAAGTGGGCTCAAAATCATGACTGAGTCTTAAAGCCATAACCTTTCCACCGCTACCATTCCAAACCTTCCCATTGCCACTTACAGCTGACACGGATCAGTGGTAGTAACTTCAGGGTAACAGATGTAAAATATGTTTTGGTTCACATAAAGGATTTATTTTATTCACATGAAAATCATTCTCCTATAATTTCTGTTTCTCCCAAACTAGATAGGAACCCACTTGAAGGGTTTCTCACTTGAAAAGTCTAAAAAAATTTGAACACCAAAATAAATAAGGGCCATCATAGATTATAGCCAATTCCATAAAACAAGAATTGTGAGTCTATACTGACAATAGATAAGCAAATAACTAAGTTAGTAAATAAATAAATATGGAGAAAAGAAAGTGCTTCCCTGTAGATAAAATGCCAACTAATAATTGTAAACAGAACAATGGAGTTTGAAAAGCACTATCATGGTCATCAATAGATACTACATCTAAGGGAAAGTTTTGATAATATTTACATGACCTTACAATATTGTCCAACAAATTACTCATTAATTACACAAGAAAAAATACTAACTACAGAGTGAAGAAACCAGATTAACCAAAAGATCAAAATGAACAGCACCAGTAAGGAACAGACAGATGCCATGTGCCTCCATACACTGAAAAGAATATAATATCAATTATATAGTTTTCCAAACAATTCATCACCTGAATATAATCATATCATAAGGAAACCAAAGAAACTCAAAGTAAGAGATATTCTAGGACAGCTATCTGGAAACTGGACAAAATGGGCCAATTGTTTTAGGTTTGAAGGGTTTTATGGAGTTTTTAAAGATGTTTTTAAAAAAACATATGGCTTTTATCACATATTTTTTGGGTTTTGTTTTAAAACCCTTTAAAAACCATAGAAACCATTATTAGTTCTAGGGCTGTACAAAAACAGGCCAAGGGCTGGATTTCGCTTGTAGGATATGTTTGTCAATCCCTGTTCTAGAGACAACCTCCAATGTTCTTCAAAAACAGTGGATTGAAAGAATAAGAAAGGCTGAGGAGCTGTTTCAGGTCATGGGAAACTAAAAAGACAGGACAATTAAATGCAATACATAGGTTCTGGGCTAGATTTTCACTGCAAAAAAGTACTATAAAGGACATTATTGAGGCAAATGATGGAACTGGAGTATGAATTATAGATTATAGAAAGTATAATATCAATGTTAAATTTCCTATTTTTAAAAAGTTCACTGTAGATATGTAAGAAAATATTATTGCTCTTAGTCAATATACACTCTTAGTTTTATTGGGTAAGTGGGCAAGAACAATACAGCATAGCTTCATGTGGTGTGTATTTATACACATGTACTCCCGTGTATGTACATACATACACATACACACAGAGAACGAAAGTGAATATGAATGTGGCAAAATACTAAAATGGGGA
Source organism: Phoca vitulina (assembly GCF_004348235.1). NCBI lineage: Eukaryota > Metazoa > Chordata > Mammalia > Carnivora > Phocidae > Phoca > Phoca vitulina. The sequence goes on from NW_022589730.1 coordinate 15,029,719, forward strand.
AACTGTAAAGGATGTTGCCATAGGTGGATTCTAAAATGGCTCCCAAGATTTCCACCCCGGCTGTATACATCCTATATAACCCCTCTCACTGAGTGTGAGTGGAACTATGAGGTCGCTCCGTGATTAGATTAGGCTGTCTGGCAAAGGTGAAGAGATGTTGCAGATGCAATTAAGATCCCAAATCAGTTGCCTTAAGTTATCAAAAGGGGGATCACCCTGAGTGGCTTCTGATCTCAACAGCTGAGCCCTGTAAAAAAGAGTAGATGTCAGAGACATCCTTCTGCTGGCTTTGAGGAATCAAGCTGCTGAGTTATGGGAGGGTCTGTGAGAAGCCCACCTAGCAAGGAAGAGCAAGTGACTTCTTGGAGCTGAGAGTCTGTCAGCTGACAGCCGTCAAGAAAACAGGAGCTCGCTCTTTTAGCCTCAAGATACCGGATTCTGCCAACAGCCGTATGAGGGTGGAAGATGATCCCCAACTCCAGAAAGGCACAGTACCTTACTGACACCTTGATTGAGAGAGTGAGCAGAAGACCCAGCTCAGCTGTGCCTGGACTCCTGACTCGTGTAAATTATGGGGTAACACATATGTGCTGTTTTAAGCTAGGATTGTCATACTTTGTTACCCAGCATAGAAAATGGATACAGGTAAACAGATGCTCTTTGTTTTATCCTCATGGCATTTGTATTCATTTGAAACTATTTCAGTAGAAAACATTTTTAAAACACCTTGCACATCTCTGCACCAGTTTTTCTTTTTCCTGCTTAGAAGGTCATAAGCTAGCTAATCAGCATAAACAGTATCTCAAACTTTCCATTTCAATTGCTCAAGTGAGAATGGAGACTAACAATAGTAACGTGGCCATTAAATGCCTTTGAGATCTTACATTGTGTTTTGCTATTAATGTAAATATTGCACTAAAGTATAACGGATCTGTTTATTTTAATATGATAATTAAAGCTTGTATGTTTGCTTCTGGCCATGATGAAGGAGTTTGGACTGGATTTTCCTCCTGCCACAGACAACTAGAAAACTGAACAATATAAGAAATACCTACTTTTAACACTGTTTCCAGTGTTTGAATGAGTGAATAATTGTAATCCCTAACAGAACAGGGGAAAAAATGGAGTGAGCCACACAATCATCCCATCTTTCGATCTTTTAGCATTTACTAAATTACATTTCAGATTGAGAGATCTTAAGCAGAGTGCAGAGATTTTGATGAATTGTGGAGGCTGAGCTAGAAGTTGAGAGTGGCTGATATGGCCAGAAAAATGAGCAGAATGTCAGAGAGGAGGAAACTATGCAGAAAAGTGCTTCCCAAAACTTCATAGGTTACCTTGAATTTATTTAGTGAATTCTAGACTTGCACATTTAGAAGGATGGGAGAACAACTGGGAAACCCCGAGCTGAACAATTCTGGAAGGTCCCAAAATCCTGGGAGATGAGGGGCTCTGATAAAGTAAAGTTGACAGGCCATGTCAGGTAACCAGTGCAGTTAGTAGAAACCCCCAAGTGGTCAAGTCGTAGTAGAAGGCAATATCATCGTTATATTTTGACTTTGTGTACAGTGACCTTGTTAAACTCACTTTTTCGTTCTAGAAGAACTTTTTGTAGAATCACCGGGATTTTCTACATAGGCAATGTTTTTATGTGCAAATAAAGACAGTTTCAAATCTCTAAGCCCTTAACCATAATGGTAGGGCTAAACCTTAATCTATACAAAAGATAACTTCTGTAGGACTTGACAATAAATTCTTGAAATATGCAACAGAGTAGGAGAAACAAAATGAAACTACATTGAATGCTGGACTTGGTATTGGAAACTGCTTATTTTAAATCTGATTTTACCATATACTAAATATGTGAAAAAGCGAAAGGCATTTAACTGCTCAGGGCCTTCTTATTCCAGTTTATAAATGAAGAAACTAAGACTTAATCCACAGAACTGTTGTGAGAATTGAATGAGAAAATATACACATAAGAGCTTTGTAAGTCATAAGATTAATATAAATACTTAGCACTGTTTCATTTTTTTGTAAAGCTCAGCAAGAGGAAAAATATAGTCTTTAAAAATAAAATTGAAGTATTTTATTTTATTTTTTTAAAAGATTTTATTTATTTGACAGAGAGAGAGAAAGAGAGTGAGAGCACAAGCAGGGGGAGCAGGAGAGGGAGAAGCAGGCTCCCCACCGAGCAGAGAGCCCGATGTAGGGCTCGATCCCAGGACCCTGGGATCACGACCTGAGCCGAAGGCAGATGCCTAACGACTGAGCCACCCACAGGCACCCCAAAATTAAAGTATTTTAAATAAATTTTTCTAATAGGAGGCACTCTTTAGAAAGAACAGTATTACTGGGACTTAATTTACTTGTTTTTGTTGTTTTAATATAAGTAACACATAAATATAATAGATTCATTTTTTTAAATGTTAGTAGTACAGAGTGGGAATTTTAAAATAAAACTACTTATTAACCAGTAAGAAATTCTGTTGATGTTTCTCTTGACAGTTTACACACACACACACACACACACACACGCAGAGGAAGATATGTACATATGTATAGATTTTACTTTAGTATGCATTGCTATTTCATAAATACTTTTAATCAGAACACTGTTCAAGTTTCCTGATTGTCTATATGTTTTTTCAGTACTTTCATATTCAATATTACCTCTTACCATTTTGCTACTTGACTCATTTTCCCATTACCCTTTTTGGACTCAAGAGACATACACTGTCACATCTTTCTATGATGTTTTACTATCTTTTTATGAAATCAAAAGTATTAAGTTATAAAATGTGGGTAATTTGTTTGGAAAGTACTCCCAAAGTAATAGTGACTACAAATGTTTATATTAAAACTGCTGTGAACATGATGTACAGGTAAATTTGCTAAGTGTCTTTGTGAAATTTTTTTTCAGGTTCTATTGAAATTCCAGTTAGTTAATGTATAGTGTAATATTAATTCCAGGTGGAGAATTTAGTGATTCATCACTTACATATAACACCTAGTGCTCATCATAAGTGCCCTCTATAATACCCATCACCTACCTAACCTCAACCCTCCAGCCCACCTCCTCCCCAGTAACCATCAGTTTGTTCTTTATAGTTAAGAGTCTGTTTTTAGTTTGCCTCTGTTTTTTTTTTCCCCCCATGTTCATTTGTTTTGTTTCTTAAATTCCACATATGAGTAAAATCATATGGTAATGGGAATGTTTTCCTAATTTCACTTTCTGATACCTCATTATCAGTGTATAGAAATGCAATGGATTTCTGTATATTGATTTTTGTATCCTGAGAACTTACCAAATTCATTTATCAGTTCTAGAAGTTTTTTGGTAGAGTCTTTTGGGTTTTCTATAAATAGTACCATGTCATTTACAAATAATGAAACTTTTACTTCTTCCTTACCAATTTAGATGTCTTTATTTTTTTTTTTTTCTGTGACTGCTGTGGCAACAATGTCCAGTACTATGTTGAATAAAGGTGGTGAGAGTGGACATCCTTGTCTTATGTCTCGTCTTAAGGGGAAAGCTCTCATTTTTTCACCATTGAGTATGATGTTAGCTGTGGGTTTCTCATATATGGTCTTTATTATGTTGAGATATATTCCCTCTAACCCTACTTTGTTGAGGGTTCTTATCATGAACGGATGTTGTACTTTGTCAAATGCTTTTTCTGCATCTATTGAAATGATCATATAGCTTTTATCCTTTCTCTATTGATGTGATGTATCACATTGATTGATCTGTGAATATTGAACCACCCTTGCAACCAAGAAATAAATCCCACATGATCATGGTGAATTATTTTTTTACATGTATTGTTGGATTCAGTTTGCTAATATTTTGTTGAGGATTTTTGCATCTATATTCGTCAGGGATGTTGGACTGTCATTGTCTTTTTTGGTAGTGCTTTTATCTGGCTTTGGTATGGGGATAATTCTGGCCTCCTAGAATGAATTTGGAATTTTTCCTTCCTCTTCTTTTTTTTGGAATAGTTTGAGAAGAATAGGTATTAACTCTCTTTGAATGTTTGGTAGAATTCACTTGTGAAGTCTTCTGGTCGTGGACTTGTTTGTTGGGAGTTTTATCACCACTGATTCAATTTCATTGCTGATAATTAGTCTATTCAAATTTTCTATTTCTTCCTGATTCAGTTTTGGGAAGCTTATGTTTCTAGGAATTCATCCATTTCTTCTAGATTGTCCAATTTGTTGGTATATAATTTTTCATAATATTCTCTTATAATCCTTTATATTTCTCTGGTGTTCGTTGTTATTTCTCTTCAAATTTTCAAATTTTTATTTGAATCTCCTCTCTCTCTCTCTCCCTCTCCCCCTCCCTCTCAATGAGGCTGGCTAAAGGTTTATGAATTTTGTTGATCTTTTCAAAGAAGCAGCTCTTGGTTTCATCGATCTGTTCTATTGTTTTTTGTTGTTGTTGTTGTTCTATTTCATCTTCTTTTGCTCTAATCTTTATTTTATTCCCTCTACTAGTTTTGGGTTTTGTTTGTTCTTTTCCTAGCTCCTTTAGGTGTAAGGGGAGGTTGTTTATTCGATATTTTTCTTGCTTTTTGAGATAGGCATGTATTGCTATAATCTTTCCTTTTAGAACCACTTTTGCTACATCCCAAATATTTTGGACCATTATGTTTTCATTTTTATTTGTCTCCATGTATCTTTTGATTTCCTCTTTGATTTCTTGGTTGACCCATTCATTGTTTAGTAGCAGGTTATTTAACCTCCATGTATTTATGTTCTTTCTAGATTTTCTCTCATCTTTGATTTCTAGTTTCACAGCATTTGTTGTCCATTCCATCACCCTGTGTCTTTTGATGGGAACGTTTATTCTATTTAGATTCAAAGTAATTATTGATAAGTTCATACTTCTATTTTGTTGCTTGTTTTATGGTTGTTTTCATAGTTCTTCTCTGTTCCTTTATTCTCTTGCTCTCTTCTGTCATGATTTGCAGGCTTTCTTTAGTGATATGTGTGGATTCCTTTCTCTTTATTTTTGCATATATTGCCAATTTTTTGTTTTGTGGTTACTATTAAGTTTATGTATAATGTGCATATAGCAGTCTATATTAAGTTGATGGTCGCTTAAGTTTGAACCCATTCTTTACTCCTCTTTCCTCCCCACACATTTTAGGAATATAGTGTCATACTTTATATCCTTTTATTTTGTGAGTCCCTTGACTGATTTATATATATAAACCATATATATATGGGAGATGGGGGGGGGGGGTTTGTGAGGTTTTTGGTGTTGTTTTTGTTGTTTTGTTTGTTTGTTTTGTGCTTTGATGCTTCCTACTTTTCTTACTCTTACTATGGTGTTACCTTTCTACTCAGAGAGTCCCTTTTAACATTTCTTGTAGGGCTGGTTTAGTGGTGATGAATTCCTTTAACTTTTGTTTGTTTGGAAAACTCTATCTCTGCTTCTATTCTGAATGATAGCCTTGCTGGATAGAGTATTCTTGGCTGTAGGTTCTTTTTCTTTGAGCCCTTTGAATATATCATACCATTCTCTTCTGGTCTGTAAAGTTTCTGTTGAAAAGTCAGCTGATAGCTAAATGGGGTTTCCCTTGTATGTAACTGTTCTCTCTTCTCTAGCTGCTTTTAAATTCTTTCTTTATCACTACTTTTTGCCATTTTAATTACTATGTATCTTGGTATTGATCTTCTTGAGTTGATTTTGTTGGGGGTTTTCTGTGCCTCCTGGTTCTGGATTTCTGTTTCCTTCCCCAGACTTGGGAAGTTTGCAGCTATTATTTCTGCAAATAAATTTTCTGCCCCCTTTCTCTTATCCTTCTGGGATGCCTATAATGTGAATGTTATTATGCTTGATGATGTCACTGAGTTCCCTAAGTCTATTTTTAGTTTTTATTATTTTTTTCTCTCTCCCTTTCAACTTAATTGCTTTCTATTACTCTGTCCTCCAGGTCACCAATCCATTCTTCTGCTTCCTCTAGTCTACTGTTTGTTCCACTAGCATATTTTTATTTGAGTTATTGAGTTCTTCACCTCTGATTGGTTCTTTTATATTTTGTTAAGGGCCCCACTGACGTCCTCCACTCTTTTCTCAAGTTCATTAAGTATCTTTATGACCATTACTTTAAATTTTCTGTCAGGCATATTACTTATCTCTGTTTTGTTTAGCTTTTTTGCTGTGGTTTTGTCCTTTTGTTTCATTTGGGACATATTCCTCTGTATTCTTATTTTATCTAACTCTCTGTGTCTGTTTCCATGTGTTAGGAAAGTCAGCTATGTCTCCTGCTCTTGAAAGTAGTGCTTTTATGAAGGGGAGGTCCTGTAGTGCCCTGCAGTGCAATATCCCCTGTTCCCCAGAACCTGGAACTTCAGGGATTTCTCCTCTGTGTGTTGTGTGTGCCCTACTCTTGTGGCTGAGCTGCTTTTATCTCCAGTCCAGTCATCTGTAATGGCTCTCTTTGTTTGTGTGGTCAGGGTTTGGTCCCTGTGGTATTAGTGGACCAGTCTGTAGCAGCTTTGGACTTGAGTTCAGTCAGACCAGGCATTTGCCCAGAGATGCAATAGCACCAAAGTGCAGGGCTGTTTTCCTATGTTGTCCTCTGAGAAGCTTGCTTTGGTTGGTGGGGCCTGCTGTCAGGCCAGATGTCTGCTGCCAGCCCACTACTAGAGCCATAGTCGGACTGGTGTGTGTAATTTTCTCCTCTGCCTGGGGCAGAAGGCAGTGCGGAGTGGTGCTGGCCCCCGCTGGGACTGCTTGCACGCTGCTACGCTTGTGTCACTGCTTTGGATGGGATCTGACTAAGGGTGTATTGGAGGGAGCACGTCCACAGGAGAACTCAGGGCAGGGTGTGCAGTGTTAGCAAAGTTTGAGTAGGTCTGCTGTGGGAGGGGACCTGGAGCCTCTTTAAAAAACTCCTGCTGCACAGTTGAAGAGGGTGGAAATGCTGAAGAGTGTGGGGGTGGGGCACACCATTAGCAAGCTAGGTAGAGACTTGTTGGTGCTCTGCTGGTTCCCACAGGTGTCTGCGTGTCTAGGCCAGGGGGCAAAGGAGGGAAATGGTGCCCTAGCTCATTTGTTCCTGGAGAAGTTTCCTTAAGATCCCTGCCCCTCCAGCTCATGCTCTGAGATTAGTAAACAAATCTCCCTCTTGTATACCCTAGGTGTTTTTCAAACTCCTGCTTCTCTGCTGTATCTTTGTGGGACTATTTGGTGTGCTGTCTCTTTAAGGGTGGGGATTTAGTTTCCTATCACCCTCCTGGCTCTCCCAGAACTGATCCCACTGATTTTTAAAGTTCCAGGTAGTAAGCCCTGCTGATTTTAATGTATTATGTCCCTCTGCTTTTCAGAGTTGGATGTTATGAGGATTCGTCTTCCCTGTGTGGGTTTCCCATTCCCGGGGTGCCTGGTGTGAGGGTCTGGTCCTCTCCCTTTTTCTTGCCCAGTTTCCCTCCCTCTCTCAGATAGTTCTTTGTTTCAGAAAATCTTTATTCCTCTTCCAGTTATAAAATATATTTTTAATGGATATAGAGTTATGGCTGGAATTTCCTCCCCCCCTTCAGGTCTTTGAATATTTCTTTCTGTTGTCTTCTTGTAGGAATCGTGGTTGATGAAGTCTGTTGTAAGTATTATCTTTGTTCCTATGCGTGTAACATGTCTTTTTTTCCCTCTCACTATTTTGAAGATATTCTCTTTGTCTTTTTGTTACAGGAGACTGAATGAAATATGACCAATTTGTATTTGTTTATTTTTTGTCTGTTTTGGTATTTATCCTGTTTGGTGTTCTTTGAGCTTCTTGCATCTGTAGATTATTATCTGTTACTTAATTTGGAAAATTATTAGGCATTATTTCTTCAAATACTTCTTTTGCCCCATTTGCTCTTCTTCTGGAATTCCAGTTGTGTTTATGTCAGCAAACCTGATATTGCCATATAGTTTTTGAATACTCTGTTCTATTTTTCTCTTGTTTTCTTTTCTTTCTTTTTTCTTTTTAAGATTTTGTTATTTATTTGAGGGAGAGAGAGAGAGAACACATGTACATGTGAGCAGGAGCAGAGGGGAAGGAAGGGGAAAGAAGCAGAGGGGAAGAGAGGAGTTGGGGAAAGAAAAAGCCCAACACAAGGCTCGATCTCATGACCCATGAGATCATGACCTGAGCTGAAACCAAGAGTTGGCCACTCAACTGATTGAGCCACCCAGGTGCCCATATTTTATTTCTTAAACTGTTTTTTTTCTCTATGTTTTGGTTTGAGTAATTTCTATTGACTTATCGCCATATTACTAATTTTTTTTTCCTCAGCTGTGTCAAATCTTTTCATGAGCCCATTTTCCTCTGTGTTATTGTGTTTTTCATTTTCAACAGTTCCACTTGATGTTTTCCTTATAATGTCCATCTGTGCTAAAATTACCCATCTGATCTTGCCTGTAGTCCACCTTTTCCGTTAGAGCTTGGTAATGGGCACTCCCTTTACTTCTGCTAAGCCCTAAGTTGGGTATTTGAGTCAATATAGTGAGGAGTTGAGCTGGGTTTGAAATTGAATTTGAATTTTAAAAAATTAAATTAATGAAAAAAATCCATGACAAACAAATAGCAAACTTTAAAATAAAGACAAGTTGTTGTTGTTGTTGTACTACATTATGTTATTTTCCGTGGGAACAGCCTGTGGTTTCCAGGCATGGCCTCCTTGCTGGGTCGGTTAATGAACATTGACCTTGGTGTGCAAACTCACTGGGCAACTTGGGCTTTATAAGTAGTCATGTGTATTGATTGTTGGGCATTTATCCACTTTTTTCACTTGGTTCACAATATGAAAGGATATTTTGATGAGTGTGAATAGGGACACATTTTTTTCTTTTGCCTCAGGCTCCAATATGGTTTGTCATGGACTTCCAGAAGATTTCAGATTTTTCTCAATAGCTCCTCCACACTCAGCTTCAGGTCTCCCCTTTGTGCTATCCTAGGAGTGTCTCTCTCTATGCTCCTGTAAGTCTCCCAGCAATATTTCCCTATTACTTGTGACTTAATGCTCATTAGCTTGGTTGGAGCAGGAGGAGTCCTTCTGTTAAGCCTCAGTCCTAAGCAGGCACTGAGTCCCTGTCCGGGGGGTGTGGTTGCTTACTGGTCCCATTCTCCAACTCTGGGCTTAGCTCCTATTCCTGTCCCTCGGCCAGTGAGAGAGAGTATTTCTCTCTCTCTCTCTCTCTCTTTTTTTTTAATCACATCAGTGAGCTCACAGCAGTGCTTTAAAAATGATGGTTTTTATTACCCTTTCCTTGGAAGTTGAATGCTTTGGTCCTGAGGGGAAAGAGAAGAGAAGGATTTGAGTGGGACTTTGTGCTTCTCCAAAGCAGCAGCTGTTCTCAGGCCCCAGGCCTGGACCATGAAGGATGCCCTCTCAGAACTCACTCAGTGAGGTCCAGCGAGAAGAGCTTTTAAGTGGGTGAAAACGTTCCCTGTATCTGCATTCCCCAGAGGCTCCACACTCTCATCAGCCCACACTCAGCATCCACCAATTTGTGAACAGTTCTAGCTGAATTCTTTGTATCAATGTCTGGCTGTAGCTGTCCCAGCTAAACAGGTGCTTCTAATCTATCTCTCCCTGTCTGTACCTGCCTTCCCTTAGATTTTGAGCTAGTTTATTACCTTGCAACCTTGGCTTTATGATAAGAGAAATTGGGAACTTGGCAATTTGTCATTTGTTGTTGCTCTAAGTATATAACGATGCTTGTAATGATGTTCTTTCCAGCTCTTTACAATGGAATAGAAACCATAATCCTATATACATCTTAAAAAAATTTTTTGTCTCTTCTCAACCTCTCCAAGTTCATACTGAAGACATGCATCTTACTTTATTTCTTATACCACTTACACAGTTAGTTTGACATTTAATCATGCATTTCTGACACTATTTTTGTTGCTACTTTAAATTCTTATAAAATAAACATTTTTTAACTTTTCACATACTTGTAAATATACAGATACTAAAAACAAACTTATGCCTTTTAAATTTTTTTCAAGTGAATACACAATTTTTAACTGGAATGCAACTAATTAATGTATAATGAAAAATGTAAATATAAGTGGGCTGGAAATTTGTGTGGAATGGTCAATTTATTCTCTCCTAGTCTATAAATGGAGCCAATTATAGTCAGAAGTGTCTATGTTGAACCTGAAACTGAAGGAAGAAGTTATTTGGAGGATCACAGTGGCTCTGATAGCTGTGTTCACTCATCAAATGCTGGAGTCCCCCATTCGGGGCCTCCACTCCCACTCTGTATCAGAAGCAGACTAATCAATCATTGTTATGTGGCATCTTCTTCTTCTTCTTCTTCTTCTTCTTCTTCTTCTTCTTCTTCTTCTTCTTCTTCTTCTTCTTCTTCTTCTTCTTCAAGATTTCAGAAATTGTATATTCAGTATGAGGAGAGACTGTGTTACAAAAAATAAAGGGAATTTTCTTAATGATTTTTAGTTGTGATCATATTATGCTTTCATTATAGTTTTTCCCATGACATGTCTTCAGAAAAACTCTTGACTTATTTCATAAAGATGACTAATCCCGTATGTTAGTGGATTTCACTTGTTTTCAAGTTACGTGGACATTCATTTTGTGGATATTCTTTTCAGTCGTGATCACTAACCTCTCCATCCAAACACGTTTTGAAAATCATGGGTAATGGGGAAGGCTATACATGTCTGGGGGTATATGGGAAATATATTTCCTGTACCTTCCTTGTAATTTTGCTGTGAACTTAAAACTCCTCTAAATAGTTAAGTCTGTTACTATTTCATATAATACTTCTGAAGGCACAGTTCAAATAATTTTCACTTTTAAGACTTCTGGTAATCATTTGATACATTTAAAATTCAAAAGAACTGTGCATCTCCAAATGTATTTCCTTACTTGATTCTTTGTACCTGCATCTCATTAGATTTTATCTCATAATATTAATCCATTTGGATGACTCTTATTCCGAGATTGCACTTTCTTCTGGATAATAAAATATGTGGTTTCCTTTCTCTTCTCTCAGCATTAATCTGTTATGTCCCTTCATAGTTTGGGCTGTCTTTCATTACGCATGTCAGGCTGTCGAATTTTTGACATTGTTAAAAATGAGAATCCTTTTATGAATTGCTGTGGTAGGTAAAGAGTCGAGTTTATTTCTGTTTTCTTCTCTTTTTAAGAAATACGCAGAGTGTATACTCTGAGGTAAATGCTCTTGTATTTTGTTTCTCACCAAAAGACGATGTCTTATACCTAAAATCCTTCCTTCAAGGGCATTATTTTTTCCCTTTTCAGGTTTTTCACCTTTTAAATATAGCACAACATAAAAGTTTCATGGATTGATAGGCATTCTATTATAGTTCTGGTTAGAGTGTAGTACTGTTTCCTCAGGGATTACCCACTGTAGGATTTTTCCCCCCATATTTCTAATGACAGCATATCCTAAAACAATTGCATCTAAGTAACCAACATCTATTTCTTTGCATGGATTCAGTATACATATGCTCAGGATTTGATCACTCGAGTCTTTTGTGTTTTTTTCCTACATGTGCTGAAGGTCATGAAACATGACAAACTAGTTGAGTGAAATATGCAACATTCACATAGATTCTTCTGTGAGTCTATTCCACACAATTGTTAAAGCCACATAGTTCAAAGTATATTTTCCCTCCTATATCCTCAGTCTCTCAAGTCTATAAATGATGGCTCAAATATATACTAATTCAATAGCATACCAATAGTACATGAGTTTCATTTATGTTAACTCCATTTGAATATAGGGACTTGCTTATCATTAATTGTTTGGAAGTTTTCTTAAAATCTGGCAGGTTAGGCTAGATACCTGTATTTCTGAATCTATAAAATTATTATGATTTATGAGAAACTTACTGTTTGCTTTATGTGAAGAGTCTTTGAAAACTTCCAACAATTACAATGTGACCAAAAATGAGTGTTATTCCTAAGTATGTGGCTGTTGGGATGAGTCATAGTTTTTCTCCTTACTAGAGTGGAAAATCCTGGCCAGTTCTGATTTGTAATAATGAGTATAAAAGTTGTCATGTCTTAAATCTCTATTATGTACAAATTCCTTTATAAATTTTATGTCTCACTTTCACAACAACCTTGTAAGTTAGATAATATTATACCTGTTTTAATTGATGAGTCTTAGGGGGATTCTTGTAAGAATTGCAGCTGTTGACAGTGTTTGATCAATTCCTTCCACCCTAAGATCTGTAGATTTGCCAAAAGCAAACGCAACAACTACAATGCTCTATTGCTAAAACAAGAAGAAAGCTTTATTTTTTAAACTAAAACTATAATGTATGTTTAAAGCAGAGCTTCATCCTGGTTTGTGGTGGCTTGGTGGAGGTCTGACTGTCACCTGGCATTTTCTTGTCATGGCCATCCAGAGTCCAACATTGGGCCTCTGTAGTGCTCACATTAAAGGACAGAAAGAATCTGATGCACTGGCAGTCAGCTAAAATATAAAGCTCCAGGCCCTAACTCTAGTGACCCCTGTAGTTATGATGGATGTTTCCAAAAGGGTCACTTTTATAGTTTCTGCTGAACTCGAGGAGTAGAGTAGCTGCAACTAAAAAATGTCCTGTGGACACTACATACATGGGTCAGTCCTAGTATGTCATGCAACTGCTATTCTAATTGTTGTGAAGTAAGAAGGAGGGAGTGGTGATAAAGTCAGCAGCTGTCTGCACTCAGACATAAGGAAATGTCTGCGATTGGTTTCTTCCATCGTCCTAGCGGTTGGCATCCCAGGACCACATGGGAGCTGGTGAAATAATATCCACAGATTAAGCCCGTTATGTATCCTTTACTTAGACATTCCTTTAGTTCTAGATTAAGGACCATTTTCTTTATGACAAAATCCATTCTTATTAGTGCAAACAGCAGGGTATGTGTGCCAACTAAGAAATTTAAAAAAGCAAATAGAAAGTTACTGTGTGGGAGGCATCTGTGTGTGTGTGAAGCATTTAAAATAAGTCTAGGGACTGTCTCAATAATGCATAAGCCGGCATTGGTGGTATAGTTGGTGAGCATAGCTGCTTTCAATAATGCAGATGTCACACCATAGTGAATGTCTGGGTTAAATTCCAGGTATTTTTTCCTATAAAGTTTGTGTTTTAAGTGTCTTCCACAGAGCATATTGCCCCTATGTAGTTTGATGTTCTTCCTTTGTTTATTGTGTGTTTTTTTCTCTTAGCAAATTTGATGATTACAATATAGTATTGTTGTTTATATTTACTAGGCTGTGCATTAGATCTCTAAGACTTAGTAACTACTCGGAAAGTTAGTTTTTTCATAGATTTGAAAGTGAATACTTGATATATGGTCCGTTTCTCAATTTTCCTTCTCCATGAATTTTATTTTGCTAGCATACTCAGACTTAATTGGATCCAGGGAACAGAATAGGGCAACTAAACTCACAAAAGACTTACATAGAAATACGAATGTCAATGTATTGATATATAATGATTAATATAAGTGCAAAGAGTACACAAAACTTGTGCCAATTGATCAATTTGGTTTCACCTCTGTAAGAAATTCTATATAGAAAGCAAAATATAACTAGCTACTTAGAATCAATTGAGTTAGGGAAAGGGAAGGTAATTGGCTGGTTTTAGCTGAGATATCTAATGTATGCATTTCTATCATAGTTATCTATTTACTATAAGGACTGAATTTTGAGTCTTATGTCAATATATCCACCCTACTGAAGAAAAAGGAGAACATCTTGGTTTGATTTGGATAATTTTATCATCTAAGAGCAAGAATTATATATTGACTGGGAAGAGGACTTTTCAGGAGGTGGGGGAAAGTATCAAGCTTAACTAGTAGGCATAGAAGGGGTTAAATTATTAAATTCCAGAACAATTGTGGGTGAAATCTTGAGGAGAGAGAAGTAAAACATAAGAGAAAAGTGACAGAATCTGACTATAAGAGTCAGAGTAGCAAAGAAGACCCTATACATTGGATCAAGTAGAGTGAGCTAAGGGTTCTCATCAAAAGTTGCCTAAGCAGGCACCACTCATGGAGGTCCAAGAAATAAACCATCTGCCCTGTGGCAATTACATGATAATAAGAAAAATCTTCTGCAAATGAGATAAACAGTAATTAGAGATAAGTCTATAGTTGGTCTAATTAGGCTTCTTTTAGGGCAAGTAAATATATATTCCCAAGTTGCAAATGCTTAGACATGACAACACTGGGAGAGCTAATTAAGTGGGCAGGTGTTTGCACCTATAGGTAGAATCACCATGAGTGTGACTACTGCAGATTGGCAGTCTGATGTGGGTGCATTACGTTGCAATTCACATTTCATGAGTGGCATTTCCATGGATCTAATGGTTTTACCAAATGGCACTCAACTCTTGGTAAGGGTCTAAAGAAGGTATAGTCTTTTGTCTCTAGTTACACAGTGGTTGCATTCCTAGAATAGTCGATGTAAGTTAAACCCACACAAAAAAATCTTATGTTTATACTTAAAACAGAGCTATGCCATAAATTTGGGAAATTATGAACAGGTATTTTATCTCTAAGAATATCCTGTGGGATAGCTGAAAGTCTTGCAAAATGTAAGGCAATTCTTCAATTGTACAGGACTGTAAGTATCCTTCTGGCCATCTAGTACCCCTGGCCCTTCTACATTAAATTTCAGAAATGACCCCAACCATTGCCATAATCACAACACCCTTTCAGATTTCCAAAGCACTAGAGATCACAGAAGGGTCACTAGGAACAATTCTTCTAATGTTAATAAATGCTTTATTGGGGGGTATATTTTATGGAGCAGTTTTCAAAATTTTCAGAATGCTGGAGTTTTCTTATTGCCTTAGATGATTGATCAATCTGTGATTGTTTTTCAAATTAAGTATCTACGTGTGGTCCAAGCTACAATTAAGGGTAGGGATGAGGGGTTAATCAAAAACAAGTATCAAAAATAGAGAAGTGGTGTGAGTCAGTCAGGACAACTGTTTATTTCTAAATTTTTGAAACGAAAGGAGGTGAAACTAGACTTGAGCTGTTAAAATAAGTACCTAAGGTCTGGAGAGTGAGTGTTGGAATAAAGGCACGTGAGACTTGGGGAATAACAAACAGGATGTCATGAGCATGTTTTCTAGCAGCCCGAGGTCTCAAAGTAACTGCTGCTTTGAACCTCTCTAATTATGAAGAACATGGGTTCTAAGAGGCTCCGTTATCTCAGCTTGACTTCAAATACTGATGCTCTTTTGATGACACTTTGGCCACTATCTCAGGATCCACAGGTTAACCATGCTTCCTTCTTGCACACGGGATTAGTAACTATGAACCAGAGCAGGGACCTAAAAACGTTTTAGCCTTTAGCCAGAGATGTGACATGCAAGCCCAGCATGGAAGAAATATACCGGCACCCGCTTTGCTGACTTGTCACTGAACCTGGCGGATGGGTCTGCACCTTGCGTTTCCACTTATATCTGAATTTATTTCTCTCCCTTTATTCTTTTGGATTCTTTCTGTTGTCTTTACCCCTAATCTCTGTCTTTTCTCACTTAAAATCGTGTGAACAAATTAGAAGTGTTAAGCTTGCTTTAGGTAAATAAAAAAGGCTAACACTTTTGCCATGGGGGTAACTGTGCCTTCCCATCCATTTCCTTCCGTATCTGGGGGCATGGCTTTGTTGTTCTCCATCCCCCAGCCCCTTTATCAGTTACCAGAATTTGCACTGGTTTTTAGGTTTTCCTTCCTCCCCTCCCACAGGCAGGCTTTTGCCAACCATCCGCCATATACAATATTGCAGCTACAAGCTGTTCTCAGAAAATCCACTCAAAATAGCTGAGGAGCAGCTGCTTCTGTGATATTTTCGAAAAGAAGAAATTTGTATTTGGTTTTACAGGCAAAGGGTCTGTTGGTTTTGCACAGAGAGAAATAAATGAAGCCCTTCGCTCCAGCTGAAATCCTCTGCCTCTCACTCTCTCGCTCCGATTTCAATGTATGGGTAAGTGGGCAGAGAAATGGAAAGATGGTCCTGGAAAAAGTGTGCATCATTTGCTTAAAGACTGTTCATTTGCTTCTCATATTTTTGCAACCGGTATTTACTAGCAGATTAACAAGAGCTAATTTATGGGTACAAATTAGAAAAAAAAAAAAGGCCAGTTGAATCTGATTAGCATTTTTTAGCATTTTTTGACTCATTTGTCACTCACCTAATATAACACTGGTGGGAGCACTTTAATAATGTAGAGGAAACGTATCATTAACGTGGGGCATGCTTCTTCTACTCTTGAAATTTAAAAGCTTTGGGAAATTTTGGGAGTGGGGCTAAGTATCCTTAAATTTTTTAGTCTGCTATTATAAGTCCCTTCTTCCCCTTCCCTCTCACACCTCCCCAGGAAGCATTTGAAAGAACAGTGTGGCTGTCAGGATTGGAACAGAACAATTAGATGTCAAGGATGCAATTAGTCTAAGATTAGAGCATTAGGGACTCAAAATCATGGCATCTGAGACCAGGCAGCTATGAACTAGTAATTAAGAAACTACTTTCTACTTATTACTTCCCGGAAAAAAATGTATTTCTGTGTTTCCTGTGAGATCATGTTTAGTCACTGTACAATCACGGTCAGTTGAGCACTTGACGCCCATATCTTCATTCTGGAAGATTTCAAACGCCCTGGGGGTAGATGGACTACTCCTGAAAATGGGTGTGTATTAGCGACGTATCCCATTGCCTGCAAAGTAGATTTTATGCTGCAGATCAAGCAGAGCTACAAATAGTCACACTTCTTGTCACACGCTGTGGGATCACATCAAGCATTATAAATTATTAGAGAATTCACATGGACATCATGTAATACCACAGGAGTTTCATTATGACTTACCGTTAATTAACATCCACTGACTATATTTCAAAGTGCTATTGCTCTGTCACACCACAGGCTGTTATACAAACCATAAATGCTATCAATATTCCTGCATTTATCTAAGCTCCAGCTGATTAAAATGTGATTTGTCCCATAATACCTTCTTGGTTTGATATGTGACTTAGATTGCTGACCTAACATTACTTCTGTCTCAAGTTGTCACACAGTCAATTATACTGAATAACTGCAGGGCTAAAGAGCACAGAGGAGAACGGGTATTGGAAGGAAAACATTACTCCCATAATTTAAAGAGAGAAAAGAAATACTAGGATGAAGAGTGGGGGCGGGGGCTTTTCTGTGCCAGTGAAAACAAATTGTAAATGTTGTTAGTTTCTAGGAAAAGATTGTAATTTAGTCTGTCCCTTACAATTTAGGTGAATGGGAATGTCCTCAGTTTTGAAGAGAAACCTGCTTTGAGGGGTTTTACCTCTTCTTACTTTTTACCATTCCTCTCTCTGTGTCTCTTTCTTCCCTCCTTCATCCCTTTTGTCACATATATTTATTTAATGCATATTCCATGTCTTTCCTTAGTGGGCCAAGGAGAAGTCAATTTTTTTTAGGTGGAAGGGCACAGAATAAGCTCTCTCCCCACTCACTTTAGATTAAATAGTAGTATAAAAGAGTTCACAAAGAGTTTGTTTTTGGGGCGCCTAGGTGGCTCAGTCATTAAACGTCTGCCTTTGGCTCAGGTCATGGTCCCAGGGTCAGGGATGGAGCGCCACATCAGGCCTGCTGCTCGGCAGGAAGCCTGCTTCTCCCTCTCCCACTCCCCCTGCTTGTGTTCCCTCTCTCGCTGTCTCTCTCTGTCGAATGAATAAAAAAAAATCTTTAAAAACACAAAAAATAAACAAATTGTCCATGAGGATGTTAAAAAAAAAAAGTTTGTTTTCACTATAAAGGTAAATGCCAAATAGTGGAGTTTCATAGGATGTTATGATTAAGAATCTCCTTAGAGGTGACCTAATCTGACACCCATCAGAAAAATGAAGCCAAGTTTATCAAATAAAAGGTCAAACACCAAATGGTAGAGCACAGGAAAACCAGGACGAGAACCCCCATCTCTTAGAACTTAGCCAGCATATGTTCTTCCTTCTTGCACTTTCCTTTGTACTTTGCTAGCCTATTAAACAAACACCACTACAAGACAGGCTCATTTTCTATTAGTTTAAGCACTTACTTTTCTTTAAGCAAAAACCAATAAAGAAACTATGGAGAGCTTAAGCCTTGTGTAATGGGAAAGACCCAACTAAAATAATAGGGGAGCACACTTAACTTGCTGCATGATTTGGGGTAAAACACTTAGATTTGAGTTGCAATGCAAGTTGAGTGTCGCTAAGCTTCAAGTTCTGGAACACCGCGTGCTCTTTGTGTATGAGCTCTTGCACTTGTCCCTCAGATGAAACCCACCCCCACAGTGAGAAAACCATCACATAAAACTGTGTTTTCATGTTAAAATGTTCAATGTTAGAGATTTACAAACGTTCAAATGTCGAAAAGTTCTAGAGTAAAAAGCAACGACCCTTTGACATGTCCTGACTGTTGAACAGCCAAGTTATAGCACTGATCAGACAGGAGAGGTTAATCGAGAGGAGCGAGGTTAATAATTCATTGCAAGTGAGAGGGATGCTGGCTGTATCACCAGTCTATGCAGCCCTGACTAAGAAAGAGGAAGCCCTAGGAAAAGGAAAGACATTTGGTGGTGAGGTCTTACAGATCCCTTGCTAGTTCTTCATTTTTGCCAGGTGAAAGTCAACATTGAGAGGAGATTTGACCCGCAGTGTGTCGGAGGGACTCCCATGCATCTTCACCAGCATAGGGACTGATTGGAGCCCCGTTGTCGATAAAGCCTGCGTGGTAATGAGATGAGCTGCCAAGCAAGAGCCTCACTGGTGTCTGGGTGGGTGAACAGAATCCTGGACCTCACAGAAATTTGGAGTAGGCTGAACTGATAAACGTCCCTACACTCCAGATACCCTGGGAGCAGTCCTAAAAATAGAGCCAGGAACCAGCAGTGTGCAGTGTAGGTCTGACCAGGGATGGGGGGAAAGAAGAATTTAGACAGGAGGAACTGAAATGGAGCCCCCAGGAGCCTGCACGATGTTGGTTTATAACGCACTCTTGACAGCTCTAATACAAGCTTAACGTGACTGCTCTTCCAACTTGCATGCTGGTTTTAATCATTTTGCTTCAGATGGTATTTTCTTACTATAAGGTGTGAATGTAGATATATCGAAGTTTTAGACACTTTTATTTTGACATTTTGGCAATTAGAGGGTTTGTTTCTAGGGGAAAAAAAAAAATCAAACCCCATGACTGGATAATATATTTTCATGTTTCTTTCAGTTAACCTTGTAAAGAAAAGAGAAAAAGGAAGGAAGGGAGGGAGGAAGGGTGGGAGACAGAGAGGCTTGGAAAGTTGCTTTTTATACCATCCTCAGTGGCGCCTCCTGGTGGCAGCTACCTTGGGGTTAGGTTCCAAAATAAAATAGTCTCTGGGCAACATGCCCTACAAATCTAGCTTATTTGTGGATAACAAATGTCACACTCATTATCTTCTTTTTTCTCATGCAAACAAACAGATACAGCATTTAAATATCAGGCACATTTAGAGAAATTTATTTTTGTTTACTTTTTAAAGGCTGTATGAAGGGCTCAGCTGATTTTACAAGAAATTAATATTCATTCATTCAACAAACATCTAGTGAGTACTTTTTTCATGCCAGAACTGTGACTGTTCAGACATAATATATTTCTATATTTTCTATATTCACATTAATTTTTTTCTTTTTTAAAAATTAATTTCATATTTTGGTAATTACTTTAGGGTGAGTTGAATAAAATAATAAAAGTACAATATTTAAATTTCTTTCTTTCTTTTTTTTTTTTTTTTTGCATGAGGGACTTTCTGATAAACTCAAGGATGACAGAAATTGAAGAATAAAAGGAGGATGAAAGGAACAGTATGGGAGCATTGACTAGATCTTTGTGGAAGTGCCATTGTGTTCGGAAGTGGGCATCAGCCTCCTGGGTAGCTCAAATAGTTCTGCCCTCTGAAGGTTGATGGCTTCCCTGCGCTCCCTTCACTTAGAATAATAGTGAGTCACTGGGCACAGTTCCAGCTCAAAGCAGAACTTTGGAAAGAGCATTTTTTATACCTTTTTCTCTTTTCCTAGTGAATCACATGAAGCTCTCTTATAGTTTGAGGGTCCCCAATTAAGAAGGACATTGAACCAATTGAGTAAAGGAGTTTGATGTATCAGTGACATTCTTCATAATCTAGGCTGCAGACTTGGAGAAAAAATACTCAGTCTGTGCACAATCTAGGTAATACATTTCCTCAAATTGTCCACAATATTTGGGCTGTGGAAAGTGGCATCTGAAGGGCCAAGGGAATTATGTTGCCACTGCACTGGTCACCCTATCGGAGACTCCCCTCTTAAGAAAGCTGCTTACACTTTTAGGAACGCCGCTCTTCCTAATGGCCTGAGTGAGCCATACTGATGATGAAGTTTTATTTTTTAAAAGAGGTACTAGTTATTATGCAAAAAGACAAAACTTATGCTGAGCAAACAAGCATCTCTAATCTTGTGATTTCTTTTGGTGCCATACTATTACCTCCAGATGTATTGGTCATTTCTTAGAGGAGATTTTGTCAATGGACTAGACCAGGCTCCTCGCCCTAGCATTTGTCTTGTGTTCAACTCTTGTCATTAACGTTTTTCTTTAATGTGGCCAACACTTCACTCTAGATGTGATATTCTTCTGCTTGTTTTGGAATTCTGATAAACATCTTTCCCCAGTGACTGAGCTGTATTTACCTAGAGATTGCCAAGTGAACATGCTTTCCTAAGGTTTCCTCACTCACACAGGAAGAACTACAACAAAGTATTGGCTCATCACAAGGCTTTGGATGCAGGAGAGCTTCAAGGCTTGAGGATTGTTTTAACAGTTCTTTTATTAACCAAAGCCAAAACTCAAAAATTTGTGTTTGTTGAATGAATGAATGAATTCAGTAGTCATGGATTCCTTGCAGTAAGCCGAACTTCATAGCAGATCCCTGGAATGCAGAATAAAATCAGACAGTCACTGACTTCAAGGGACAGGGACTGAGACACACATATAAATACATAATTACAGTCCAGAGTGATAGTTGCCAACTGTAGTGCCACCAAAGAGAGAGAGACAGAGCAAACAGCCTGGAGAAATCAGGAAACGGAAAATAGGAGTCTTGGCAGTAGCCTTTAATCTTTTAATTAAGGCATCACTAATTCCTCAATATTATTTTCAAGTTATTTCTTTCATATGTCCCTTGCTTGCTTTTGCAGGCTCAACACAATCGGCTACGAGTAGTGAAATCATGGCTTTAAAATGCATTTTGATAGGACTTCATTCTGTGTACTAGTTTACCAACCGAACAAGCATTACTGGGCTCATGGCTTATTTTCTGTTATTTTCTAAGCTTTAAAAAATTTGAAAATTACCCTAGATGAGATCAGGAAATCTATAATATGCCTATGAACCTAGAATATTTAACGAAAGACATTGTTTTAATCTCCTCAGTCTTTCCCTTTTTCTAATATCTTATATTTTCCTAGACAATCATGCACTTTATTCAGGTTTTAAAATATATTTCCATAAAGTTGAAACAATGATTATCTAAATTTCCTCTTTATTATGGTTCATTCTCAATACCAATCCTAATTTTGTGATTTTGTGCTTTTTCCTAGATTTTAAAGTTAAGTTTACCTAGTGATTGATTTTTTCCAAAGAACAGTATTCTGAATTCATTTACTAAAGTTATTGTTTTTATTTATTAACTTCTGCTTGTATATTTATTACTTCTCTCCTGCCACTTTTTTTTTTGTTTATTTTGCTTCTTCTTTTTCAAATATTTTTGTGTGGAATACTTAATTCCTTTTTTTTTTTTTTTCCATATATCTTCTTACTTAATTTAAAGCTCTGGGTTTCTTTGTGTGCCAAATTTTAGCCATTTCCCATAGTATGTAATTTTTATTTTGGTTTCTTTTTTTTATTCAAGAGTTTTTAGAGAAATTTTCACCCAAATTTCAGGTCAGGGAGTTTTTTTTTTCACAAATTTATAGTCTTGTTTCATATTAAGCATAAATTTTGGACTGCTTTACTTACCCTTATGGAACTTATTGAAAGTTTTCCTTATGGAATAATATATTTTCATACTTAGGAAATATTTCAGTGACATTCGTACAAAGGTATATATCTTCTTTATTAAACATACTATTCTATACATTTTATTAGTATAAATGAACTACTTCATTTTGTCAAAATTTTCAAATGCTTCTGACCTGCCTGTGGTATATCTTTATCATATTGTATGTGAAAGTTCTTTGAAGGAATCAAAAACTGCTTGGTCCAGGCTACCAAAAAGTATTGACCAGCGCTGTGGAGAGTTCAACAGGTTTACAAAGAAAAGGAAGAGGTTTAATGTTCAAATAATTTTACCTAATTAATTTTGGTTAACAAAAATTAAAAACTGCCTTATTCTGGGTTTCTCACGACCTTTAAGATGTTAAATATGAATTGAATATCCCTAATGGGAAGTTGTATTGTGGAACAAGTAAAGTAAGACAATTATCAGTTAAGCGTCTGCCTTTAGCTCAGGTCATGATCCCAGGGTCTTGGGATCGAGCCCCACGATGGGCTCCCTGCTCAGCGGGGAGCCTGCTTCTCTCTCCCTCTCCCTCTGCCTGCCGCTCCCCCTGCTTGTGTTCTCTGTCTGTCAAATAAATAAATAAAATGTTTAAAAAAATATTTGACAGTCAACAAAGTTATGAATAAAGCCAAACTAAGTCTGTGACAGAATTCCTGTTGAGCTGCTTTAGATTGGTGATCATGGAAAACCCTGTATTCTTTAATCAGCCTATTTCCTAATGACTTAGTACAGAAAATCTGCTAGGTAGGCTGATAGTCTCAGGCAAGCATAAGAGCCTGAGAGGTTCAGAAGAAATGCTGAGCACCAATCTGTAATAAGTAGAATCAGCTTCTGGTTCGTCTGAAACCAGGAAATAGTAGTTCTGTTTAGACAATATTTTCTATTCTCCTGTGTTCAATGGAGACAAACACTGACTTAATTTCTTAAATTGACACATGAAATCAAATTCACATGTAAACATGTTTATGACAGAAAATTAAAGGTTTGGTATTGGAAATGTTTAACTGGTATTTAGTAGAGCTTTTTCAAAAATAACAGTAACAACAAAAATATTTCTCAGTTTATCATATGTGATCATGTCAATTCATGATCATGTGGCCCTGATTAAGTTAAAATTAGCACTTTCTTTTAATATATATGATAATTGCAAGAAAATATAAAAGAACACATTTTAAAGCACATTTGAGAGTATGTATCTCAAGATAGATATTTACTAGATCTCACAAAATTATCAGAAAAAATACAAAAAATTACATTCTAGTGTTAAATTCTGTTACATTGTTCTCTGTTTTATTTAATCTTTTTATAAGTAATTGTTCCTGATGATATTGTTTTTGAGAGGGGAAAAATGCATTAATAAAAGAAGGTGCAGTAATGTAATTTTTAGATTTTCAAAAAGCCATGTGCAAATATCCCTACTAAATATATTAAACTTTTAGTCAAAAGCAAATATTAATATCTGCAATTTGTGATAGGTTGGTGGAAGAATGGATTTTTATAAATTTTATCAATAGAAGAAGCTGTCTGATTTTGCATCACTTTGAATGCTACTGGTATAAATGTTTTTCAAATATTAATTTACAATTTGTATTTCTTCTGCTGTGGTATTCATCCTAAAATAGTGGGCATGGATTCTCCTTGGGTCCTTTTGAAGATCATCTAGATGCTACTGTAATTTTCTTTCAAATCTTAAACTGGAGCATAGTTATATCATCAGATTTAAAAGAATTTGGGAGGAACTGGGACCATGGATCATCCCAAGGGTGGAAACTCAGATCTGCATGGTAGTTTCCTCATTGCTTCTATGAAAGTTCTATACCAAGGGTCAAGTTTCCATTTTGGTCTAGCCTGAAATTAAAGTACGTGGTGAGTTTTATATCTTTCCAAGTCTTGTTGTCCTGCATGTTGGGAAATATCTCTGTAGCATGTGGGATAGGCTATGTCACATGGCAGCCCTGCCATTCCCAAGTTTGGTGTGACCACTGACTGCTGTTGTGACAGAATAATATCCCATCCCGCCCCCGTATTCTTTCTTCATTTCAGCAATTAGTCGTTTAAACTAAGAGCTATGTTTAAATCTTCTTTCATTATATCCAGTGTCAATGCACTTTCTTCAAAGGGAAAAGAGCTAAAATTTATCTTTTACTATTTTCTCTGAATATGTGAGACTTCTTTTTTTAATATTTTATTTATTTGAGAGAGACAGAAATAGTGAGAGAGAGCACAAGTGGGAAGGAGGGGGAGAAGCAGACTCCCCTCTGAGCAGGGAGCCCAACCTGGGGCTCGATCCCAGGACTCTGGGATCATGACCTGAGCCAAAGGCAGATGCTTAACTGACTGAGCCACCCAGGCGCCCCTAGGTGAGACTTAAAACTCATGTAGTGTTTATTCTTAAATTTTACATTTTATGGGTGGTACCTCACAACGGTAGCATTAATTTAATTAAAATAATTCCTTTAAGAAATACCATGTGGGCCTTTGAATTGAGTTCTATCATGTGAAGGGGGAGTGGGGAGATGTTGTGGCAACAGACAATAAAATGATAGTTAGGCACCTATATAAAAGTACATTCGTTTTTTATTTCTACATAATAAATGACCACAATCTTAGTTGCTTAGAACAACACATATTTATTATTTCACAGTTTCCATGGGTCAAGAGTCTGGGCGCAGCTTAGCTGGGTCCTCTAACTGCTTATTGTCTTACAAAGCAGCAGTCAAGGTGTTAGCTGGGCTGTATTCTCATCTAGTGGCTTAACTGGGAAAGACTACACTTCAAAAAATCATTCAGGTTGTTGGCAGAACTCATTTCCTTGCAGCTGCATGAGGACACCAGCTTCTGGCTGGCTCTTGCCCATGTGCCACACTAGGGTCCTAGAAGCTGCCCACAGTTCCTTCACAGGTGCTCTTTTCCAGTGTGGCTGCTTACTTCGCTAAGCCAGCAAGATGAGTCTTTCATCTCAAGGAGAGCCAAATCCTCCCTTAAGAACTCTTGATTTAGTCAGGCCCTCCCAGAAATATATTCCTTTTGATGAATTCAAACTCAACTGATTTGGGAACTTTCTTCTTCTTCAATATCCGTTCACCTTTGTCATTTTCTATTGGCCAGAAGGTATTCACAGACCCCAGTCACACCCAAGAGAAAGGGATTATTCAAGATATAAGTACCAGGAGGCAGGAATCATAGCAGACCCCTCTTAGAATACTTCCTACCACACCAAGTCACCATTTTCCCCGAATATGTATCTGTATATATTTAACTTCATGTGTCTAAAATTTAATTTTTAATTTAAATGGTGAAATTTATTTTAGGGGAAGAGATAAGTTTATTTGGGGGGAAACATTACTATTATACAAAATTTTCAAGATCTTATTCAACTTTCTAAAAGAATGCAGGTTGTTAAAAATATACTCACCAACATCCATGAAATGTTTATGAACCAAGTATTCATTTTATTTCTTTAATATTCTGACAGTTTCATCATACCACTTATTTTTTTTTTCAGCCTAAATTTCAAATGCCGTGCTTCCTCTCCATACAAAATACACATTACTTTCCAAATTATGAAAACAAAGCACTAAGAGAATGACCCATCTCAAATATGCATGAATGTCTAAGAAATAGTCCTTCTGTTGTGTTTTGTTTATTTCTTTCTTCTCCCAGTGATTCCACAGGTCAGTGACTTCATT
This sequence comes from Phoca vitulina, assembly GCF_004348235.1. Lineage (NCBI taxonomy): Eukaryota > Metazoa > Chordata > Mammalia > Carnivora > Phocidae > Phoca > Phoca vitulina. Next base: position 15,055,503 of record NW_022589730.1, read on the forward strand.
TTTTTCAGGTATTCAGTATGGAAATTTTAGAAAAATCAAGGATTAGAATAAGCTATGAAAATCAGTAACACTTACTTCTATGAATTTGACCAAGCAAAAGAAAGGTGATTAAGCACTTTTTAAAGTAGTCTTCCCTTCTCCAGATTGTGCTTCCAGAATCATTCAACATGTCAAGCTGAAGATAGCTGTGGGCATTTTTGCACCCAATGCCACTACTTTTTTTCCCAGATACCCAATAACTACATGAATACAAATGTTATAATGGTCTCTATTTTATTTTACAAAATGGAAGCCATAAACAAGGACAGAGTAGATGTCATCACTGGTGTGATTTCATGCTAACCGGGATTACCATGGAATTTATCAGATGCCAATAAAACCAACTTTTTAGAAATCGTAAACTCACATGGACCACTAGAAGACTCTCTTCGTGAAAGTGGTAGAAATTGCCTCTGACTGCAAGTCAGCTGATCCTAGTAAGAATTGTAGGCAAACTAGCTTCAGGCAAACCCCTCTGTGCTTCCTCTTATTCTGACTTGCCAGTAGGAAGGGTGCAGGAAATTATGGTGTTCATTAAGAAAAGTGCCTTTCAGACATCCCTGGACTCTAGCCCCAAGTGAGCTGACTGCAAGTCTGCCTGTTTTAATGCTGCAAAAAAACAAATTTTGCAAAAAAAAAAAAAAAAAGCAAACAACTTTAACAGCAGGTGGCTGAAGCACAGAAAGCTGTTAAGAACCATTTTTGTCTGTGAAATAAAACATGGTTGCAAGCAGTGTTATTTGCACTTACTGATTTAGTGAAAGAAGTCACCTTATGTTTAATTCAAATTGCAGTCCTGACATGGACAGGCTTAAAACAATCATGTTTTACAAATCCATTTGTTTAAATGATTCTCTTGTTGGCTGTTCACACTGCGCCCTGTGTTGTTATAATATCACTCACTGCGAGTACTATTTAAAGAAGTGAGAAACATGCATTGCTTTAAGCAACAGAGGTTGGACTTAGTAGAAAAAAGGCAAAACATAGGGTCCACTAATTTCAAGGCACCACATAGTGACCATTAAGTTCAACGTGCATCTTTGTCATTTCCTTAGCCTGCTTCAACTGTTAGTTTTCTATTCCCACTGCTGAGTTTAAGGTTTGGCTATGTGCATAATTTGATGGCCATATCTTTTTTTTTTTTTTTTTTTTTTTTTTTGTCCTTTGGGGTTGAGATACGGTATGAAATTGCACAAAACCTTTCAACTAAGTTTCCTGTTAGTTCTATCTGTGTTGGACATCACAATGCTGTCCAAAAACTTTATTTCTATACTTTAGAGGCTAAAGGTCTGTCCTGTGTGGGAAAAAATGCTTGTCCAAAGTTGGCGAGATATTGTAGACTAATTCTCCGCAGTCCAATTATTCTTATGATTTACATTAGAAAATCTCCTTGAAATTGCTAAGAAATTACTGCAAATTAAGTTTTTGCCCACTTTGCAGGAGTAATTCTGATCTTGGTTGCCTCCATGGAAGCCTCTCTGATGTCATTTGTGAAGTCCTGTAAGTGAAAGTGGAGAGAAAGGTTGAATAAACCCCCTCAGAGTCTAAATACTAATAGGCAGAAAGTGAATCTTGTTTTGGTGCGGTTTAAAACTCCAGTTAGAACAGACAGCTGATGCATGTGTGTAGAATTAGGAACCCCAGATACACGATGCTGCTTAGAGCCTGAAGAGTCTGGTAGGAAATCCCAGTGTCAGTTGCCCAGGGAAGGGCACGGGAAAAACCTCACTATACAGATAAACTGAGTGACTATTAGATACAAAACTCAGATTGAAGAGGAATCCACAGCTACTCAGTACGGTGCTTGCTGGCTTGATTTTCTTTCTTTCTTTTTTTTCTTTTATTTTCCCTCTTGATAGGCAAAAGACATCAATCCCCTCAAGTCCATTCTACCCCAAACAAATCACATACATGTAACTATTAAAAAAAATAAAATAAAATAAAACAACACAGCAACAACACAACAGTGGTCTTAGTGTCAGATAAGCTCCAGTTTGCATCCCCAATCTTCCACTTCCTTCACTACATAACCTTGGGCGATGAGCAGACTCTAGGAATCTCAGGTTCTTAATCTGCACAAACTGAGATAACACCCCGCCACACACACATATGCCATGAGGGAGTAAATGAAATAAATTACCAAATCACCTACAAGAATGCCTCATTCATTGGATTCTTTCGTTCCTGGACTTGTAAAGCTGAAGGTCATGGGAATCACCCCTTCATGAGACCCTGCCTGAGCACCTGCTACACTCTCCATGACATACATCTCCACTTGCATAGAAATCATTCTTTTGTCCATATCTGTATGAGCTAAACACATCTTTTGAAAAGTAAATGAGCTTTCATACTGTGACATCAGCGACATGGCCAAATAAGATGTCTCTCGCTTGTATCCTCCCTCAACAACAATTTGGCATCCATCCACAGATAGAGGTGCCTTTCTGGGAGCTCTGGGATTCAGCACCATACACCAAGGGAACAGAAGGACTCTCGCTCACCCTTGTGTTGGGTACTAGGCATACAGACCTCAGGCACAGCTGTGGACCCTGCAGTAGCTGTAAACCAGCCCCAGCCCTCTTGGCAGCAGTCTGGAAGCCCCTGGAGAATGCTGTCTCAGACAGTCAGCCATGGTGAGAGAGCCTTTGTGGAAGTCCAGGTTTCCAGAGGAGAAGTTTTAGCGCACCACTGGAGCAAAAATAGATACGTTTGGACACGCTGGAGAGGGTGAGAGGAACAGATTCACTTTTTCTGCATCACCCTTCCTCCAAAGTGGCACAGCTCAGTGCCAAGAGATACCTTCTCAGCCTGTAATATTTTCCCCCAACTGTATGGGAAGCTACCAGAGGCCCATTTCTCTCTGGCCCCATCTAGAGTACTGAGTCTTGAGCTGCATGACTGGGGAGCAGGTAGAGGCTGGTAGGGCAGCAGGTAGGACTCTTAGAGGGCATTAAAGGGACAGAGACCCTACTAACTGCCTCACAGATTACATCAAAAAACCCACCTAGGAGCCGCTGGGGATGCCTCACTCACAGATCCCCCCAGATGACACACAGGCAACCCCAGAGCTCTGTGCATCTCACTCATACCTCTACTCCCCCCACTCTGTGGCCAGCTCCCTGGGCACACTTCTAATCTCCGTGAGAGCAAGCTTTGGCCCAGGGCTAGCAAGCATGCTCAGAAAGCCAGCTGAATCTGTGGGCCAGGGAGAGCCCACAAACTTGAGCTTCGCCTCTGCCCTTGGGAAAGCAAAGGGCAGGTTGTGGGCACATGGTCTGGTGTGCTGCAAGATGGAGAGGGTATCCAAACTTAAAATACTGCCACAAGAGGGAGCAAGGAGCGTGGAGCAGGCTTATTCACAGAAGGTTTGAGAAAGCCTCAGAATCCCTAGCAGAGATAAAGAAAGGTGTATCTCTCCAGAGGTTAGTCAGTACAGGTTGGGGGAGGTGACTGGTACTTCACATTTGAAGACAGCAACAGAAAACTTCAAGACTTCAAACTGAGAAATCTTCTGCACAGCAAAAGAAACAACAAAACGAAAGGCAGCCTATAGAATGGGAGAAAATCTTTGCAAATCATATCTGATAAGGGTTTATGACCCAATATACATAAGGAACTCCTACAACTCAATAACAAAAGCACAAATAATCTGATTAAAATGGGTGGAGGAACTGAACACACATATTTCCAAAGAAGACATACAGGTGGCCAACAAGTACAAAGAAGATGCTCAACATCACAGATTGGGAATATGCCAATCAAAACCATTCCATTCCTAGCAACAAATAACCTGAAATTCAGTCACTTCCTTTGTTCCTTTTTTCATCGAGTAAATCATTTTTTACTATCTCCAAAGCACATTGAGATAATTGTTGTAGGAGGTACAAAAATGAATCAGCTTGTGCTTGCCATCTAATAGATGAACCAACATATATAAATATGTATTAAAGACATGAAAAAATGTTAAGAGCCTTAAAAGAAGTAGCGATGTGTTACACTATTAATGAGGCAAAACAATTCGATAGGTATATACCACGGTTCCTGGGATTAGAATTCTGCATATTGAACTCATATTGAAAAACTGCAAGCTCATGAAGAAAGCACAGAGAGCATTACACAGTCCGTTGTTCCCATGCCTCACCAGATGAGGAGGCAGAGCATTGAATTGTTTCTTGTTTGAACCTCTCAGCATTTAAATCTTTGTATGTATCTTGCACATGATAGAAATCAAAACATGAATGAAGGAACAAATGGGAATAAGACAAAATTGATAAGGCAAGAATGAAGATGGTGTAGACTCAGTTGGCATAATGAGAGATTTCCCCTGTCTTTCCCCCATTAAAAATTTACTCAGTCATACCCTGTCCTTGGACGACAGCAGATTAAATCCTGGCCTCGATTTCCCAGGCAGCTGAGTTAAAAGATGCCATGTTCTCAGAGTTGGCAAAATAATTTCTATGACCTTCAAGAATTTGCATGTGAATAAATATATAAATATGCATAAGTAGGTCTATCCTCTACTGTAGTGGTATTACATTTAGAAAAGAAATTTTCAAACTGTCTCATAACTTATAAAAATCATCTTTAATATTCAATGTTGATACCTTAACTCTGATAATAAGTTGTGGTCAAACTGTAGAACCTAATGTTTTTAAAGTGACAAAATTTTAAGCCTGCAGTTGCTATCCTGAAGACAAATATAGTTGTGATTGGACATTCATTGTCACTCAGCCAGAAGGTTGTCATTAAAATAAATTGACAATGGGAACGTTGGCTGAGTTCTCAAATGGAAGCTTCATCTGTTTGGAAAACCTCTCTGTGACCTATCAGCATCTATCTTGACAGATTCTAGAATGAGAGTGAAAGGGATCTTGGCTCATACGAAGAAAGGTGCCCCTTGGAAGTCAAATTATAAAGTAACCTCAATATGACTAATAAATCTGGCCCAACCCTTTCATTCCTTAATTACCTACCTAAATGTAACAAGGAAATGTGTGCCGCAATATACCATTCTTACTACGTTTCACTAATATTTTATAAGAGAAAACTGAACGCTCAGGTTTTTAGGATATATGAATAGGATTAAATGAACAAATACATACAAAACATTTAGATTTCTGTCTACACATGTAAGTACTCAATAAATGTGGCTGTTGCCATTAGTTAAGTACACTTAAAAATGGTCATTTAATAAAATAAATGCTTTTTGTTTGTTTTGTTCATCTTTAGTCAAATTTTAGGTGAAAATGTGAAATTTTCATACATTGAAAATGTAATTACGATTTTATAATATAATTATAATTTCTTTTATGTACTATCGACCATAATTTTATAATACAAGGTATATATTTGTATTCTATAGATTATACTGTATTATAAAATTATGTTATTAAAATTATATTTTAATATTTCCTAAACTTATTTCACAGCTACAATAACCTTGTTAAGTCCCTGAGAAAAATTCTATGATAGCCTCCTTTTTTAGACAAGGATTGGTATCTAGGAGAAGTTGTGAGTGTCCAGACGTACACAATTATTTTAGTCCTTTAGGACCAGTGGCAAGCCTAGGTATCTCCCTACCACCTGTTTGGTCTGGTAGTGATGCCGCAAAACTGGGCATTTTGTTTGCCTTATTTTGCTTTGTTAATAAGTGAAAAAGCAACATGGTATACTGAAAAGAGCTTTTGGGGCAAACGGACCTGGGATTGAATGCTTTCTCTACTGCTCGGATAAGAATTACTTTCATTTACTAAGTACCTCTTCTATGACAGATAATTCGTGGACATTTTAGTTAATTTTTAGAACAATTCTGCAATATAAATGCTGCTGCTCTCCTTTTATAGATGGGAGGACTGAATTGAGCCTCAAAAAAAAAAAAAAATCACTTTGTAGAAGTCAGGTAGCCAGTATGGTCTGAATTACAAACTGGTCCTCTGCATTTTATCATTCTGACTCCGGTCAAACTGTGTACTAATGCTTGTACAATACAGTTTGCTTCATTGAGCCTTAGTTTCTTCCTTTGTAAAATGGTAATAATATGATCCACTTCCCATGGTTTTTGTGAGGGTTAAATAAAAATATATCTATAGAATTTACCACAAAGCCTATCAATAGTAAGAATTCAAAAACATTGGTTGCTCTTATTTTAGCCAGCTCTATCATTACCTTTTGTTTATAGAAATATTATTTAAACTTATAAGCCATTTAGTGTTTTAAAGAAGCCTTGCATTTGGCTAAATTTTGCAGGGACCAATCAAGTATTCACTTCATAGTGGGTTAGTAACAGACAGAGACTTTTTGATGCTACTTTATGTTTAACATCAACTGTGACCAAAAATTATGTGGAATGCAAATTCTTTATTTATTTACCTTAAGAAAGTATCTTTAGATGTAATCTTATGTAAGAGCCAGGTATTTTCAGAAAATCTTCTGAAAAATAAACGTTTTCCTCACCAAATTCTATAACTTAAATATTGCTTTACTTGCTGCCAAGTAAAGATTGCTGTTAAGCTTGCAGCTCTTGTGTCTTTAGAGAACATTGTGGAATCAGATCTCTGTTTCCAAGTCTACACACATTTATTTGATAAATTATAAATTTCAAAAAAAACATGTAGTTTTACAGATCTGTAGAAATCTGAGAAGCATCCTTTTGGTCTTTGTGAAACTAAATAAAATGTTCAGTTTCAAATAAGAACAAGTTTAAAAGTGATTAGGCATTTGCTTGTTTTTCAATTGCATATCAAATTTGCATTAGACCACTTTATACATGTTTCTGTGTTCTCTTTATAAAAAAAATCACAGACCTCTTTATATCTTTCAAAATTTGCTATTTATGTATTTTTCTATATTTGCAAATTCAAAATTTGGCCTGTTTTAATTAATATTGACACTTATCAAATTAAATATTCATTGCAAACTATTAAAAAATATGTTAAATGGATTCAAGGTAACATTAAGTATTCAGCCTGTTTCTGAAGCAGACTTAGGAAGACACACAGTGAATTTCTTGCCCCCAAATGCTGCATTGTATTTATATGTAAGTTTGTTCAATATTCTCTTTAAACATATGTTTGAAACATTTGAATGACATCTTCTGTTCTAACACTCAATGGAAATTTAGGGCTGATAAGGACTTCTCAGATCATCAAATACAATAATTTTATTTAATAGGTGAAGAATCTGAGAAAAAGAGAGGCTAAATTAGAACCACAGAGCTAATTAAGCTATGAGCTACAGCTAGAAACCAGGGTTCTTGTTTTTTCAAGTCTGTGTTATTTCCAATATACTAGACCACCTCAGTTTTGGTAGCAAAACAGCTAATTGCCTTCTTATTCCACTCTTCTTTTTGAATAATTTGGCAAATATTTTTATAATAATACAGACACTCAATAAAGGTTTTAATATACAAATACTTGTAATTGGAGAATATTATGATATTTAATTCTGATTCTACAAAACAAACAAAACAAAACAAAAAAACAACCCTATCACTGTAGAACAATTTAAATGTTTCCATGAAAATATTGCTTTCAAAATGATGCTTCTGGGATGTGAAAATGGCAGAATAGGTAACCCAGGGGTGCATCTCTCTAGAAACAAACAAACAAATTGAGGAAAAACTATCAGAATCAACTTTGTCAGAATTGCGGAAAATAGTCAAAGGTTTACAGCAACCAAGCAAATGACAAATCAAGGAAAAGGCAATTTTAAAATAGTAGGAAAAATCTGTAGCAATTTTACTTGCCCTGCCCCCCACCAGCCCAAAACTTGTGTTGAATATGGCAGCCTGCATTCCCAGTGTGGGATCATGGTTTCTGGTTCCAAAGGGATCAGACATACCTTATTCTCAAAGAATTGTGTTTGTCTGTTTTGACCTGTCTGGGGGCTATCTAAAGAACTGAAGCAAGGGACTTGTTTTTGTTTTATTGGACTTGGAAACCTCTCAGGGCAGAAAAGCAGCTATACAAAGGATAGTCTTTATAAACATTGTAAGGCAAATGAACAACCTGCTAGTGCCTGGAGCAAAAGATTACAGTTGAAAGGAGCCATAGACCTGCCAAGAGCCTGGAAGAAAAAGTAGGAGAGAGTTTCTTTGGGAAATCAGGGCACTGAAAGGCATTTACATATACCTAAAATTTAGAAAGCCACATACATGCCCAGGACGGGATGCAAGCACAGAAAAGACATGAGAAGACCATAAGCTTTCACCTCTGGCTGAGCTCTATGCTGCACACAAGCTGAAAGTGAAGGTTACAGCAGAGTATAAATGACCTGGCTAAGCCTTGAAGAAATGCCCCAACACAGAGCCAACTTGCAAAGACTGAGACAGGTTTTCTTTCTTTCTTTCTTTTTCTTTCTTTCTTTCTTCTTCTTTCTTTCTTTCTTTCTTTCATTCTTTCATTTTTGCTTCAGGAATTCAAGAAAATACCTGTCAAAACACTAGCTAACTACAATATAAATAAATATTCTAGAGACTACACATAACTAAGAAGACAGACTTAAAAGAATAATTTAAGAGTCACTAACCAAACAAACAACCACAACTCATAGCAAGCCACAGAAACAACCCTGCAGGGGGTGGAGGCAGAATCTGATTTTAAGAATTATCTTATTATAATATTTAAATTTTCCAATTTTCAACAAATACAGATGAAGCACACAAAGAAACAAAAATGTATGGCCCAATCACAAGAAATATTAACAGAAACTGCTGAGGAAGCATAGATATTGGACTTACTAGAAAAAGACTTTAAATCAACTATCTCAAATATGTTTAAAGAACTAAAGGAAACCATGGACAAAGAAATAAGAAATAAAGAAAAATAAGAGAATGATATCTCCACAAATAGAGAATATTGATAAAGAGAAATTATAAAAGGAAGCAGAAAATATGGAGCTAAAAAGTATAATACCAAAACTGAAAATTTTACTAAGGGGTTTCAGTAGAGGATTTGAGCAAGGAGAAGAAAGAATCAGTAAACTGAAAGGTCAATTGAAGCTATCCAGTCTGAGGATCAGAAAAAAAAATAAAGAAAAATAGAGTCTCAGAGATCTATGGGACACAATCAAACATGTTTTGATGAGAGGAGAGGATGATCAAAAGGGCCAGACAGAGTATTTACAGAAGTAATGGCTACATACTTCCAAATTGTGAGTAAAAGAAAGAACGAAAATATCTACACACCCAACAAGATCAACAACCTCCAAGAAAGGTAAATACAAAGAGATCAACCTCAAGACACATTATAAAGTATTCAAAGACAAAGAGAGAATCTTGAAAGCAACAAGAGTAGTCACTTGTCATATAGAAGGGATACTTAATAAGATTAGCAGCTGGTTTCTCATCAGAAACCACAGAGGCCAAAAACTAGTGATATGACATATTTAAAGTGCTAAAAAAAGCACCTGTCAATAATGAATTATGTATCTTGCAAAACTATCTTTTAAAATGAGAGAAATGTTAAGACATTTCCAGATAAACAAAAGCTAAGGGAAATTTTTGCTATTATACCCATCCTACAAGAAATGCTAAAGGAAGTCTTTCAGGCAGAAATGAAAGGATATTAGCTAGTAACATAAAACCAAATGAAGAAATAAAGAATACTGACAAGGTAACTTTGTTACTGTAGTATTTTCCAACTCTGCCTTTTTTTCCTATGATTTAAAAGACAAAAGCATAAAAATAATAAATATATTAATGGTACACAATGTATACAGATGTAATTTGTGACAACATGAAGGAGGAAGGATGGAACTGTATAGGAGCAGAGTCTTGTTTATTATTGAAGCTAAAGCGTTATTAATTCAAAATAGATTGTTATAAGTTTAAGAAGCTAACTGTAATACCCTGGGTAGGCAGTAAGGAAAAAAATCTAAAAAATATACAGAAAAGAAAATGAGACAGGAATCAAAATAATACAGTACAAAAATTAGTTAAACAGAGAAGACAGCAATGATAGAGGAATTAAGGAATAAAAAAAATAAGACATATAGAAACAAATAGAGAAATGACAGAAATTAGTTCTTTCTTATCAGTAATCACAGTAAATATAAATGGATTAAACTGCCCAATTAAAAGGTTATGATTGAAATTAGAGGGAAATGGTCAAAAGGGACAAAATTCCACTTATAAGATAAATAAGTACTAGGGATATAATGTGCAACATGATGACTATAGCTAACACTGATATATGATATCTAGGAAAAAGTTCCTAAGAGATTAAATCCTGTGAGTTCTCATCATAAGGATAAAAATGTTCCCTTCTTTTTTTCTTTCTACCATATCAATATGAGAAGATGGTTGTTAGCTGAACCTACCGTGATAATCATTTCACAATATATGTAAATTAAATCATGATTCTGTGTACCTTAAAATTGCACAGTGATGTATGTCAATTATTTCTCAATAAAACTGGAACAAAAAGGACTGAGAAGCACTATAGTTAATAGCATCAATAACAACAACAACAACAAAAGGCTGTAATTGGTAGAGTGGTTAAAATAACATGTTTCAACCATTTGTTATCTACAAGAGATTCACCTTAGATCCTCAGATACAAATAGGTTGAAGAGATATTCCACACAGTAGTAATCAAAGGAGAACTGGGTGGCTATACTAATATACAAAATAGACTTTAAGTAAAAAAAATAAAATAAAAAATGTTACAAGAGACAAGAAGGACATTATATATTGATAAATAGAGCAATATATCAAGAAAATATGATTATAAGCATATATATATAATACATATAAATACCTAATATAACATGGAGTAACAGAGCCCCAAAGAATATGAAGAAAAAATTGACAGAGTTGAAGGGAATAATAGATAGTTCTTCAATAATACTTAGAGATTTCAATACCCCACTTTCAATAATGGATAGAACAACTAGACAGAAAACAAGAAAGAAATAGATGACTTGCATGACTGTATAAACCAATTAGACCTCATAGACATATATAGAGAACTCCACCCCAAAACAGCAGAACACATGTTTCTATCAAGTGCACAGAGATTTCTCAAGTGCACATATTCTCTAGGACAAACTGTATGTTAGCCCACAAAACAAGTCTCAGTTAATTTTAAAAAATTCACTCAAAGTATCTTTTCAAATCACAATGGAATGAAACTAGAAATCAATAACAGAAGGAAAACTGGCAAATTCACAAATGTGTGGAAATTAAACAGCACGGTCCTAAACAACTAATGGATCAAAGAAATCACAAAGGCAATTAAAAAAAATATTTTGAGATGAATGAAAATGAAACAAAACATACCAAAGCCTACAGGGTGCAGCAGAATCAGTAGTTAGGGTGAAATTTATAGCTGTAAAAACTTAAAATAAAAACAAAGAAGATCTCAAATCAATAATATAATTTTTCACCATAAGGAACTAGAAAAAGAAAAGTTAGCTAAACCAAAGGCCACCAGAAGGAAGGAAATAATAAAGATTATAGTGAGATAAACAAAACAGAAAATAGAAAAACAACAGACTCAATGAAATAAAAAAATTGGTTTTTTGAAGTTTGACAAAATTGCCAAAACTGTAGCAAGAGTGGTCAGGAAAAAAATAAGCAAGACTATAATTACTAAAATCAGGAATGAAAGTGGGGACGTTACAACTGACCTTACAAAAATTAAGACAAAAAGGTTTATAAGAGAATACTATGAACAATGGTATACCAAGAAATTAGATAACCAGATGAAAATGGACAAAAATCCTAAAAACACACAAACTACCAGTACTAACCCAAGAAGAAAATGAATATCTGAACAGACTTGTAGTAAGTAAAGAGATCAGTAATGAGAAACCTCTCAATAAAGAAAAGGCCAGGACAAGATCACTTCACTGGAGGATTCCATCTGTTATTTATTTATTTATTTTTATTTTTTATTTTTCTAAAGATTTTTATTTATTTGACAGAGAGAGACACAGCAAGAGAGGGAACACAAGCATGGGGAGTGGGGGAGGGAGAAGCAGGCTTCCCACTGAGCAGGGAGGGATCATGACCTGAGCCGAAGGCAGACGCTTAACAACTGCGCCACCCAGGCGCCCCTCCACCCATTATTTAAAACTTCATGCCAATCCTTCTCAAACTCTTCCAAAAGATAGAAGAGGAGGTAATACATTCTACCTCATTTTACAAGACCAGCATTGCCCTGATACCAAAACCAGACAAAGACACCCCAAGGAAAGAAAACTACAGATGAATATTTCTTGAAAATACTATCAAACTGTCTAACAGCATATTAAAAGCATATGAAAATCCCATTTTTTATAAAGGTTTTGTGTGTGCCTGCAGTTTAGTTAGAGTTGCTATTTTTCAACATGAGCGTAGATTTATTCACAATTATGCTATTACAATCTTCTGTAAACTTGCCTGTTTTGTCAATTTAGGAGATGTGTTTTAAACTGCTTCTATAATGATGGATTTATGTTTACCCTATGTAGTTCTGACAAGTTTTGATTTTATTTATTCTAACTTGTTGGTCACATAGGTTTAAGTTTTTGTATCTTTTTGGAGAAGTGAAACATAAAAAAGCAACAGCTTTTATCTCTAATAATCCTTTTTCTGTTCTTTCTAATATTAGTATAGTTCCATCAGTTTTTCTCTGTTCAGGGTTTGCCTGGCATATCTTTTTCTGTACTTTAACTTTCAAACATATCTGTATCATTTAATTTTAGATGCATCTCCTTTAAGATATGTATAACTGGATTTTGGGTTTATCCAGTTTGATTTTATCAATTAGGGTAGACTATATTGCTGTAAAAAAAATGTGTAGTAGATACAAAAGAAGTGTATTTATTCCTCATGTAATAGTCCTGACTCCGTCCACATGGCCAATTCCGTAGGACCTTTTTGCCTTCATGTCAGACAGTGAAAGAAAGAGTGTGGAAATACTTGTGCGGGAGATTTCTGTGGGAAAGGCCTGGAAGTGGTACTTGTGCTCACATTTAATTGGCTAGAACGTAATCAACAATACAGACCTGAAGACTTCTGGGGTATGGAGTCTTTTTGTACCCAAGAAGAAAGGGAGACAGATTTTGGTGAGCATTCAATAGTCTTCACTATAGTGATAATCTGGTTCTTCTGATTAATCATTTTAGTCCGTTTATATTTATTATGATTACTAATAGTTTTCATTTCATTTCTCTCCTGTCATTCTGTGCTTTCTATTTATCATTTTTCCTAAAACTTTGTTTTCCTCTCTTCTTTTTGTGTTTATTTTTTCCTTTTTCTTTGGAAGTTGTGTACTCGTACTTTACTTTTTATAGTTTTTTCTCTTTATATCTAGTACTTTATTTATATAATGATATTAAATATTTTGTTGTCCTCCCAAACAATATTATGACCATAGAATATTTTAAATCTTATCTCTTAGTGTTATCCTGATGTTATCCCCATCTTAAATGTGATTACTATCCAAAGTCTTTATTTTATCTTTTATTTACACCATTAAATTCAACACAATTTTCATTATTTTTCTCTGAAAAATACTTTCTTAAAATATTTACTCACATTTTAAACAATTTCTTTGCTCATCTTCTCCCCCTGCCCTTTGTCTCTCAGGCCTTTGTTTTGGGAGTTGTTTTTTTCTTTTTAAAGTTCACCTTTTAAAATTTCCTTCAGTGGACAATTTTCTGAAGCTCATTTTAAAATTTCTCTCATTAAATGTCTATAGTTACATTTCTGGTTTTTTTAACTGTTACACATTAACTTCATGTGTCCTTTCCTCATATAAATATAAGTGAAGTTTTATTCTATATTTATTCTTTATTTTATTATATGGGAAAGGGCAGAGGTAGGAGAGAAATGTAAAAACACTAATATTCCAGCATTCATCCCCAAAGTACTTTCTTTCATCCACGTTTACTTTTAATTTCCAAGTGTCTTGGGACAGTAGAGTATAATAATTAATGGGACACAAGCTTTGCCCTCAGATAGGCTTGTTTTGAATATTGGATCTGCCACTTACTGTTTGTATTAATGGGAAAATGACTTGACTTCTCAACTTCAGTTACCTCATCTTTAAAATACAGATAGTAGTACCAAACTTATGGAGTAGCTGTGAGAGGTTAAATGAGATCATGTATTCAGAATGTATTGTAGAATATTTGGCAGAAAATAATAGCTACCATTTATTGAGTGCTGTGATGATGAAAAGGATATAAAAAGTCTTTCTATATCATCAAAGATTTAATTCACTGGAGCATTAGTGATCTTACTTTACCATAATTGTAGTATAATTAAATTTCCTGAGGTTTATGTATCTGGATCTCATTGTTTTAAATCTCCTGGTAGAAAAATTCAGGGAAAGGCAAGTCCACCTTGAACTCCAGCCTCACAATGAAGAATTCACCCTTACGTTCATTTGAGTGCATGGAATCTACAAAAGAGCTATATTTGGAATTAAATTTTTTTGCTGATAATGTCAGAATTTTGTCTAAAACAACAAGAAATGACACTGATATTTTAGTGGTATATAACTTACTTTTTTTTACTACCTTCTCTTTTTTTTCTTTCGCTTTTTTATCGAGTTATAACTTACAGTAAAGAAAAAAAATCTTAAGTGTATAGCTCAATATTTTTACTTTGTATACATTATAGAATATAGATCAAAATATAGATCATTCTCAGAATATCAGAAGATTTCTTTCATGCCTCCTCTCAGTCATTATTCCCTGAAGGTAATGAACCTTTTATCTTCTAGAAATAGATTAATTTTTCCTATTTTTTGAATTTAACATAAATTTACACATATTAATATGTACTCATTTTGTCTGTGAGATTTATTCATGTTGTTATGTTTATTCTTTTACATAGTTGTGTAGTGTTCCATTGTATGAATATATGATAGTATTTTCTACTTGATGGACATTTGAATTATTTCCAGTTTTGGACCATGACATTTATTGTATTAATTACCTAATTCCAATCTGACTAGAATCCTAAGTGAATAATATCTTCTACTCACATCATGCTTATTTTTCACTCACCAACCACTGTCCATTCCCCCATGCCTTTGCATGTACTGATTTATTTCCTAGTAATAGCCTCTCTTCTTTCCTCTGATTTTCTAAATCTTAACTTATGCAAAGTTCAACCCAGGCTCAGGTCAATTATAAGAGAGTGATGAATATGAACATGGAAGGGGCCCAAGACTATTTACCATGAAGTTGTTTCTAGTGCCAGGTACGTACTCACACAGTTATATCATCCTTATAATCATCTTCAACATGACTAAGGAAATATTCAGTAAGACTACTCTATGTAGAACACAGACTATTGTGTTAGGTAATATAAAAAAAACCACATAAATAAAAGAGGGCTTTCCTCCAGAAGATTACAACATACATGGAGAGACAGATCAGGTATACTGTTATTGGTTGTGTACATGCTGAAGACATATGAGATGAGTAAAGTGATTTAGAAATTGAGAATAAGGAATAAGGGAGGGGTTTGAGAGAAATCATGAGAGAGTGTTGCGGGAGCTGGGCCTTATGAAAAAATAAGGAAAAATAATTTAAGGAGGTGAACATGGGGTGCCTGGGTGGCTCAGTCGTTAAGCATCTGCCTTCAGCTCGGGTCATGATCCCGGGGTCCTGGGATCGAGCCCCGCGTCGGGCTCCCTGCTCCATGGGGAGCCTGCTTCTCCCTCTCCCACTCCCCCTGCTTGTGTTCCCTCTCTCACTGTGTCTCTCTCTGTCAAATAAATAAATAAAAAATCTTTAAAAAAAAAAAGATTTAAGAAAAAAAAAGGAGGTGGACATAGCACAGTTGACGTTAGTGCTGTATGTCATGCCTAGGAAAATCTTGGACCAACTAAAGAGATTGTGGAGGGAAGTAGTGAGAGACAAGGTTGGAAAGAAAACTAGAATTCGGGTTTTTATGTATGTCAGGTAGTTAGAATAAGCTTTATCATCGAGGAAGTGAAGAAACTTTAATGACATTAAATCAAGAGAGCAGTGGGAACAGTATCACATTTTTTGCAGCAAGATAAATATGTGATTCACGTGCAGGATGGGTTGGAGTGGGTAAAAGTGAAGTATAAGGAAAAATGATAAAATGATCTATATAAAATGATGTTGAAGGTCTGAAAAAGAGTGTTTTGGGAAAAGAAAGGGATTTTACACTAAAAACAGTCAAGCTTAGTAAATAACTAATGTGAGGAGAGAATAAAATGATAGAGTCAAGCATCATCCCCACTTACTACTGGGAAACTGGAAGTGTAATAGTACAATAGGCTAGCATTGAATCTCTTGGCGGAAATACTAATCTTATAAAACATAATGATGTTGGTGTTAGATACATTGAATTTAAGGTAACACATGAAATCCAGAATGTCAAGCATAGCAGGTAATTAGAGAAATGAGAATAATAGTAAGGATGGTGGTTAGAGCTGGCATTGTATGGATAATCCATGAGGATGTCAGAGCTGAAGTTGTACAAGTTCATAAAAGCAACAATGGGGTGGGTGGATGATAAGAACAAAACTGACAAAAGGTCAACTATTTAACCTTCAGGAAGTAAATCAGTGAAAGAAACAGAAAAAGGAAAACCTTTTACTTAACTTACAAAGAGTTAATGCTGCCCTGAAAAGTACATTACTTATAATCACACCTTATTTGTGTACTGGGAAAATATGACTCTAATTTTTTTTCCTACATTTTCATCCCATTACCAAGAGGGAGGTATTTTTCATGTTTTTAACAGCAGCAGAAGCTATGACATTAAGAAATTTCTGACATGTTAGATTTTAAAGATAAGGTCTTCGGTTCTTCAATCCTTTAATTTTTTTTTTATTTCCAGTCTTGTTTCAGATCCATGTTGCATTCAATTTCCTTATTTTTCATGGAAAGGAGAAACATGAGCTGGAGCTGAAAAATGCATTTTATATAATCCAACTGATTTTAAACTCTGCCATTTGATAGGTAGTGAGAATGCCCTAACAACACTGCTATGGAGTTCTCTAATTTGTTTTTTGCAGCTTCATGCTGAAAGCAATTTGTCACCTCAAATTCTAATAGAACTTTCACATATTGAAATGAGAGATGGAAGCAGCCTTGTAGATCATCATTGTTATGGTAGGACAGACTTTTAGACAGGGACTTATAAAATTTTAAGTTGATCCTACATTTGACCTTAGAAGTCAAAAGTCAAAAATGAACAACTAGGTACTGCACTCACATAAAAGGAAATATCTCATCAGCAAACAATAAATCTGTTCTTTAAATGCCAGTTTTAACAGACCCCTGTAATGCTTGAAGGCAGATATCAGTCAAGTTTAAGGTCTTTGTCAGACAGCAAAAAGGAATTCAATATTCAAGTCTCCTAAAATATATTGTTCTAAAGCATGAAATTCATTGATATTTTTATTTGTAGCAAGAAAGTAATTATTTACCTCTATGAGTACAGCTGTAGGAAAATTGGGAATTATACAGATACACAACTAAGAAATACAAACATACCATTATTTTGAATCTTCAGTTAAATCTTCACAAACTGTCACTGGCCAATCAACACTTTAATGGCCATAATCTCTATCAAATAATAAACTCTATCAAATAGCCAGATAAATAAGAATACATGTTTTCCATGGCCCCCCATGCTAAAGAATGAGCACAGGGATTTAGATAATCATTACCCTTAATTTCTGAAGACAGAGTAGTCTAGTAGATTAAAAAAAAATCTAGTAGGTCTTCATTCAGATGGCTCCAGGTAGAATTACAACCTGGGGGAGGCATGATCCTCAGTTTTCAAGGCTGTAATGTAATAAAGCCTACCTGCAAGTTTTTGTGAAAATAAAAAGATAATACATGAGAGTTAACTAGGATCTAGTAAGAGCAGTAGTTGCTTTTATTGCTGAACTTTAGAAGTTTATCAAATCTAGACAGCAATGGATGCATGTGAATATATAGAAGCATTCAATAACAGAATACAATGATCATACTCATAAACATGTCTGAATTATAGGCATATATTCATTCATCCCATATACATGGCAAAATTGATCTCTTTTAGAAGTGGTGAACAAAGGTAATCCGTGACACTATAGATTTAGATTAAAAGTGAGTTACATAACAGGTCTGGCTATGTAATCATTCTGGGGAAGCTTACAAAGGGTATGAGGATAGTGAAAATCAGATCCTACAATAGGCAGCTAGGGCTGTCATACAAAATAACACTGACTGGGTGGCTTAAACAACAAAATTTAATGTCTCATAGTTCCAGAGGATGGAAAGACAGATCAAGGTGCTGGCTGATTTGATTCCTGATAAGGGCTCTTTTTCTGGCTTGTAGACAGCTACCTTCTTGCTAGATCCTCACATTGCCTTTCCTTGGTATGTGCATGTGGGGGGTGGGGTGGGAAGAGTGTGCACAAGGAGAGCTCTGACTGCTTTTCTTCTCCTATAAGAACACCAATTATAGTGGATTAGGGCCCCCCTTATTATCTCATTTAATCTTAATTATCTGATTATAGGCCCTATCTCCAAATATAGTCACTTTGGGGGTTAGAGCTTCAACATATGAATTTGGAGGGGACAAAATTCAGTCCATATAATTGTTAAGTGTTGAAAGAGGAGGGTGTTTCAGGACTCCCAATGATGTTTGAGGAAATGTTCGAGGAGAGCTATCAGTAGTTTTGGATGATGAGACCTGAAATTGCTGGTTACCCAAATTGCTAAAAGTTACTTGAAACTGCCTGAAGTGTATGATGTAATAGAAAACAAATTCATATGTAATAGAGGACCAGCCAATATGATAAAAAAAGAGGACAGATTGAGGCTGTTGGACTTAATGCCTATTAAAATGGGAAGTAAGATTGTGGTGTGGGTAGCATGATCAGAGAGGCAACCAGAGGAGGCTTGGGTAGCAGTAATGAAGGAAATGAGGCTGGGGGTGGATGGAGATGCTGAAAAGGAAGACAGAATGCTTAGATTAGAAATACATCTAAATATTTTTGACATCTACAAAAATAGTTAGTGGATTATTTCCAGCTGTCACTCCTCCTCTGTTATAGTGAGCCACCCCCTACGATGGATAGAGTCTACTTTGCCACTCCCCTGATTTGGGGCTTAATCATGTGACTTTCTTTCCCAGTGGAATGAGAGAGGGCATGACACATAGGTACATGTACTTGCTAGTTTTAGGTTGGCTCTCTATGTTCCTTCTCTGCCAAGAGAAAAGCATGTTCTGAGTAGCCACTGGTTGAAGAATGAGATACTAGAACACATTTGAACCGCAACATAGCCCCAAGTAGAGCTCTCCTAGCTCAACTGCAGAACCATGAGAAAGGAAAGAAAAGTTTAGTTTCTGGGGATTTTGTCTACTCAGCGTTATCACAGCAGAAATGGCAGACTAGTACGTTATGGTTGTAGGTATATATTAATATAAATGAATAAATGAATTGAGATCTCCAATTAGATTATAGTGGCAATGAAAAGAGGCAGTAGATAGTGGGCCCTCAAAAAATATTTGCCAAATCAGTACATAAGTGATGAAAGTCAACCTTAGAATCCAGCAATATACTAAGTATACTGACTATGACAAGCCTCAAACTATTCTTGGTTTCATGATTGTGTGAATGCTCAATACGTCTTTGTTAAATAGAAAAGGATATGGCGAGTTTACAAAATTGAGAAATTATCCAATAATGTGAATAGTTTTTCTGAATTCCTACCTCACTACTGCTTACATCCCATAAGAAAAATTAGAATTAATCACATTAAAAGTTTAAAAAGAAAAAGCCCTTCTCCCTAGCAAGATTATAAACCACATTAAGGTAGGGGAATTTCCTATTTTCTTTGTAGCCCCATCCTTTATTTAGACTAAAAGCATGTGGTATGCATATTTTGGACACTGACTAGTGAAATGGTAGGTTGCTGTTGATTGGGAGAAATACTTGAAACACACCTGAGCCCACAAATCTGTACCTATTACCTGTGAATTTTGTAATTCTACAAGATTTTTTTAATTCTTCACCCTGGTGTACTTACAAATGACAGTCTACAAGTAAATCATCTTAAATGTTTAGCATGTTGATAGAATCTACTTTACATTACAGAAAGAGAAAGATTTGAGTATTATGATACAGAAGCTAGACATAAGCACACATAGCACAATGATGTATAGCTCTTCTCCTGAATAGTTGCATGGGACAAATCACACCTATTTCATGCCATCAAGAAAAGCGTTTTACTGTAGAGTAGTGGATAAGAGCATGGTAGAACTGAATGATATGGCTGAATTGATACTGACTGAGTTCTTTGTAATAAATGACATTACTCAGTTTCCTTATGATTAGTAAAAATAATAACCCATGAATTTGCAAAATGAGAGGCATATTCTAATACTGGAAGGATGTGGAATGGTTCTCCGAGTGTGACTAAGGACCACATGCACTTTGATTATGAGGCCATTTCCCGATTGCCACTCTAGAATTAATGATTTAGAATATTTGGAGATGGGACAAAAATGTGCATTTTAGCAAATTTCCCAGATGACTTAATGCACTTTATCATTTGAAATAATTCAGGGCGGATAACTGTAGGGATGATAGGAAAAGTGAAACACAGCTCAAGTGAGGAGGGTACCTTTTGAGGAAAGTGGCCTAAAGGAATGTGAGAATCATGCAAACATGAAATACTTTTTCTAAAATCAATAACTGAGAAGTTTTTAATGGAAAATCCCAACTATAAGTAAAGTAGTAAATAAAGAGGATTTTAAAGAATGGGTCTTTATAAGGCAAATATTTATTTTTGGCTCCAGTCCAACCAGAAATAATAACTGTTGGGTTTATCTCCCCATCCATATTAGTCAGGTTCTCCAGAGTAACAGAACCAATAGCATATATAGAAAAGAGATTTATTATGAGGAATTGGCTCATGTGGTTATGGAGGCTGAGCACTTCCATGATCTGCCATCTGCAAGCTGGAGACCTAAGAAGGCCAGGGTGTAATTCAGTCCCAGTCCGAAGGCCTGAGAACCAGGGTAGGCAATGATGTAAATCCCAGTCTGAGGGCAGGAGAAGATGAGATGAGATTTCCCAGCTCAAGCAATGAGACATGGGGGGAAAAAAAAAGGAGCGAGGGGTTCGTCCTTCCTCTACCTTTTGTTCTGTTTAGGCCCTCAAGAGATGGGATGCTGCACACCCACATTGAGGAAGACATTTACTTTACTGAGTCCACTGATACAAATGCTAGTTTCATCTGGAAACAGTCTCACAGGCATACCCAGAAATAATGTTTAATTGGGGCACCCCATGGCCAGTCAAGGCGACACATAAAATTAACCATCACAGATTCAGTGACATTAGCGGCAACCAACCAATGCTCAAAAGTATCCTATATAGTCACCTAGTTCCTTTCTTCTCATAAGTGGTTGATTAGGACTTTCCAGTGCATACTTCTATGAATAGTTAATGCCATAGACCATCAGTGCTCTCTTTACTGCTAGAAATAAAGTCATTAGCATCTTTAAATCTAACCAGATTAATGATCCAACTACAGAAACCCCAGAACCACTTCAGAAAACTTATCCTTAAAATTTTGTTCCTGTAGACCCTACATCTGGAACCAATTTCTGTCTCAGTCTGTTTTGGCTACAGTAACAAAAATACAATGGCCTGGGGGGCTTAAACAACAAACCTTTCTTCCTCACAATTCTGGAGTCTGGGATGTCTCAGATCAAGACACTAGTAGGTTCGGTGCTATGTTCTTGCTGTGTCCTCACGTGGCAGAAGGTTGAGGGAGCTCTCTGGAATTTATTATAAGGGCACTGACCCCATTCATGAGGGCTGTACCCTTATGACTTCATTGCCTCCTCCCAAAGCCTTCACCTCCTTGTTTCATCACATTGGGGGTTAGGGTTTCATGGTATGAATTTTGGAGGGACACAGATATTTAGTCTATAACACCATCATTATTCTGAGTGTTAATCATCAAATCTTCTTGATTATAACTCTAAATCATATTATGGGCTCTCTCCTCTTCATTCCCATGGTTATTGCTTTCGTTGAGGCTCTCATTGACTCATCCAGACTGTTACAGTAGCCTCCTGACTGACTGTGGTTTTCCTCTCCATCAACTATCTAGTGCACTGCAGTAGTGGTTGTTGTGGGACAAACTATGCACGCCCCCCCCCCCCCGCCAAATATATATATATATATTCAAGTCCTAACCTCTAGTACCTGTGAATGTGACCTTATTGGGAAATACGGTCTTTGCAGATGTGATCAAGTTAACATGAGGTCATCAGGGTGGTCAGTATCACTGGTGTCCTTATAAGAAGAGTGACATTTGAACACGGAGGCAGAGACACACAGGGAATTCTATGTGATAGCAGAGGCAGAGATTGGAGTCACATTAACACAAGTCAAAGAATGTCAAGGAGTGCTGGTCAACCACCAGAAGCTAGGAGAGAGGCATGGAACAGATTGTCTCTGAACCCCCAAGAAGTAACCAATCCTGCTAACACCTTAACTTCAGACTTCTGGTCTCCTGAACCATGAGAGAATAGATTTCTATTGTTTTAAGCCATTAAGTTTATGGTATTTTATTACAGCAACCTTAGGAAACTAATGCAGTTGTCTTTCTAAGACTAAACTTAATTATATATTTTCTCAAAGCTGTCCAATAGCTTCCTATAGTATATAATATAAATGCAAGAAGCATAAGACCTTGGTTTTTGTGTCATACCTATTAAATCAGTCCCCTCCCCTCTCTGATTTATATCAAAAAACAATTTTTCCTTCTCTGATTCTGACCCTTGTTCTCATTCTGCCATTCCTTTGCACATGCTGATCCTTCTAGCAGACATGTGAGCCTCGCTGCTGAAACAAATCCATCTGGAAGTGTTCTTATTGAAGTATTAATCCAAGTGACACTTCCTGTCAGCGTTGTCCTTGACCTCTCCCCATCCCAACATAGTCCCAGGTGCTCCCTTCTCTCTTTTCTATCGCATCTTACAAATATCTCCACTTTAGCATTTATCAGATTATATTGGAAAGGTCTGAAAATGTGTCTGTTTTTCCCATTAGATGATAAACTCCTTGAAGCAAGGAACTTTGTTTTTATGTTTAATGCTCCATGATTCAAGTCATGTCTGAAACATAGTAGGCCCTCAATAGCTATTTTTTAAATGAATGAACAAGTGAATGAATGAATGAATGAATGATTAAAGGTATTATAGACTAAAAGAGATTTTATCATTGTCATCACAGAGGAGAAACTGAATTTCTACCAATGGGTGTCACTGTCTTTATTTAATACAGAAGGTAACAATAACATTGAATTTGTCCTTTTAATGTGTCTTTCCTATTGCTTTTTTTTTTAAAGCTGGTTAAAATTACCATCACCTACACAGGGCTTATAGGTAATAAATATGGACTGCTGCCAGCTCAGCTTAGCCATCCGCACTCTGCTCTCTATCTCCAGCCCTACTTAAAAGATCATCGTTCTGATTTACAAAAGAAAAAAAGTGTTCCTGGTAGCTATCCTTAGCATTCCAGAAGGTGTAAGTATTGATGGACCAGAACACATAGTTCTGTGCCTTGCTGCTCCTTAGTTTGCCCTCAGTTGCTTTATTGAAATGAGCTATGTGACATCACCCTGATTCATGTGCACTCAAAATTAGCTTAGTTTTAAAGTTATTAAATGTGGTAATTTTGCAACTTGAGTTGGAGCCAAATAAAATTATTTTAGTACAGTACAAAATGAACCTCCTAAAAAGCACCAGTGGTAAAAAAGGAAGTTTAAAAAAAATTACCTGATCTTGAAAGATTTCTTAATTTTCTAATTTTCCATAAAGCTTTATAAAAATAGAGATAGATGATAGGTAGAGAGATGGATGGATAGACAGATAGATGGATAGACACACAGACAGATGATAGACAGACAGACAGATGGTTAGATAATACATAGACATATACACATACTTAATTACTTACACCAATACTGAATCAGTGTTGTGGATAAGAGAGAAGGACAAGATTCCAGTTCAAGGAACATATGCCTTGTTAACTTTCCCCTCTCCTTATTTTCTTTCCATTGCTGGTTCTCCTACAGTGGCTCTTGGAGAGAGTAAAACAGCTTGTGCTCTGCAAAAGCACTAATGCAAAGGGTGTGCCGCAGCCTAATGATGGATAAGTGTGCTCTAGGATGAGCCTCATGCTGATCCAGAGCTGCCATCACCCCCTCCTGGTTCCATCCCCGGCAGCTCCCAACAGTGTGCACCTGTAGGTTCCTGGCATAGCTCTTTTGACTACAGCATGAGAGGTGCCCTTGCTGACTGGCTAACCTTCTCCCTCTGTGTGCATTTTGATTATTTCCCGCCTCCCTCATTTGAATTTGGCTGTGCTTGTTGTTATAATTATTTTACAAGTGTGTGTACAAACAGTGCACTACCTCTTTAAATTTCCTAAATACCTTGCATACTCCAGCTTCGGGAGGGTGACCGCTCCAGCTGCCTGTGGTGGTAAAACCCTAAGGAGCAACTTGGGAGACTATCAGGTGTGGGTTGGTGATGGCTTTTTTCTGTTTGCCTATTGTTCTAGAATGATAGGATGCTGTAACAGAAGCAAATTCAGAATCATGTCCAACTTGGGCAGTTTACTGATGTGGAAACTGTGGAGGTTGGAAAAGATAAGCAATCTCTTCAAGTTCACAGAGTCAATTTTATCTTCTGCTTAAGCGACCTCTTTGAAAGGGACTGTGCTTCTTAGATAGAGTTGAATAATCTCAAGGACGGCTTCCCTGACTACCTTCTCTCATCTCATGCTTTACCCCCAAAACTGGATTGGCTTCCTTATTGAGTTTGAAAATACACTGTTGCATATCACTCTCATTGTGTTTGCATGTTGAGTTATAACTGCATGTTTATAAATACATTTCTCCTCACTATAAGATCTTCTAGGGCAAGTACTCTGTCTTATTCCCTTCTGAATCTTTAGTCCCTGTGATAGTAGGTACCCAATAAATATCTGCTAAATAAATTATTAAACAATGAATGTCTAGAGAAAGAATGAATAAATGGATGCTTCAATAGATGAATGAATGAATGAATGAATGGAGAAAGAGCAATAACCTGTCATGCTGTACCTTCTTATTAGAGGATTAGCATTATGGGAATTAACCTCATGCTCTTGGGACTTCATCCAGTTTTACCTTTAGCTGAAAGACATTTGCAAGCTGGGTTTAAAAAATCAAATTGAAAATCCTTTACCTCAGGATAGATATCAAGAAGAATGGGGCACCTGGGTGGCTCAGTCATTAAGCATCTGCCTTCGGCTCGGGTCATGATCCCAGGGTTGTGGGATCAAGGCCCACATCGGGCTCCCTACTCAGTGGGAGGCCTGCTTCTTCCTCTCCCACTCCCCCTCCTTATGTTCCCTCTCTCGCTGTCTCTCTCTCTGTCAAGTAAGTAAATTAAAAAAAAAATCTTTTAAAAAAAAGAATTTATTTCTATTTCTAGCACCGATTCTATCACATTTTCATCTGTCCATGAAAAAAGATGAAAAAATATGGTACTTACCTAAGGATAATTTCAAGGTAGTTTAAGTACATGATATTGTTTTTGGTAACTTCATCAAGTATACTTTGTGCTGCTGGCCCTACAAAAAACATTCATTTTGTTAACATTAGAATGTTCTTTTCTAAGTTACAATAATAAAATATATGTTTTCAAATGTCTAGACTCATGGTAAAATATACTTTACATCTTTGTGAGTAGTAAGGATATGGTCATGTGTCTCTTCATCATTATTAACACCAAATTTGCTGGGAGTCTGCTCTGTGCAGGAACTGTGCTGGGTCCTAGTAAGATGATTAAAAAAAATAAGAAGATTCAGAAAACCCAACTTTAACCTTATTCTCAAAGTGCCTACAACTTACTCTTACAAGCTAGAAAAGCCCAAATTCCTGTATCTACCTAAGTTATCTAATAAATTATGTATGTATTACATTACAGCAAATACATATATATAAACACACACTTGTGGGAATATACCTAAATAATTGTGGTATCGTTTTGATAAATCATGAAAATTTCATTGATCAATGAAAAAATTTTTTAAATATTTCTAATGCAAATGAGTGGCACAACTCATGCCGGAAATTATATTTACCACTTAAAGATTAGGTGCAGAGAACTCTCAGACAAAACAATTTCAGTATTTAAGAAAAATTTAAGTCAACTGCCCTATAATTCAAACAATTTGAAAATTAGTGGAAAATTCAAACTCATAAAAACTGCCACGGCAGTTAACAAAGGGACATGTTTCTTTACGATGCGCTCCGTGTGAGGCAACACATGCAGTGTTCATCTGCAAATAGTTTATTAGAGATCAATGATGTGGAGCAGTCAGAGCAGAATAATACATTTTTTTTAGAAGTACAAGATTTACTGTGGGCAGTATTTGAAGATAATTTAAAGCCTAAGAGTGGTTTGTTGGTGGTAAGAAAAGCAGCTAACAACTATTGAGTGCAGTGTGGTGGAAACACACCCCACTCCATCCATGTTCCATATTAGCACAATATGTTATAAAGGGCTTACCTGCCTTGGAATCCCATGGGTTTTCATAATTTGCACCTTCGTCACAGTTTACATCAATAACAACTGAAAATACCTCTGATTTTCTAGCGAGAGATAAAAATACACTAAAAGATGTACAGTTTGGGGCAAGCATATTAATCAATGACATAGCCCATCACTAACCCGACATCAGAACTCATACTGCAGCTTGCATATTGATGCAAAATTAAACAGAAGATGTCTGCGAAGCTACAGTCTCCTTTTCATCATCAGGAACAGGTGTTTGGAGTCAGTGTAAATCAGTGCAGTGTGGATGTGTAGAAGTAAGACATCAGGGATGGAGTGGGCTGCCTCTGTGGGGCTTCAAGCCCAACGCTGAGCTCAGGGGCTGAACTTTGGCCAAATCGTCTTTCTTCTCTTCCAGTCCATAAGCCTATCTGACACTCTCGTTCTTGATGCTTTTCATCCTGTACCCTAATGGTGAATAATACATTTCCTATGCAATATTATTGGCAAGTCTAAAGGCACATATTTCCTAACTTCTGAGTTGTGATGGCAGTAGGTACTTGAGAAAAATTTGGAAAGAGTGACAACTCACTATCACATGGGAGTGCTCTGCAAAGAGTACAAAAATAAACATAAATGTTTAGTCCAACATTTTATTGGCTGTATTCATACCCTGGATTAAGATGGGCATATTTATATAAATTTTCCATCTCCTTTCTTCCTGTTGAGTGATTTTATGTGCAAGTAACTTGTAATTGTGCAAATGTTCATGTATAGTATTGAGAGTAAAATTTTTATGTAATTATTTGATATTCATATACCTCATAACCTTGAGATAACAAGATTTTTAATTAAATAAAAAAGGAGGGCATGGAATAGCAAGACAAAATTTTGTGGTCTCTGGTTTTTCAGTCCTCTACAGAACTTGAAATTATTTATAAACATTATTTCTTTGTCTTCTAAAAATGAAGATGGCTGAAAGATTAGCCAAGAGACTAGCTATATTTACAACACAAAATGATGTTAGATAGTATAAGAAAATTGACAAGTTGATTATCCCATATTTCCAGTACTTCCAGGAGACAAACTCCATCAAAGCCGAGTCTTAGTTTCACTCTCAATAGTTCTGATCATTTGTAGCCCAGTGGCTGACCCTTTTTATGGCTTAGTCTTTCTATCTATCAGCCTATCTATCTATCTATCTATCTATCTATCTATCTATCTATCTATCTATCTATCTATCCAGCCATCTATCCGTGTCTTTCTATCCATTTATATGTCCATCTATTCAGTATTTTTTTGAACTCTGGAATCTATTGGCAAGTTTATATTCATATTTAGTAATTACCAATGAGGCCACTGGCGCAAGTGACTTTCAATTCTATTTTTCCTTTCTTGTGAATTAGTACTGACCATTTAGTTCGGTGAAGACCTACTTTTGAATTTTCTTATGACTCTAATTTTTTGGAGGTGTAAGAGAAGTAATGAGAAAAAGACAGATGAAGTGAGTTGGTTATGGACATGTAAGTAAAAAAGAGAAAGTACTAAGCCTTTCCTACACAGAGTCCTATGTTTGTCCTTGGGTCATAGCAGTCAGGTTGGCAATATAAGAGGTATGGTTTTTTTCTACTGGTTGGTTATCTGCTCCATTGAATCACACTAATTCCTTGGTTTCAGGTGTCTTTAATTGGATTCTGATTTAAAGGGGGCATGATGTAATGTAAAAAGCATAGCATTTGAATTAAGAAAACCTTACTTCACATTTGGCTTCACCACATACTCAACTTAGATGTAATGTAGAACATACTTTTTTGAGCTCTGTTTTCTTATATATTAAACAGTGATACAAAACTAAAAATGTGTATGTTATATATATGTAGATGTATGTAGATCTATCTATAATATATATAGATATATCACATATCTCTATCTTTCTATCTATATGTTAATTTATAGAATGGAGCACCAAAAATAATTTAAAATTACCTTCTTGACTGTGATCACAAGCTACAATGTATGGAAAAGTCAGGAAATTGCTTCCCCCAAAAGAAATATAAAATTGGTAAATTTGTCAAAAACAACCATTTTAGGGCACTGTATATTGACCAAAGGTGGACAAAAGAAATTTAGTGTTTATTTTTTAAAAACAGCTACATGTTTGGGTAAGAGCACTATAAATCTGTGGACTCGGACTTCTTTTCTGGGGCTGTCCCATCCTCTAATCCATAGCTCATTGGTGAGAACAATGGTTGTACCGACACGTTTCTGGATGCTAAAGCTATCCGCTTTGTTTCTAGAGAGGGTAGATTTGATTTGTGATGGAAGGCAAAAACCTGTAGCACTGTCAGCTAACTGTGACAAACAGAAAAGAAATGGAGGAAACCTAAAACTTTGTTAGCCTAAGGTTGTTGTCTCAGTTGGGGTGCCTAGCAGGATAACCAAGAATTTAACAGAGATCCTAGAGATGAGAGAACCATAGATGAACTAAATCACTTCTCCACATATCCCCGCCTGCCTAGGAAACTACATGAGCAGGGAGACCCAAGAGAGCCTGGCAGAAAATACAAGCCAAAGGTGACTTGCAGAATAGCTCAATTCTGAATGCACTTCCCAACCCTACCCTCACACAGACCAGCAGTGGTGGAAACCTTACCGACTCAAGGTGTTTGGGTCTAACTTTTGCCCAAATCACTGGTTCGCCCCTAAGCTTTGCAGACACAGGGCAAAACACTGGAAAGGCATTTTAAAATTAAAAATAAAAATAAAACAACTGAGTAAAGACATCAAGAGATAAGCATCACACAGGAGGCAGTTTCCAGATTTTAAATCTAGGCAAGTTACAAAAAACAAAACAAAACAAATTTTTTTTTAATTCTTAAAAACATATTGGAATCCAGAGACCTGTGGGAAACACCAAACGTATCAACTAATATGTAATGGTAGTCTCAAAGGGAGCAGGAGAAGAGAAAGTGTGGAAAAATTAAATAAATAAGGGCCCCAAACTAATGAAAAATATTAATCTGGAGAGCCAGGGAATTCAACACACCTTAAGTATGATAAACACAAAGAGATCCACACTTTGATACATTATAACCAAACCCCCAAAAGCCAAGCAAATCTGGAAAGCAGCAGAGGAAACCTGACTCATCACATACAGGCACAAAAATGGTAAGTTTAGCTGACTTCTCCTCGTAAAAGTTGGACAATGGAAGGCAGTGGAATGACATTTTTAAACTGCTAAAAGTGAAAACAGTTAACCCCAAATTTTAAATCCAGCAAAACTATTTGTTGAAAATAAATACATTGCCAAACAGCAGAAAACTGAGAGAATGCATGCTCATTGATAGCAGACACGCCCGGCAGGAAACACTAAAGGAAGCCCTTCTGGGTGAAAGGAAGTGACCCCTTCCCTTTTAGGAAGTTGATTTTATAAGCAGAAATGAAGAGTATCAGAAATAGTAAAAGTAAACGTGTGGGCAACAATAAAAGACTATGCGTGCATCTATATTCTCTTCTCTTCTTTTCTTTCCACAAGGTTGTTGAAAGCAACAGTTATAACATTGTATTGTTGGATTTAGAACATACATAGGCATGACAAATATTATAATATCAGAAAAAGGATGGGTATGATGGGATTTTGGAATAAAGGTGAGGTTCGGTGGGATAAGGTCCAGAGCCAACGACCAAGAGAGAATTCTTAAGACATCTTTGATGCAAGGTGGTGGTTTTATTAAAGCACAGGGACAGGACCCATGGGCAGAAAGAGCTGCTACACCAGGGTTGTGAGGGGCTGGGGGAGGTAAGGAAAAGGAATGTTTTCAAAAGGATTTTCATATGTTAAAGAAGACTCCCAGGATACAGGAGGCCTGGCCATTGTCAAGTTAAGGTTGTTTTTCCCTCTAGCATGACATTAATGTGTAGATAGTTGGGAGCTTCCTGGAGGAACATTACACTCCGCCCACTTCAATTATCTGCAGGTTATAAGGACATTTAATTGTATCTACATTTCCTTCTGGAAGCTAGGTTTATTGATAGAAATGCTTTGTTCTTGTAGATTGCTAAGACATTTGTAAACTGAGGGAGACTCACGTCTTGCAGGATTGTGATCTCTACAAGTTAACGATTTTTCTTCTCCTTAGCTTTAGGGCAGCCAGGAGTGCCTGAGGAATGTCCCAAGGCGGGGGGGGGGGGGGGGGAGTTGTGGGGTGTCAGCTTCTGCTTGGTCCTCAGCTTGCCTTCCGTTCCCTCATCAGGTGGAAAGACATTATATTGGAGCAAATTTGTTCTATTAAGTCGAAATTAAGCCAGGATTAACCTGAAATCGATTGTGGTAAATTCAGAGAACAGACGCAAAGAGGAAGAGGCAGCGTGACCACAGAGGTAGGGATTGGAGCCCTGCAGCCTTCAGGCCACAAATCAAGGAATTCCTGCCGCCTCCTGAAGCTTAAAGAGCGAAAGAACTTGATAGAGTCTCCCTGAGAGCCTCCAAAGGTGGTGCAGCCCTGCAGACATTTTGATTTTGGACTTGTGAACTCCAGAGCTGGGAGAGAATAAATGTCTGTTGTTTTAAGCCACAGAGTTTGTGGTGATTTTCTACGGCAGCCACAGGAAGCTAATTTAGCCCACATGGAGGAAATTTTTAAAATTCTGGAAGCACATACATGACCTGAATAGGTTCAGAGGTGTATCTATTTATTAATGCAACTCAATGTCTTTGTTATGTCAGTTCTTCCAAATGATTCCATAAATGCGGTGCAGCTATAATAAAAATTCTAAGTTAGGAAAATAGAAATAGCCAAAGGTAATCTTCAAAAAGAATTAGGACCACAAGTGCAGGGCGACTTGCCCTTCCAAATACTGTGGAACACTTTTACCACTATTCATTGTCCCGCAGTGGTCAAATATTTGCATTTCCATGCTTGTTTGAGAAGAATCATTACTATGATGAGCATTTCCTCTTCCCTAAGTGCTGGTTTTCTCTTTGAAGGCGCATTGCTCCTTATCAAACAGTTGTGGGGAAGAATCCTATTACTCTCTCCACAGTGACTCTTAACAAGCTGAAATTGATACCACAGACCCACGAAAAGCCAGTCTTACTCCGTGATCATCACCCTTCTTCTAGAGATGAAATATACTAGATTTGCTGTTTGCCTTCTAATCCCCTTTTTTCTTAATTATTTTATTTGAATAAATTCATTAAATAAGGGTATAATGTAGAAATTACATGTTGTTGCCCAAAGAGTCCATAAACCTGATCAAACTACTTATGCAGAAAGTTGGCTCTGTTTATTCACATGAAGCTTTTGAGAGAAAGATCAAAGTTTCAGCTGCTTTGAGGCACAAAGGAGATGAAGAGCCCGTGAAAGGTCACTGGAGCCAGGAAGAGACTAGAGACAGTTTGCTAAAAAAGAAGTTCATTTAAACACAGTAGTTTGAAACCAGACACAACAGGAGACAATCTATATTATCTTTTATTTGCTCCATCTTTTTGCTTTTACTACTGCCAATTCCACCCCTGCAGTTCAGACCTGGCAGCAAAATCTGTGTTACTTTTCAGCAGCTTCTCACAAGTTGATAAGGAACAAACTTGAAGGGGGCGGGGGGGGGGGGGGGGAAGGAATGGACGACAGTCTCTCTGGCTTTCTCTTTTTCTCCATGTGCATCTTATTTCTTCCAGCTTCTTCCAGGACCTGGGAAAGCTTGACAGTGGAAACTTGGACCTGACCTAGAAATGTCTCTGTCTAGGACTACCATAAACCCTCGTCTTAATGGTTTTATTGCAACCCTGTAAAGTCTTCAGCAGTGTTGTGTATATCTTGGAAACGTAATGGCTGTGAGTCAGTTCATCCTCATGCCCTCCAAAGGTGAAATCCTTTGATATGTGGAGCTGCAGAACTGGGGAACTGTACCAGGAGAAACAGCTTTCCCACTATTATCCGACCCAGCGCTGTCATTTATTTGAGTAAAGCCATCTGTCATATTTTGGGTGGAAAATGACATACTCACAACGGAGTTTTTGAAAACATACTGTTGCCATGCTCTGGCTGACAGGGGCTTATTTTTCAGATCGAACCAGTAATTCTTACTCATCTTCAATGTTATTTTTGTAAAACGAATCCCCACAAACCGCTGCATTTTGAGTATCTCATTGTGATTCACACTAGTGACATTCAGGGCACCTTCCTGACGCATCAGTTCTGCAATAGATCGATCAATACGTCTGTTTGGATCAAGTTCTTTATTACAGTTATTTCAGAATTAAAGAATTGCATTTTCTAGAGTTCTTTAGTTTGCCAAGTGAGTTGAAGTAATGACTCTTTGCGATCATCTTTAATCTTAGTTTGTTGAAAATGTTTTCGAACGAGACGCCCTGAATGTTTTCCAAAAGGAGTTGTCTAAGGTTTTTTTCATGTCCCTAATATGTTTCTCTTTACAGTTTGGGCCCTTTCCAGGGGCTTTTTACTTATTTTATGATATTTCCCTAATAGGTTGCACACTTCAGTCTCTCTGTAAGCTAATCATTTATCTTCTGATTAACCAGCTGCTGCTGCTTTACGATAGCCTGTGTCATGGATGATAAACCCTAAAACTTGTCTTC
This sequence comes from Phoca vitulina, assembly GCF_004348235.1. NCBI lineage: Eukaryota > Metazoa > Chordata > Mammalia > Carnivora > Phocidae > Phoca > Phoca vitulina. The sequence goes on from NW_022589730.1 coordinate 15,088,679, forward strand.
CTGTAGAGCTTTTCTGGGGCTAAAAAGGAAATTTGGAACATTGGTTAGATATTCCTTTCTAAACATACTGGATGGCATAGAAATTTCCCAATACTCCAAAGCCAGCCATGGTGTCTCGCTGGCCTAGTATTACCATGCAATGGGGAGACTGCAGCTGACCCTCTCTGATTTGGTGCTGCCACAACTCAGGTTTCCTTAGAAGCTCTCCAGTGTTCTTCTGGAGCTACAGAGAGAGAGAGGGGGGTAGAGACAGAAATGGAGGTGGAGATGAGATGGACATGGAGATGGAGAGAGACCAAGAAGAAAGGAACTAAGTTTTATACATATGCTTAACTCCCTTCCTTCAATCACGCTTCAATCCCTTGTGACTGTGGACTAAGTTTTAGGGTATGAATTCTGAGGAAGTTGTTAGAACCCAGAGTATTTATCATCCAAATGATGATGTAAGTAGCCTAAAGATCATTATGAGGAGAGTTGAATAACAAAACTTGTATTTTCTGAAGAGGTTATTCACTTCTTCAAAGCTTATCTCACCTGTTTAAAATCAGTTAGAAATCTTGATGTCATTTTAAGAGACTTTTAATGCAACAGCATCCCATCTTGGTGAAAATCTGTTCTGGGGATTCAATACTCTAAATGCCCCAAGAACAACTATGATTCTAAATTGTATACCATATCACAGGACACTTCTGTTCTCCCAGAAAGCTCTAGGATTAGTTATATATCAGCTTCCCTCATTAACTATTACAAACACATTCATATTTTCTATTTGCATGGACTTTGGATTAATGCTGTCCCACAGAGCAAAACTTTACCTCCAAGACAATATGAATTGACAAACGACAAGGTATCAAAAAACAATGAGGGTGGTTCTTATTTTTATAGTTTTATCCCATTTTTCCCTTAATATGCTTAGTATGTTTCATATTATTTGTTCACGTCATTTCTTGCTCAAGATCTAATAAAGTCTGATCTTTAGCCACGCACAAGAATCCATGTGGAAAGCAAAACAATTAAATGAGCAAAATAAAAGTTGGTAGAAACAAAACTACTTAAAAAGGTGTACTTCAACCTATCATTCTTACTGTTTTTATAGAGTGTATAGAAAAAAATAGATAAAAATGTTTTATTGATTTTTGCTTTTATCTTCATTATTTTTCCCTTTCTTTAATGTATTTTATTGTTATTCTTGCTTCTTAAATTGATCTGTTAATCCATTCATTTTTAAATATTTGTTAATTTCTAACAAATGCCTTTAAGGCTTTGAAATTTCCACAGACTAGCCCTTCTACCCCCAAACACACACACATATTCTGTCTCCCTTATGGTGTTAATCCAGGTCAACACAAAGTGTAAGAAATGGTGCAGACTGCCTGCTCACTGACCAAATGAAGATGCAGCTCTACTGTGTTATCGATAATGACTTGGATACTATTCTTACCCATAAATAAGAATATGTAATCAATTTACAGTTCCTACAGGGGTTGGGCTTTTGTAGTTACTACACCAGCCAAATTGAGGATCACTTTTTTTTTAAGACTACCTGGAAATCTTCAAGTCCCTTAGTAGGACTGAGACTTTTAGGAGTATGTTTCATCAATTATTATTTGTAATCTCAGCAAGGGTTTTATTCCTTTGGACTCTGTAAGGTGGTATTATTGGTATTGGAGAGTCTTAAATCTTGGAAAAATCTCATTAATAGTTCCACAGAATAATTAGCCTTCATTCTGTTTTGCCATTGAAGATCTTGATCCCACATTGAGGGAAAAAAATTAAAACCCTCAGTCACTTCTAAGTGGTATTGTTTTGATAAATAGTCCTTTTTGCATGATGCACTTTTTGTTGTGTAAGGACTTCTTCCTTTACTTATATATTGTCTGAGAGTGTAATGTATCATTATTGGTAAGGTTAGTTTGCCATGTTTATATCATTGTTTTAATTACACTACAACTGTCCAGGAGAACTGAAGTATAGAGTTAGGGTGATGATTGCTTCTAGTAGAGCTTAGACGTAGACAAGTCAGTTTTATTAACGAGCCAAGTACAATAGGCTAAATCAGAAGTGTAAATGCTTTATTTAAGTAAAGAAGAAAAGTATGCTAAAAAGGACAATAAACAATAGCATGCCGAATGAGAGTATGCCCCACAGCATACTTTTACTCCAGTGGTTTTAGGAGACTCTGTCTACTTCCTGCTATCATTGCCTTGCTCTGAGGACCTTGTGTTCTTGGCAACTTTAGTGAATTATCTTGCTTCTTAACACTCTTGTGCCTCGGTGACTCAGTCGGTTAAGAGTCTGCCTTCGGCTCAGGTCATGATCCCAGGGTCCTGGGATCGAGCCCCACGTCAGGCTCTCTGCTCAGTGGGGAGCCTGCTTCTCCTTCTCCCTCTGCCTGCCTCTCTGCCTACTTGTGCTCTCTCTCTCTGTCAAATAAATAAATAAAATCTTAAAAAAAAAAAAAAACGAAACACTCTGGATCACCTCAGTTTGAGATCTTTCCTAAAATATAACTTAGCAGTTCTGGTAAGATTTCTTCCTTTTGTCCACAGATTCAGCAGTAATGAGGTAAGTGAGGCTCCTGAATAAACGGCAAAGTCTGGCATAATTCAAGAATGTTCTAGTTAAATGTGTTCCTGTATCATTGGCTAGAAAAGTTGCAATGTCCCAAGTAGTAAACACAAACTGTAAAATTTTTTAGCACTGTAAATAGTGTGACTTTTTGAACAGGAAAGTGCTTCAAACCATTCTCCTAATATGCAGATTATTAGTAGTTCATATTTATAATCTCTGGAAAGAGCCAATTATACAAAGTTTATTTGGAGATGCTCACTGTTCTTGAGCCCTCACTGTTCCTATTCATGTTTCACTTTTATTGTTTTCCCATAATTGTATTAGTTACAGTGAGGTATGAATTGCCCATCCTCTGCTATTCTAGAAAAGTTTCCCCACTGGTGTTTATTTGATCTCACAGCCAATTTGTCTCTACTGTGATGGTTTGCTTCATGGAAGATTTTGGCAAGCATTCATTTGAGAGTTTGGTTTTTTTGTTGTTTTCTGGTGCTAGCTAGTAGCCATTCTGGTTTTTGCGAGAACTTGTTTTCATGGATCTTACAGTTCAGTGATACCAGTGCTTCCTTCTCAGAATTTGAGGAGCCACACTTTTTACACCCTTAATAGAATGGTTTGGTTTCTCCGTGGAACTGTTAATTTTTTTCTTTTGGGGGGGGTAAGAAGTTGAAATGGCTTGTTTAGTGTGGTGGTCTGGTAAAATATTTCTATCGTCTTTCTAAAATACTTTTATTGTATTTTAAAAATATTTTCAGAGTGTCCATAATGAGACTTTAATTAATGACAGTAATTATTTTGGTAGCATCGAGGCATTACATATTTCACTTTTGTTGTTTATTTCTATAGAGTACCTGAGGTCATTTGTTTCTTTAACATCTCAAAGAAGTACATTTTTTTTCCAAAAACATGCCAGCTATTAGTATATATATTTACTCTTTTATTTTAGTAATTTGACATGCCTTAGAAAGGACATTGGGTTTGCCATTTGAATTTATTTGGCTTCCAGTTAAAAAAAGGGTGGGGGAGGTACCTAGAAGAGGCTAGATACCACTTACCAGTCTGGTATCTCTTTTGCATTTTTAAGATAAGCCCAGTGAACAAAAAACATTAACTCAGGATTTGGTAGAAGTGTTTCCAAAATACCTGTTCCTGTCCATGCCTAGAATAGGCAAGAAGTAAAAACAAACAAACAAACAAAAAAACAGCCAACCAAACAAACAAAAAAACCAAACCCATGTAATTCTGCTATATTGAATAAATGCTATAGAGTTGCTGCTTTAAGAATATTACACAAGTGGACAGTGTTATAAGAAGGATAATACAGCAGTAATTCATAATAAGTAATCAACTAGTAGAAAAATGTTGGTGATTTCTTTTAGCATGAGGTATTCACTCTGTGTAATAACATGAGATTTAATGATCCTTGTACAAGATCTGAAGATGTTTTGACTAATTTATTTGAGGTCTGTAATTGATCTGAGGCAAGGAGTCTCAGCCTTGGCCTGTTATTGAGCAAGGTCTAAATTTTTATACACATATGAAAAGAAGGATCTATGATTGTACTAGTTTCTTAGGGCTGCTGTAAGAAATTACCACAAATGCAGTGGCTCCAACAAATAAATTCATTCTGTCACAGTTTTGGAGGCTGGAAGTCCAAAATCAAGGGGTCGCTGGCTCGATTCCTCCTAGAGGCTTTGGAGGAGAACCAGTTCCATTGCCTCTCAGCTAGTGTTTGGTGGTGGCCACAATCCTTGGCATTCTTGGCTTGTAGATGCTTCCTCCAGTCTCAGCCTCTGTCTCCACTCAGACACTGTATCCATGTCTCTGTCTGTCCTCTCTTTTCTTATAAGGAGTTAGTCATTGGTTTTAGGACCCACCTGATTCCAGGAGGACTTAATTTTAAAGAATTACATCTGCAAAGACCTTCTTTTCTTTTTTTTTTTTAAGAGTTTATTTATTTATTTGACAGAGAGAGACACAGCAAGAGAGGGAACACAGCAGGGGGAGTGGGAGAGGGAGAAGCAGGCTTCCCACGGAGCAGGGAGCCCGATGCGGGGCTTGATCCCAGGACCCTGGGACCATGACCTGAGCCAAAGGCAGACACTTAATGACTGAGCCACCCAGGCGCCTCAAAGACCTTATTTTCAAATAAGATCACATCCTGAAGTTCTGATTGACATGAGTTTGGGGGAGGGGGCACTATTCTCCCCACTTCAGTGATTATCCAGGATGAGTGATTCTGCTACGGTTAGACTGCCTATGCTATATGCTTCTGCCCATAGAGATACTGTGACCATAGATAATACTTTGATAATTTGTGGATCCGTAAATAGTGCAATGTAGTCAGAAGTCTAGATCTGTGATACTCTGAATATGTATAGGAAAATCTATAAAAACTCCTAAAATAATTTCTCTGAAGTGTGTCTTATCTGGAAGTTCCACTTGTAATGTAGTTCCTGTCTATTAAATCTGTAGAAATTATGTCACATTGGAGAAAGGAGCATTCTACTAATAAGAATCCAAAAATAAAAGTTACAGGTTGAGATTTGGGAAAGAATTTAGGGGTTGTTAGAAATTTCTATTACTCAGGTGGCTCTAGTAAACAAAGTAAATAAAGGACATTTGTCCTCAAGCTTTTTACAATTGATGGGACACCATTGGTCTCATCTTTTCCAGCCTTTTTTGTATATTGACACGACCAGTCTTTCTACTTTAGGACACGATTTCTCTCTCTCACCCTTGTTCTCACCTCCTCTTTCTTCTTTTCTACTCTATATATACTTTATACTTTTATACTTTAATTACACCTCCCTTCTTGTTTTTCAGGTGTCTTCAGAATTTTTCTCTGATGCATCTGATGTTCAATAGTTGAAGTAGCCTTAGTGGTAGATATCATGACAGCCGTATAATGAATAAAGCTGTAATTTTTTATAACTTCTAATTTTATAATTGAGAGTAAAGAAAGAACAGAATATATTGAAGTACCAATATCTCCTTCCTAGCGGCATCACTGGCAGATTTGGAGAAGTTGTTCTTGATGTTTCTCACTCAGTGTGGGACTTCGATTCTTCCAGTGGCCCTTTGGTTTGTAATATTTGCACCTATCTGGACAGAATTTCTTGGTTATTTTATCTAAATAGCTTTAAGTTGTATTGATTTACATTTTGTTAACTTCTTAATATGTTCTGGAAACATTCACCCACATATGGGATATTTTCTAATTGGCAAGTTTTCATTTCATTATCCCTAGAATGAAGCGGGGGGGAAATCGGAGGGGGAGACGAACCATGAGAGACGATGGTCCCTAAATTTAGTTTTGAGCACATTTATCATGAGAAAGGATAGGTCTCCCTTTACTTTAACTATTAAGACTATTCTAGAATACCGTTTGAAAGTTTCCCAAAGTCTATTTTAATCTTTATTTAGTTTATAATTTTGAATCTTTGTCCAATTTCCTTTAAAAAAAAAAAAAGCTCCTGAAATTTTCTTTGTTGTAACTTTGCTCTCTCAAGGCCATCGCTTTTACACATCTGGGTCATTTTAATCTTCCCTTTCTTACCTTGCTGCTTTTAAACAATTTTTCTCATCTGAGGGAAACACAGTTAAATAAACTGGTTTAGGTACAGGTCTGCAGTCCGGGACTAAAAGAATCTAACAGAATGCTCAATTCTGCCACAAATTCCTGCCTGTCTTCTTGAGGTTTAGAAACACCCATAATTTGTCATATTTACTTGGTTCTTTACCAGGGTTTTAATGTAACTATTATAGATTTATGGCCTGGAAGAGTGATTGTTCTTTATCTGAAAAAACTCTGAAAAAAAGGGATGCCTTTTTGGGAGATCAAGTAAAGCTGAGGAGAAGGAGAAAGAGAGAGACTGAGAGAAAGAGACGCAAGTAGGATAGACTTCAGAAGGTTACAAAGTCTTTGAAGAAGAAATTATCTTAGAGTTGTCACTGCAACACGTTTCATGGATAAAGGACTAATGTCTCGCAATGAGAGAAAAATGACAAAATTAAAACTCAATTAAAAATGGGCAAAAAGCATAAACAGTTCACATTGCCACCAGAAACAAAATGTTTTTTTCACATGGCTATTGAATACAGTACTCTGCCTGAAATACCTTAATGAGAATTGTCTAAGAACAATAATAATTATCAAGAGCAATCTTTAACTTCACTTAGAATGTCTATTGTTTGGTAAGTGGTATTAATATAGTAAATCTCAAAGTATCATAGGAAAAAGCAAATGAGTACATTGTTTTGAGGAAAGAAATAAAATTATGGAATGGGGGTAAGAGTGTTGAATTTGAATTGGAGGCGTGTGAATGAAATCCCATACATTTAGCTATGAGTACTAAAAGGGCCCAGAAGCATCCATATGACATCCACATAACAGTAAGTCCACCTTGTTCCCAGAATGTGGTTTCTAAATATCACATCTCACTAAATGAATTCAGGACTCTTTGAAGAAGTATTTGTTTCCATGTCTGGACACAGAATGCACACGGTTATCATTAACGATCTTGTTGCATCATAATGGAAGAAAGTGATGAACTCATGCCAAAAGGACAGAATCCAGAATCCAGCATGAAGGGCTCCCAACAGCCAAATTCTGGGCAGTCTGAACATCAAAATAATGATGACTGTAATGGATTTTAGCTCAATGAAATTTAAAAAGTCAATAGTCCATAGTTATAATAAAAAAGGAAAAAGGAGGGAAAAGGATATCTCTTTACAGAAACATTCCAGATAGTAAATGTAGAATGAAGAAAGTTATAAAATTGTGATCTTGCAAACATCCATTGTGATTCATCAAGGATTTTAAACAATTGTAAAACCATTGACGAAAATGTTACTGGGGAACAGGATTTTCATATGGTCTCAAAGTATCACTTCAGATACTACTTATTAATTACAAAAGGAAAGGGTCCTTGTGCAATGGAGAAATATCGTGGACACTACCTTAAGCAAATGATCAAATATTAATTTACCGGGCACCTGGGTGGCTCAGTTGGTTAAGTGACTGCCTTCAGCTCAGGTCATGATCCCAGAGTCCTGGGATCGAGTCCCGCATCGGGCTCCCTGCTTGGCGGGGAGTCTGCTTCTCCCTCTGACCCTCCCCCCCCATGCTCTCTCTCTTGCATTCTCTCTCTCAAATAAATAAATAAAATCTTTTAAAAAAAACATATAATCTGACCCTAATCACAAAAACAATCAAATTCAGATTGCAGGACATTCTGCAAGACCACTGATTTCACTCTTCAAAAATGTCGGTGTCTCAGATACAAATGGCAGTAGACTACTTTAGGTTAAATGTGATTAAAAGTATCAGATGATGAATATGTGATTTCTTATGTATCTGGATTTTTAAAATAGGACTAATACTGGAAAATGGGTAAATTGAATGACTTCAGATTATAAAGTATTATTAAATGGTATATTATCTATATTGCTATTGTGGGTATGTAAGAGAAATTTTCTTTTTTGAGGAAAAACATACTGATATATTTCAAAGTGATTTTTCATAATCGCTAAATCTTACTTTCCAGTGGTTCCCCAAAATTCTAAAGAGAAAGATCAGTATATAGTGCGAGAGAGATAGAGGAAAGGAAAGGAAAGGAAAGGAAAGGAAAAGGAAAAGGGAAAGGGAAAGGGAAAGGGAAAGGGAAAGGGAAAGGGAAAGGGAAAGGGAAGGAAGAAAGAAAGAGAAAATGTGACAAAGTATTAAAAATGGTCAATTCATATGAAAAGCATATAGTAGTACTTTAACCACCTTTTTTGTAGGTTCAAAAAAATTTTTAATCAGTTTAGAATATAGTTTACCTGGAAATAAATCTAATGAAAAATAACAAACTATGTTGAAAGATATTAAAGAAGACCAAACAAAAGGAGAAATATGCTCAGTTTGTAGATATGGAGTCTCAAGAGCATAAAGATATCAATTAACCCCCAAAATTAAAAAAAATAATAATCTGACAAAACCAAGAGATAGCAAGAATATGGAGCATCAGAAACTTTAATATACTGCCAGTGGGAGTATAAATCAATTTGGAAAACATCTAGTATTAACTAGTAAATTGAAGCTACCATAGTTTCAGTTCCACTCACATACCCAAAGGAAGCTCTGAAATATATATGAAGTATAAACAACAATATTTATAGCAACACTGTTTATAATAGAAAAATACATCTATGTCTACCAATTGGAAATTGAGTGTAAAATGTAGCATGTAATTCATATAATGTATTCTTATAATTTAATGCTATATAAAAGTGAAAATGAATAAACTAAACTTCACATTAAAACAGACAGATCTGCCAAATCTTCTGTTTGGCAGAGTCTTTTATGTCATCAAGCTTAAATACTTTGGTTTTTCTAACTAGGAATTGAGACTTCAAATTATTTCATTAAATATTTCCAATTTTCCCCAATACTAATAGTTTCATTTTATACACATGTATCGATGTATATGTGTGTGTGTATATACATGCATACATGAGTGTGTGTATGCAGTTTCTTGACTCTTACTGAAGTTATTATATAAAGATTTTCATGTTTCATATCTTAATTTTATTTCCTTAGGTTTTCTTCTCTTGCCTAGTATCATATTTCCCTCAATAATGTTTGGTTTCTTTAACATTTGCAAATAAATATAGCATATTGTTCTTATGGGGGGATGATTCCAGGGTCTTTACTTCCAAAGTCATGTGGATCTCATTTTGAGAGTTCCTCAGCTACTGTCAACAATTCACCTGTTCCTATTAGTTTCATATTTAACCATGAATTTCTTACTATTTTATCAGCCTCTGACACTTGCCTAATTTTTAGAGATTTTAAAAAATATTTATTTTCTGGGCGCCTGGGTGGCTCAGTCGTTGGGCGTCTGCCTTCGGCTCAGGTCATGATCCCGGGGTCCTGGGATCGAGTCCCACGTCGGGCTCCTTCCTCGGCGGGAAGCCTGCTCTCCCTCTCCCACTCCCGCTGCTTGTGTTTCTGCTCTCGCTATCTCTGTCTCTGTCAAATAAATAAATAAAATCTTTAAAAAAAAAAAATTTATTTTCTAATTTCAATTGAATTTCAGGGAAGGACATAAAAAATTGTATGTGTAATCAGTAGGCTGAATAAGATGTTCTCTCTTTTTTTTCTGACAACTCTATACAGTATGCTATGCTCACCGTAAGTGTAGCTACCATCTGTCACCATACAACAAACTCTATTACAATAGCGTTAGCTATGTTCCCTATACTGTACCTTTCATTCTCATGACTTACTGATTCCATAACTGGAAGCCTACACCTCCCACTCCCCATCACCCATTTTGCCCATCCCTGACCTTCCTCTCCCCTGGCAACCATCAGTTTGTTCTCTGTATATATGGGTCTGTTTCTACTTTGCTTCTCCATTTGTTTTGTTTTTTTAGATTCTATATATAATTGAAATCGTATGCTATTTGTCTTTGTCTGACATATTTCACTTAGAATAATAGCCTCTAGGTCCATCCATGTTGTTGCAAATGGCAAGATCTCATTTTTATGGCTGAGTAATACTCTATTTTATACACACACACACACACACACACACACACACACACACACACACACACCACATCTTCCTTGTCCATTCATCTGCCAGTGGACACTTAGGTTGCTTGCATATCTTGGCTATTGTAAATAATGCTGCACTAAACATAGGGGTGCATATATCTTTTCAAATTAGTATTTTCATTTTCTTTGGGTAAATACACTAGTGGAATTATTGGACCATGAGCTGTTTCTACTTATAGGTTTTTTTGAGTATCTCCATACTGTTTTCCATAGTAGCTACACCAATTACATTCCCACCAGCAGTGCATGAGGGTTCCTTTTTCTCTACATCCTTGCCAACACTTGTTATTTCTTGTCTTTTTGACACTAACTATTCTGACAGTTGTAAGGTGGTTTCTCATTGTGGTTTTGATTTGCATTTCTGTCATGATTAGTGATGTTGGGCATTTTTTCATTGGCCATCTGTATATCTTTTTTTAAAATTTTTTAATTAACCTATAATGTATTATTTGTTTCAGGGGTACGGGTCTGTGATTCAACAGTCTTACACAATTCCCAGCACTCACCATAGTACCTACCCTCCCCAATGTCCATCACCCAGCCACCCCATCCCTCCCACCCCCCTCCACTCCAGCAACCCTCAGTTTGTTTCCTGAGATTAAGAGTCTCTTATGGTTTGTCTCCCTCTCCAGTTTCATCTTGTTTCATTTTTCCCATCTGCATATCTTCTTTAGAAAAATGTCTATTCAGGTCCTCTGCCCATTTTTTAATCACACTGTTGTTGTTTTTTTTGTATCAGTTCCATAAATTTTATTTTATTTTATTTTTATTTATTTTTTTAAATTTTTTATTGTTACGTTAATCACCATACATTACATCATTAGTTTTTGATGTAGTGTTCCATGATTCATTGTTTGTGCATAAGACCCAGTGCTCCATGCAGAACGTGCCCTCTTTAATATCCATTACCAGGCTAACCCATCCCCCCACCCCCTCCCCTCTAGAACCCTCAGTTTGTTTTTCAGAGTCCATCGTCTCTCATGGTTCGTCTCCCCCCTCCGATTTCCCCCCCTTCATTCTTCCCCTCCTGCTATCTTCTTTTTTTTTTTTTTTCTTAACATATATTGCATTATTTGTTTCAGAGGTACAGATCTGTGTTTTTTTGGTGTCGAGTTGTGTAAATTCTTGATATATTTTGGATATTAACCCTTACTGGATATGTCCTTTGCAAATGTCTTCTCCTATTCAGGAGATTGCCTTTTCGTTTTGACCAAAAAACGCTGTGTGCAATCGTAGGCTGAATAAGATGTTTTTCCTTTTTACCTTAAAAAATAATCATAAGTCCTATTCCTTCTAGAGATAAGATTTATTCACATTTATAGATTTATTTACCTCATTTAAGCTGAATTCATTATCTGACACATTTCAAGAAATAACGTAATAACTTGACTCCTCCCACTCTCCAATAGCAATCTAGTTGTCAGTTACCCCTTTGTGATGCCTTATCAGAAATTAATTGTTGCAGCAAAGTGGGGGCCTTTTATGGCATCAGTAATCCACTATTAAACTAAAAATAATTGAGGGGCTACTATGTTCCAGCCACTATGCAACTTGCTATCTCCTTTTCCTAGTGACTGGTATATCTTTTCTTGCCCTGGTAACACACTTTTACTTATTTCAATTTTGTCATTGCAGGTTCCTCTTATTATTGTTTTTAAATAGCCACATGACTACTTAATCTTTTTTCCATTCTGATAATGTATGTCTCTTTCCTTAATAGATAATTGTTTATATTCTTATATATTATACTTATATATTATCCTGATCTAAGTGATTTATTTGAAGTACATCGTAGCTAAGATTTCTTCTTTAAGGCTTTCAAGTTCTGACTTGGAGATTTTTAAATTTGGCTACAGATGTGGGAAAACAAATGATTGAGATTTCCTTTTCTTGCTTGCGTTTTTTTTTTTTTTTTCAGTGTTTGGGGTTGATATAACTTCATTGATTTTAATTATGTATGTTATTTTCTTCCTACTCCATCTGGCAGAACTGAACTGTAAAATTGAAACCAGAAGTTTGCAAATCTCAGTTAGTTCATGAAACTTAATTGTCAATGTTAGTTATGTGACCAACCATTGTTATATGTGTTTTGTTATGGAGCCTTAAGAAGGCTTCAGAAACTTTGGCACAGCCCTTAGTCACAGTCAATTATTCCACTTTGCAGGTGCTTGATTTTCCAGCACACAGCAACTGCACACTGGGTTTGGAAGGTGGGCAAACATGCCCATGAATATTTGGAAGTTTATTTTTCTTTACTGTCACAGGCACATCTGTTAGACGGGAGTTTTGTAATATGCCTCCCAAACACTGCTAAGATACATTTTAATGTCTTTTAAAAATATTTTGTTGCACGGCTTATGGAGAAATCATTAGCAAGTATAAACATTCCCTTTGTTTTACATAGTGGACTTATAATAATATCAAGTTAATTACCTGAGACTCTAAAAATTATATTTTAAATGTACAATAAAATGGATTTGATATTTGCTAAATTCTGGAGATCTTTTCTTATTCAAAAGTAGTATTTATAGTTCAGCAATAAATAAATTTTGAAAGAAAGGAGGTCATCAAACTGTATGCCTCATGTAAGGATGTTTAGCTTCATCACTATGTGAACATTAGCCAGACAGATTATGTGAAACTGCATGATACCTCTGCAAACATTTTCATGCTAATGTTAGGAAATTGACTCATAATCTTGATAAGATTGATAGGCAATACTCCTTTCACCTCTTTATAGTAATAGAGTGGAAATCAGTGGGATCTGTTCTAGCTTTGCAGGGAAAACCGTGGCTTGCCTCACAGATGATTCACAGAGAAAATGGCTTTCTGTGAGATAAATCTGCTGATGAATAAATGACAAAATGAGTGCATTCCTTCAACACTTTTGTACCTACCTGTTGGCGATACACAGGCTGTCACTCCTTTCCATTGATAACACGTGGAACAAGTGGTTCTGTCTTGATTCCAGCTAGATGCTTTGCGTTGGGGGGTTGTTCAACAGGATCTGGATTTAGGAAAACACAGTTCTGTCCTTGGGATTCTTCTGTGCCAGATCCTAGAAATGTTGCTCTTCATGACAGTGCCCAGAGCTCTAAAATCAAACGTGTCTACAGGTAAAAGCAATTTCATGGAGAGGCAGACGAGCATGGCTGTTCAAAGCAGACTCAAGCTGGGCTGGCAGCGTTAGACACCCAGCTGTGCCACTTCCTGGCTGTCCGGTCTTGAGAATGTCACTTGACATTCCAGCGCTTCCCTGTCATCATCTGGAACAAAGATTCCAAGTATTGTTGCCCCCACAGCATTGCTGAGAAAATGAAATGACCGATATGTGTAAAACTCTAGAATAGGGTCTAGAATAAAGACCTCATGTTTTTGATATATTTATTGGGGGTTTTAGACTGATTCAGAATATTGATTTTAAATTTGCCTGTCATGCCCAACCTTTGCTTGAATCCACTCTTTGGCAACTTTCTGAGAGCCATTCTTACATGGTCCTGGATGATGAGCTGGCCAGAGAGAGCCCATGTTGGGTTCTGCTGAGCCAGTGAAATTGCATCTCCCCAAGTCTGGACTGGATATGTAGACACTTCAGTCAGCTGCTGTTGGATACTTAAGGAAAGGAACTTATGGAAAGCTGGGATTGGAGCAGCTCTACCTGTCTGAGGAATGAGTAGGTCAAGGGAGGAAAAGCCAGGTTGCAAAGTGCGACCTGACTCAAGAGGAGAGACTGAGAGGAGGCAGAGGATTTGAATGGCCTGTTTCCTAACAGCCTTAGGTGGTTCACCTGAAATCCTGCCCTTGGGCGCCCCCCCTCCCCCAACAGCCTGGTCATCTGATCAGACAGTCTTCCTGCACTTTCTTCCAGCTCCAGTCATGTCTGTCCCTTATAACCACATACTCCCTGTGACACCATTCTAGACAAAATATTTATCCAACGACAAATAACAGCTCAAGTCTTAAACACTCCTCATTTCTTATTTCACTTCAATTCTGGGTCAAGGAAGTTCAAATTAGTGATGGTTCAGTGAATTTTTTTCATATATACCAACTTACCATTTTTATAATGTTACACAATGGTTATTTTTATAGCCCATGTATTTACCTTTAATTAAATAAATGAGGTTAAATCATTCCAGAAATATGCTAGCTAAGATGCAGCTGCTTACTTACCAATGTGTGCAGCATTGAGAAGACATCGGATGAAAGGAATTAATATTTATTGAATCTTTACTATGTCGGGGACATATCATATGTGCCTTATTTATGTTGTCTTATTTCACTTCATAGCAGGCCTGTCAGGCACGTATTATTAACAGAGGATGAATTGGAAGCCCAGAGAGGTTAAATAACTTACCTAAAGTCATACAACTAAAATATGTGAGGCCAGATCTGTTTGACACTATGCTCTTTTCGATATATCTTGCAGTTAATCAATCATCCAACAATATTTGCTGAACATTTACTATATGCCAAGAAGAGTGTTACTATGTGGGACTGGACCAATAGGGTCCAGTACATTGTAAATCATGTTAAGTATTTTATTTTAGTGTTGTCAGTCTCTCATGTATGGGAGAGAGAATGTATTTATGGAGTTTTTCTTTTTCCCAAAATTATTAAGATCTAAATAACATAGGAATGTCTAATGGTAATTCTAAACATAAGCAATTGAGGATGCATAAGAGTAATACCCAGATGTCATTTTTAAGATCATGAAGCAATCTTAAAAATTGCAGCTTAGTAAATTTAGCTCAGTGACACCCAGATTTTGCAGCTTTATGGAATGAGAAGTTCTCTGTGATTGGGCCGCAAAGACTAAGCTGCCTGGCAAACTGGATTAACTAATAATGGTGAAAGATGCTGGAGCCTTATAATCAATAAAAAGTTGACTTATTTGTTTACCAAACAGATAAAAAAAAAGGGGAACATGAAATGGTTCACATAGCTTTTAGAATATAGTTATAACATGAAGAATATAAAACTACCACTTTTTAAAGTGCATCTTTCTGAATTAACTCTAATTATTCACTACTCTCTCTGATAGTTCCTTGGTTACATATATTTACTGATGTGGAACTATTCCTCCTTTCCCATAATGCACCTTAATTGACCTAATTATGGCCATAATTGTACCTAATTGCAATGGCCCCATATGGCCTTGGGGTATTATCTCCAAAGTAAACAACACAGGAGCATCCAGCGGCCACCCACACCTGTGCACGCACGTGCACACACACACCTGCTGTGACCTTTGCCTCTGATTCCTCTCAGTTTTCCATCTCTCTCTACAACCCGAACAAATCTGACACATTATCCTGAGAACTTCTTTACAGAGTCACATAAATATGTTTTATGTAATTCTCCTCCGTAGAACTCACTGTTGTTAAAAGTACGTATTTTAGGGGCACCTAGGTGGCTCAGTCACTTAAGCCTCAGACTCTTGATTTTGGCTCAGGTCATGATCTCAGGGCCATGAGTTCAAGTCCCATATGGGTGGTGCAGAGATTATTAAAAAAAAATTAATAAAAAGAATAAAGGGGGGCACCTGGATGGCTCAGTTGGTTGAGCCAACTCTTGATTTTGCCTCAGGTCATGATCTCAGGATCCTGGGATGGAACTCATCATTGTGTTGGGCTCTGCCCTTAGCAGGGAGTCTGCTTAAGATTCTCTCTCC
Organism: Phoca vitulina; assembly: GCF_004348235.1. NCBI lineage: Eukaryota > Metazoa > Chordata > Mammalia > Carnivora > Phocidae > Phoca > Phoca vitulina. The sequence continues at coordinate 15,104,526 of NW_022589730.1, forward strand.
CCCTCTCCTTCTGCCCTTCCCCACCCCTTACTCACGCACTCTCTCTAAATAAATAAAATCTAAAAACTAATAAATAAATACATATTTTACACAGAAAATTACAATTATGATTCTTGAGACAAAAGCATCATTTTTACTTCAGCTGACATTGGTAGAAGCTGAAACAACCAAAAGATTACAACCCGTGATTCAGTATGAAAATTAATATCAAGAGTAGACCAAAGAATGTAACCAAGCAGAAAGTATGTGTATTGTGTTCAAATAGGCAGGGTTATAAAATCTATTTTAAATTCAACCCGGGGAATAGTTAACTCTCTCTCATCTGAGGGTCAAATAGGCCCTTGATGATTAAAATAGAAACTCAACAGTGATCCCTTTTAACCGTGTCATATACAAGTAATTAACACTACACTTCAGTTTCACACTAATGCCTGACATTCAGGTCTTGGGAACAGCTCTAAATGCTGGAGGATCAAAGTTTGATTTTAAGTGTAATTACGTTTGAGCCTGGTACCCCAAGCATTGGTAATTGATATGTAAGCCAAGTTCGTCACAAAGGCAGCAACCAGAGACCTCGAAGTATACAGTCTTGGAAACACGAGTTTCCTTGGCTCTGTTTAGCACAGCAATTTCTGCCATTACATTCAAGAGACAAAAGAACTGCATTCCCTTCCTTAACACTTTGCCCTGCCCTGATTCTGACTGCATGTACATTCGGGGAGGGAGTTCATGTTCTTCTGGGGCCACCCTTGTACTCAGCTGAGCATAGAATATATCATGCATGCCTGAAGAGGAGATGCTACCTTATCCTCAGCTTCTGGGAACCTTCTGTGTTGCTTGTCTTTTTAACGACTAGACTGGGCTAGCAGCCCTTCAATCTTCCCTGGCTTCTTCAGCCTCACAAACTCCATTCCTTCTTCTGAGATTAGGCTCTGCCACCTAATAACCATGTTACCAGATGTTACGAATATACAGTGATCATAATCTTTCATTTAATCCAATATGAAATATTTATTCAGATGATATACCTGTACTTTACATTGCTAACGTGTTTCAGTCATCAAAACTAACCAGTCTTCAGAACTAAGAATGCCATTCGTGGACTCATCTTTTCTCCAATGAGCACAACAATCTCGCATACACTATTGTACTGATACTTACCAGCCCTTTATGAGAAAGTGGAACTTAGTTTGTAATCAAGGAATGAATTTACATTCCCATCCTCGGTTTGCAATCCAGTAATTTACAACTTGAAACTCTCTCCTAGTAACACTTATTCCTGTGTTACAGTCTATCAATTAAACAGCAATTGCTTCTAACTTTCATTTATCTTGAATATGACTATTCTATATAGAATAATTAAAGGACTCAAATTTGGGAAACATGACAATCTGCCTTTGAAATTCTGTAATTCTATGACATACTCAGGAATTGAAAAGAAAATGAAGAGTGCATTAACTAGAATTTGGAAAGCTGTTATTTTTTAAAAAGTAGATGAGAAAATGTGCATTGATCAGTTTTGTGTACTGCCATGCAAAAAGGCAAGAAATTAAGATAGCTGTAATGGTATCTTATTGAACCACTCCACATTTCCATGTGTTACGAATTTCTTAAGTAAATCAGCATGTTTTTGCTGCTCTGTGACAGCCGTAAATCTTGGATAATCATCCTGTGAATGGGTCAGTGCATTAGCTCTGTAACTTCAATTAGCTACACTACCATCAAGCTCTGAGAAATCTGCTGTAACACAGCTTAAACCGTTAGATGAAAAATGGCCATAGATACTAAGTGTTGTTGTAAATGGAGCCAACTTTAGGATATATCATCTGAACTTCAAAGCTTCATTTAAGTTTAAATATTTAATATTAAAATGGCCAGAAAGATGCCAGAACCACCAGTCCAACATTTATTCTTTGTGTAGGTCTGTTTTTCTTTGTAAAATAAGAATGGAAGAAACCCATTTGTTCTAGAATATGAAGAACAGGACAGAATGTCAGACTATATAGCCTGGCATTTCTTTTGAAAAAAATAATAATAAGACTTAAAAATGCTGGATAAGATATCACAGTCTTCCTTCTTAATACATTGCTGAGTTTAAAACAATATGAGGTTAATATCTGGGAGTCAAAAAGAGAAGGGGGTCTGAAAACTCAGGGTTATAAGCACAAGTGTACTCTGGCTGCCCGAGGTAGATAGATAATTGAGGAGGGTGGGCTTAATGCCCATGTGAATAGCAGAGATAAGGTCTCTGTTCTACACAAGGTGGTAAATTGTAATTGGTATTTACAGACATAAAATCAGCATGGGCCAGTAAAACATTTGCCTGCCCGAGAAACAGATGACATCAAAGTTTCTTTGTTCCTCTTCTGAGTGAAAAAAATCGTCTCCTCGAAGATCTCATAACCACAGGCCTGCCAGCCATCATGCAGATTTAGTGTTCCAACTTACATGGTCCGTGTGTGACATGGGCTCATAAATTCACATACAGTCTCGTACTAGCCTATTAATACTCCTGGGGCACCTGACATAAGTAAATATAAAATTAATCCAGAGAGATTTACCTTCAACCCATCCCAGCAAATAATTCCCACAGATGAATTGCCCTGGAGATGAACTCACAACTAAAATTACAAAAGAAAGAAGGAAGAAACTCACCATGCCCAAGAGTTGAGAGACCCAAGAGGACCTGAAGATAAGGGAACGATCAGTTTTTGGCTGAATCTGTTTTTCTTTATAGCATTACTCTTTCAGTTTGGGGCAGGAAAGTTTCGCCTTGTGCAGGATTCACCCGGGTGCCGCAGGTTGTTGAGCCTTCTCTATCTCGGTGCTAAAAGCTGGAAACAGTCCCACCCCTACCCTCACCCTTGGATACTGTGACAACCAAAACTGTCCATGCACATTTCTAAATACTTTCTGAGGAGTGGTGCCACCTCTGTTTATGGGCCATTGATCTAGAAAATAAAGTGTGTCTTATATCCATAATGATATGAAAGAAAATGTTGAAAACTATGAGAAAAACACAAGCACAAAAAAGTCAGTTTTAAAGAACTGAATAGAACCTCCAAAAATTAAAAAACATAAAAGCTGAAATTAAAAACTCGGTGAACAGATTGAACCACAATATATACATTTGGAGAGTAAATTGGTGAACTGAAAGACTAATCTGAGGTCATTGGTCAGAATTCAGAAAAAAGGAATGAAAAGTTGGAGACTAGGTTAAAAAGGATGAGAAGGAAATGAGAAGTTTCAATATATGCCCAATAGAAATTGCACAGAAAAGAAGACCAAATTCAGGAAAGGCAATATTAAAAAATATAATGGCCAAAATAAAAAATATGTTTTTTAATATCGATTTAATTGAAGATGTAAATTCTTAGTTTTAGCCATTAAACCATGTCCCTAGCAGAAACAAACAAATCCACACTTACCCACATACTCTTGAAATTATAGGACATCAAAGACAAAGTGAAGATTTTAAAAGAAACAAGTGAAGTACCATATTACCTATCATAGAAAGACAGACGGAGAACAGTCTTCTCAAAGGCAACTGTGGAAGCCAAAAATAATTTTTTTTATTTTTCCAGAAAATGTGGGATTAAATGAGTTAATATATGTGAAGCACAGAGGGCTGTGCTTGGTACATTGTAGTCTGCACGTAAGTATTTGCTGTGACAGTCATTATCCTGGTCTGGGTAGCATGAGTAAATTATTAAGATGGCATCAGAGGTATAAACTGAAAATAATTTACCAGCTTTTGAATGGCTGCTAGGAGTCACAAATTGTTTTCTTTTCCAAAGAAACTAATGTAATATATGTATTCATTGTTTGAACATTGTCCTTAGAATTTAAATTGAGCTCCTCACCCTAATATTTGTTCAGTTTTGGGAAGTCACTTAACATTTTTTTTTGGTCTATAAAATGGGGTTGATTATTTAAGTATTTTATTTAAGTATATACTAATCACAGTTTCTTCAGGCTCTGAGCCAAAAAATGTATGTCCTAAAGAAAGAAAATGTCTCTAGAAATGTCACAATTTAGGTGGTAAATAAGAAACAGTTGAATATAATATAATGCATTAAGTGCTATAACACAGTTGTTTGTAAAATAGTGTGGAAATGCGGAGGAAGGACAATTACTCCTTTCTACGGAGGTCAAAGAAAGCTGCACGATACGCTGTTATTACTGCCATCGTCACTGTAATCATTATCTGAATGCTTACTGTGTGCCAGGCACTGATCACACACTGAACTTGTGTTAAAGATGATGGAAGGGTATCACAGACAAAGCTAAGATACAGTGACATGAGATTATTTCACAATTCTTGGGGACTGTAAATAGTTCAGTGTCGAATAGCACAAGGGTAGATTTTGGAGAACACTTAACCTAACATAAAATAAGAGGACGTAAAATATTGTTAAACTTAGTTCAAAACAATCCTAGTTTTTATCTTAGAAACCTGGTTGGAGCAGGGTCCTGGAGGTAGAAGATTGGGTAGCTGCTGCAGGAATAATCGAGACAAAAGCAAATGAGGGCTTGAACTAAGTAAGGTAGAGGCAGTAGAAATTGAGCAAATGGATTGAGTGACATTTATGAGGCAGAATCAACCAGACTGGTATTTTTCTCTTAAATCCCACATCCAAAGTTGAATCTGAAATCTCTAAATGGAGATTTTGGAGGAATGTGCAAGGAGCACATTCCTTACCCTCAACCAGTTTACAGAGACAGAAAAAAACAGATCATTGGTATAGGCTATGAAACCTACTTGCATGGGATACAATGGGAGAAGCACTTAGCCCAACCTGGAGCTGTTTCGGAAAGATGAATGAGAGGCTGCCAAATCAAGAGAGGTGGGAAAGTCATTCCAGAGGGCAAAAGCATGGAGGCGTGAAACAAGATAGAACAAGAAAACCGGTGCTACAAATGTGTGACATAGGAGAAGAGAAAAATAATGGTATTTGACAACCATAATTTCAAATAGAACCTCAGCAGGTGAGTTCCTATAGAAGGGAGAGTAGGGAAGGGCGACTTGAAAGTAACCCCCCTCCAGCTCCCCCCTCCCCACTGCCCTCATGGCCTCATTATCAAGATGAAAGCATTGTTTGGGGATACTCTCTTTCATCTAGATGGCTCAAGCAGGAGCATTTTCAATTAGTCTGTTGGAAATACTGCATGAAAGAAGTACCCTTAGCATAACAAAGGGGGAGGTATTGTAAAATACCAGGAGAATAAAGAGCGTATAAAGTGCAGAAAAATTAATTATCTCAGGAGGGAAGTGTGTTTGCTCCTAAGCATCCTTTAATGGCAAGGAAAAGCAAAAAACTCATCGGCTATAGACATTATTGGTGGGAGGAGTAGGGAGGAAGAAAAGAGAAAGAAAAAGAACTCAACATTCAGTTCTTTTCAGTCCTTTGGATCAGAGCAACCCCGAAGCCCACCCGTCACCCCAGGGAACTGTAAGTCTCATTAGATCAGCCACCATTGACATCCAGTTGATGCTGTACAAAATACATGGGGGAAATAGGTGTAAAATTGAGAAACATGAGAAACTGAAGGTGTAGGGTGATGAGAAAAGTAGGGTGCATTTTCGGCTGAAGGAAAGGCTCCAAGTATAAGGGGAAGACTGAGAATTCTGATATGAGGCTAATAGGTGAGGTTATGCAATATTTATCCCATATGAGGCTAATAGGTGAGGTTATGCAATATTTATCCCATTGTATTATAAGTATGTGAGTATGTTTTAAAACTATTATAACCATGTTTAGTTATAAGGAATCACTGGGTCTTCTTTCTTCTCAAAGTAGGCAACCAGTGTTAAATAACAAAGTAGGGAAACATACAAGCTCACTAAAGTTCAGTAACAACCTAACAAAATAAGAAACTATGAATGCTTTAGTAATTGAGCTTTAAGAATCAATCTATGGCCTCTGAGAAACAAACTGAGCGTTCTAGAGGGGAGGGGGGTGGAGGGATGGGGTAGCCTGGTGATGGGTATTAAAGAGGGCGCGTACTGAATGGAGCACTGGGTGTTATACGCAAACAATTAATCATAGAACACTACATCAAAAACTAATGATGTAACGTATGGTGATTAACATAATAAAATTTTTTTAAAAAGCTAAAAAAAAAGAATCAATCTAGTAAATTCAAAGGTTCACCTTAGCAGTTTCAACAGAAGTGAAATGCTACAAGGGCTGGCTCTATGAAAATATTCTCTGAAGCTGCTGGCCAAAACCCTCAATCCATCTTAACTGAGTCCATTCAGGAGACTTTAAAAATAAATGTAATACAGTATATTTTAATTTTATTATTCCTATAACATTTAGATGCCTTTTACTTTTTTTTTAGATTTTTTTTAATATTATGTTAGATGCCTTTTACTTTTAAAAAATGTTTATTTTATAAGCAAAACAAAACAAATGCCTTGAGGGCATTGACAAATTCTAGCATTTCCCCCTGTCTATTCCTATCCAGATTTGTCAAATAAAAATTTTTTTAAAAAGCTCTATATATAGTGGCACTCAGCTGTCTCAGTTGGTTAAGCGTCTGACTTTTGATTTCACCTCCGGTCTTGACTTCAGGGTTAAGGGTTCAAGAAGACCTGCACTGGGCTCCATGCTGGGAATGGAGCCTACTTATTAAAAAAGGGGAAAAAAAAAGCTCTCTCTATATATTAATATTTTTCATTTAGTTACTCCAAAAAGAAATTATTTTTATAGTATTAGTTACCTTTTACTGTAATATCATGCTAATTATTAAATTTATATTTGCTGATGTTTTAAAATGATGGTGCCAAATAAATTAACCTAATATTTATGATATTTAAACTACTTAATTGTCTATTAATTTCATAAAAAACATTTTTAGACTTAAGATTATGGACCTATATTTTAATTTTCAACAAAACATGCATAAGTAAGGATGTTATTAATAGATTTCTTAAGCAACGAAAATAATTTGTTATGGGCTTTCTCAAAAGCTAAGCTGACAAATGAACTAGACTGGTCCCAGCTCATAGGCTAGCAAATCACGTTGGTAAGTTACTGACTTAGACTCTACCAAAAATTTGCCCAAAGCTTAGCTTTGTTCGTGCATGTATTCACTTAATCATGGGTTCCGGGTAAAAGATATTGTGCTGGCTGCTGGGAAAACTAGCCACATTTCCTTCAAAGTGCTAGGGTTTTTCATGACTACATGCTTCTGCATCTAATATTCTTCCTGAAATGACTTTGTCCTTCCACTCTGGAGTGAGTTCCTACCCAATTTCTAGTTCTCTCTTGAAGCCTTCTCTCTCTTACAGACAGATGAACTCAATCGCTTCTTTATGCTTCTGCACAAATCTGATATATGCCTCTGTGATAGCGCTTCTTACACTGCACTGTAACTCGGTGGTGGTTGCTGCCACTGCCATTACTTTTATTGTATTCACATGACTTGATTCCCAACTACACTTTGAATCTTTTCATGGTAAGACATCCATCTAATCCATCTTCAGCTTCCTAGCATTTACTTAGTAAGTGAATGAATCCATCAATAAACAATAGTAGTTATAAAAAATATAAAGGGTAATAAAACAAACATTCATGTACCCACCACCCACCCACCTTAAACAATATTACCAATAGAGTCCCATCTCCCCAGGTACCCTACCCTAATTCCATTATTTTCCTTACACACTGGAGATATCCACCAACCTGAGCTTGATGTTTATCAAGCCTATGCATCTCTTTAGGCCTCCATGTATATATCCTTAAAAACATATGCATATATCTGTAAAAATATATGTGGTTGATATTCATAATTTAATATTTATAGACATCATTTATTCATGTATTATACTATAGTTAAATTTTTTGCTTAATTTTATATATGTGATACTTATATTTATCACATACATGTGATATTTGTGCAGCTTGATACTTATAATTATCATTTATTTATTTTTAACAGTTAATATTCTTTTTTTTAAAGATTCTTTTAATTTATTTTAGAGAGAGAGAGAGCACAGGGGGAGAAACGGGGGGAGGAGAAGAAGGGGGAAGAATCTCAAGCAGACTCCACCCTGAGGACAGAGCCCAACACAGGACTTGATCCCATGACCCGAGATCATGACCTGAGCCAAAACCAAGAGTCAGGTGCTTAACCAATTGAGCCACCTAGGTGCCCCAGTTGTATAATATTCTACTGATGTACATACCACAATTGTTGAGTAGTGTTCCATGATATGGCCACAATATAGTTTGCTTATCCATTGACCACTTGAAGGATATTTTGGTGGTTTCTATTTTTTGGTTATATATAATAAGCCTATATAAAATCCATGTTTTTGTGTGTGTGGACATATGTTTTCATTTCTCCTGAGAACAAGAATAGAATAGCTGGGTCATATGGTAAGTGTATATTTATCTTTATGAGAGACTGCCAAACTTTTTTCTAAAGTAGCTGTACCATTTTGTGTTTCCATATTAATATATACATTTTTTTTCTTTTGAAATTAATCTAACCCAGACTATGGATGAGGTATGGACCTAACTTTATTTTGTTTTCCAGATGGTTATGCAGTTGTCCCGTCACAATTTATCGATATACATGTGTTCCCTGATGATCTGAAGTGCCATCTTTATCATATTCTAAAGCTCTATATCTATTTGCATCTATTTTTTTACTTATGCTGCTTCATTGATAGCTCAATATGATGTATGAAAAATGACTCATGTTTCCATACCACACTTTTCAAATTATTGAGGCTTTATATTTTAAAACACAGAAGGGCTAATTCTCTATCACTGATCTTCCTTTTAATTTTTTGCTTACTTTTCCATTATCAATTTTAGAGTCATTTTATCAAGTTACAAATAATTTCTTTTTATTTCTTGGGGAAAGTTTTTATCTGTATGGTTCTTAGCCCTCCTATCTAGGAATATTATTTTCCTTTATATTTATTCAAGTCTTCATGTATAGTTGTTACCCTTGTGAACTGCCAGAACTCTCCATCATCTGGCTCTTCCTTACTTTTTGACTATTCATTCTTCTGTTCTGGGATGCTCCAGGCTGTTCAGGTCTCAGAAATGTTATATATGTTCTTTCAACTATCTCTCATTATTTTTCTTCACATGGCTAATTGCTTTTCGTCATTTCAGATTTGGCTCAAATGACACCTCATCCTAGTGTTTTCCCATCACTGCGTTGAAGTAGTGCCATCTCATCCCCGGTCACTTGCTTCCAGATTGTTCTGTTTTATTTTCAGTGTAATGCTCATCACTATCAGAAACATGGTCATTCATTTCCCTACCTATTTATTTTCCAGCCCCACTAATCAGTTTAAGCTACCACGACAGTAGGGACGTTGGCTTCTGGCTTTCTGCAGGGTCACCAGTGCTGGGAACAGTGCCTGGCACTTAGTAGGTGTTCAGCACATATTAAGTGAATGAATGGATGGCCTTTTATCAGCTCCTACAACTGTCTTCACACTCTTGCTACTACTACTTACACAAACTGTTTGGGTGGATTTCCTACTTGAAATTATTTGACTGCCTGAGAAAATCAGTGAAGTAACAACTTGTGACTCTTCCAACTGAGCACCAGACTCAGGGGTCAGTGGAGCGAGATCCCCTCTGCTGCTCCTCTCTCTCCCTCCTGTCTCTCAATCTAGTCTTCGCTGTGTTGATATGACTGACAGGACCACCAGCTGTGACTCCTTGAGGCAACAGAGTAAAAGGCCTGAGCAGAATACATACTCACAACCGCAAAAGGCACAGTTTGCTCTCTGTAATTCAGCTCTTTACAACTGGAAGTAACTAATCAGAAAATGATTTGGAATAGTCGTTTCCGTACCTGGCTGATGATACGAGTCGCCCAGAGTGTTTTCACTAATATTGCCATTTGAGCCTCACTCCGGTCCTACTGAATTAGAACCTCTGCAGCTCAAAACCACGCAGACAGCACCCACCAACCTCACGCTTGTGTGACTCTGATACTCCTCAGTGTTGGGAACTACTGTAAGCCGGACCAGGAAATTGACCAAAGTAGAAGATGCGTGTGATCGGTGTGAACTTTTGATAATGGCCCACACATGTTCAGTGTTGATGGGATTGCTAAATTGATGATAAAACAATAAGCTTAAATTCTAACTTGATTTAATACTCTACATGAATGAAAAAGTTCTGTGGAGTCTGTACGATGCCCACAGATGAGAATAAACCTTCACAACACAATATAATTGAATTCTGCTACTTTCCTGGCCTGCCTGCTCTGGGACCAAAAAAAAAAATTTTTTTTTTTTTGCTTAATTCAATGTCTACAGATGTGTTGCTAGTTAGAATTGCAGGCTCCTGAGGTTCATGATAGAGATGTTGAGTCAGAATCTCTGAATATGGAACCCAGGAATCTGGATTTTTCTAAAATTCCTTGGATAATCTCTTTTTCACCCTAATATTTGAGAACCATGAAAACATAGGTTTGGGACTTCAGATTATCTGGATTCAAATGGTTTTAGCAGTGTGGCCGTGGAGAAGTTTCCTAGCTTTTTCCAACCTCTATTTTCTCATCTGTAAAGGGAGAAATCAGCAGTCCCTACCGAACCTACCTCAGAGGATGATTGTGCAGGATGAGTGCAATGTAAAGTGTTCAGCATGGTGCCTAGAAGAACGTGCTCAGCAAATATCAGATCTTAGTTTTATTAACCACTGGCTTTTTGTTTATCTCTACCTGGAAATTTCAATTTGTCCTACAGCAGTTATCTCAAGCAGTGTTCTCAAAATGTGGCCCCTGGACCAGCATCATCAACAACCACCTAGAAATTTATTGGAAATAAAAAAATTTGAATATCACCCAGACATACTGGATCAGAAACTCAGTAGGGGGACCCAGTAATTTGTGTGTACCAAGCCCCCCAGATGACTCTGATGCATGCTAAAGTTTGAGGATCACTGACTTAGGGGGGTTTGGTTAATAAAAGGATTAATTGAAAACAACTTTAATTGTACCATGAAATAAACAAAATAGTTTACCAAATAGTTAATTTTAAAAGATACACAATCTTTTTCACATACATATCACACATCACCCATCAAACCCCTCCCCCCCCCCCCCACACATTCAGTTTAAACTATGAACACTGCAGGTGTGTTTCTCTGACTAATGTTCCAATCCTCACAGCCCCACATCTGCTCTGGTTTTGTTTGGCTTTTCTTTTATTGATACCCTGGCTCTGTGTTATCTGTTGTTGCTCTTCTGTATTTCACACTCTTCTCTATTTTCACAGTAGTGTCCCCTGGAATAATTACTTTTCTGTATCAGATTACCGTGTAGGATACACAGGGAGTAGACATTCAAGACAGACATGATATGAACCCAACTCAGTTTGTTGATGTTGGGCAAATTACTTAGACCCTCAGAATTCTAGGTTCTTCATTAGTTAAAAAGGGAGAATCACACCGCCTTGAAATTTTCTTGTGAAGATTAAATGTAATGTATGTAAATTACCTAGCATGGTGCCTGGCTCATAGTGAGTGCCAAATAAATGGTAGCTAATGACCAATTGCATGTAAGTTTCAACCTTACTCCGAGCTGTAGCTAATGTTAATGCTTTGTATTTTACCAAAAATATATACTGTGTTCTATGTCTGTTTCTATTTGCACAGAAATTTAGAGTGGAGAGGTACAGTTGTCCAATAAATACTCAGCGAACTGTCTATAGATCTCCCAGTTACTGTCAAATTTCACCTGATTATAGCAGCTTGAGGTTTAAGGTTTAGGAGATTCATGCTCACCATGTATAGTATACTGGAGTGAGCAGGAGCAAATTACAGTTGCTTATTGTAAGCTGTGTTTGGAGTCCCTGTCCCCTGATCGTGTTGTCAAATATAAATTGAAAGCCCCTCTCAATGTATTTATGACACTCTCTGCCTACAATCTGACACAATTCTACCACTAGTTAGAGTAGAAAGTGATACTCCCTAGAGTCTTTTCTTTATGTTTATAGCATAATCTTCATAGCAGCTGCTTCTTATCTAGGCAGCCAGAAGATCAGTTGCAAAGCATTTATTAGAATATACTTTTGGTCTTGCTCATTTAGGTTGAGGAGGCTGTAGTACTGAGGACCAGATTCCATATATATGTTCTGAAAAAAGCTGTAATACTATAATTATAACCTTGAGCCAATTGCTTCATTTCTCTTACTGTTAGAGATACTCAGTTCAGCTTCTTCATTTATAAAATGACTAGGTCAGTTTTAGTAAGTATTCTGTGAGTACTTGAAAATAATATGTGTTCTTTGTCCTGTTTGACATATGTCAAAATTGACATTCAGGCTGGATTTATAAATGTGTTGTTCAGATTTCCTATAGTCTGACTTATTTTTTGGTTTGCTTATTTTATCAACTATAGAGATTGTCAAAATATCTCTTTCCATAAGGTGAATCTACTTTTTGAATTGCATACCAATTTAGAAGTGTTACATATTCTTAGTGGATTGATTTATCATTATGAAAAGTCCCTCTTTCTGTCTAGCGATGCTTTATGCCTTGAAGTCTACTTTGTATACCAGTATAGTTACATATGCTTTCTTTTGGTGAAGATTGTCCTGATGTGTATTTTTTTAAACCTTTGTCCTTTTATTAAAGATGTGTGTCTTGGAAGTAGCATATGATTGAGTTTTGTTTTCAGAGATTTTAATATGCTGTGCTTAGGGGAGGTTTTCATTGTATTGTTCCTGCTTGGGAATTTGTATAGCATTATTATTATTATTATTATTATTATTATTATTATTATTAAACATTTTTTGAACTTTTAATTGAAGTATAAAATACATAGAGAAAATGGTATATATCTTTGCTGTGCAGCACATGAATTTTCACAAACTAAATACACCTTTGTATATAGATCAAAGACCCCAATCAAAAAATATATATATATTGCCCAAACCATAAGCATCCCTCATGCTCTATTCTAGTTTCTATTCTCCCAAAGTAATCACTCTCTTGATTTCTAACAAATATATTAGTTCTGGTACTTTGTATGGTTCCATATATACAACTTCTTAGCTCTTTGGATTTCTAACTTCCATCAGCATCAAAAGTTTCCCACTCAGTATATCTTCAAATATTGTTTCTGCTACATTCTCTTTAATTCTTCTTCCCTGACTCCAGTTATACACATTTTAGATCTTTTTACTGTAGCCTTTATATTTCAAACTTTTTCCCCTCCGTGTCTCATTTATAATTTCTATTGAATTATCTTTCAGTTCACTAATTCTTTCTTATAATAGATCTAATCCACTGTTAAACCCATCTATTAATTCTTCATTTAGGTTATTGTTTCCACTTTATGGGGAAAAGTCCCCATCATGTTATTTATATTTTAGCATATTAATAATAGTTATTTTAAAGGCCATGTCTAATAACTTGAATATATATATATCTTTTGTGTGTTTGTCCCTACTATGTTTTTTCCTTCTCTTTTTCATGTTCATTCTGTTATTTTGTCTTATGAAATACATTGTAAATTTTTACTGAATGCTCCAGATAATTTTTGAAAACATTTAGAGATAATGATGTTACATTTAAGCTCGGGACAGATCCCCTTAATCCAATTGAGAATTGATGTGATTTCTAACTGAATTTTAGTCTCATTGAGAACTGATCCATTTGTTTATGCACCCTATTAGGGTACAGTCCTCCATTAATTCTAACGGAGAGTCCAGAGTATTTACCAGAGTCTCTGCATCTGCATGAGACATACATTCACATTTTTGCTTGCTCCCAGTCACATAACATTGCCAGAAGCTCTGCCCAGCTTCTCAACCTCTGTCACCTCTAGAGAATGAACAAGTGCCCCAAAGAGAAAAGTGGCCAATGTTGGGCTCATTTCTTTGAATACTTTCATTCCTTCTGGGATTGTGAGCCCTTAAGCTCCTTTTTACATCTCTGATGCTTTCAGATAGATTAAAAACAAAAAAAAACAACCTTTCTAGTTGTTCTCCAAAGGAGAGTTGGTCGGCAAAATGCCACTCTGCAACTGCCGGAAGCAGAAATCCCTAGTGCCCATTGTGAGAATTTACTTTATTAGCATATAGCCATCTTTACAGGCATTTTTTAGTGCTATCAGTGCAATTAAATGCTTTGAAATTAGATAGCTTTCCCCACTAGAGGCCACCATGATATATTTGCCTCCATGAATCTTTTATCAAATTGAAAAAAAAATTCTTTTAAAAATTAGGTTAGTGAGTGCCCTAAATATTTATTTATCAAAACATCTTAAATAACAATGCAGAACAAAATTACCTATCTTATGGACTCAATTCCCGAGGGCAAAACTTTTACAGAGGCAAATGCTACCACAGCCACCATTTGACTGACTGATTTAACTCAGTGATCCATAAAATAAGATAAAATCTTTTAATTATGTGAAATAAAAATACAGTAGGAAATTGGGTATTTTTCTTTAAAATCCATGTCAAACTTGTATTCTATAAAAATAATTATTCCCATATAATACCCTAACTGAAGATTCATACTTTGATAGAAACTGCTTACATTTTCTTCTTCTTTCTATCATCAAAAAATAGTGAGTCTTATACCTATCTTACAAGGTGTGTGTTATAAAAGGCCCGAGAAAATACTTTCATGATGTTTTCAAATCATCTTCTTTGGGGCCTTCAGAGATTGACAGCCTGGAAAGAGGGGAAAATGTAGTGTTCTTTATTTGAAATTAAATAGAACACCTTAGAATCTCTGAAATTGTCAGGAGGCTTTGTGAAAAGACATTCTTATGCAGGCAACTGCAAGTCCATCTGTTGTTTTAATTTGTCTCTCTAATAATTCCCAGGAGTTTCACTTGGTTTGAATATTGGAATAAACAGAAATGAATCAGGTCGTTTTCTTTTAATATTAATCCAAAAATTCAATGTGGTATATTAACCATCACCTACATCCCTTCAAGGTTGTTTGATTTCATCAACCTTCACAATATTCCAATTAAATACAAGTATATTCATTTTATCATTTGTACTTGATTTCTTTAGATAATCAAACTCTGCAATTTTTAGTGATTTTAGATGCGGATGTCATTATAATTTGTAGAATGTTTTTTCTTTTAAAACAATGTCACATATTTCAATAATATAGCAGTACAAAATATTTGTTATTTGTCATAGGACTGGAACCATCTATTTTTATTATTGTGTTTTATAATTTGATTTTAAAAATCTTCAATATAATTATAATAATCTTAAAAAACCATTTAGCTGTGCTTCATCATTATATCTTGTGACTTGGAAAATATGTCATAATCCCAAAGTTGCCTACACAGAGATTATATAATGCCACTCATATGTGATGGATATTATTAGTAAATTACATATGTTATTTATTTTTCTACAAGTACACTTGTTATTCTGTTGAGAGGTCTGCAGCACTTCTTCAACAATGAATTTAAATACCTTTTCTTCTCTGAGTATGATCAAGTACCCATACTCAAGTTCTTTGGGCCACAGGTCAGCGCCCAGTGGTGGGGGGGGGGGGGGGAATGCTAACTGTAAGCCACAACAGATCTACCTTTGATTCGATCTTCACACCCCTGTTCAGCTAGAATAATTATCTTCCTGCTACTTCCAGGTATAAAGACCTAATCCAAGTGCCAAATGAAGGAAGGAAAACCAGGCGAACGTGCAGAGGAACAGATGGTCTTCCTTTCTCCCTCTCCCTTGCTTACCCACTTCCACCCCTGTCCCCACCACCAGCCCCACTCTGTGGAAGAAGTGCCATTGCCAAATAAGTCTTTGCAAGGAAATGAAGAAGCAAGGGGAGCTGATCAGATTGCACAGTCAAGAACCAAGAGTCAAAAGTCACGAGTCTGAGGTTTCAAGTCTGGCTTAGTAGAGAGGAAAACCCAACTTTTGAACTCACTCTTTGCATTTTTTCATGGCACCACCTTTATTCAGGTCCTGAAACTTAGAATGTTACGAAGAGGGGGGGAAAGAGAGAGGGTGAGAAAGAGATAGATAAAAAATTGCAAGTTGTAGGCACCAAAGGGGAGACGAGAGAAACTATGTGACTCGAGGAATGAGGCATTGGTCACACAGAGTATTGATGAACGCGGAGTGTGTGTGCACAGGAGTATTCGTTTTCTTTAGTTAAATGGATAATTTCCAGTAAATTATCATATTGATCATTCAGAGATGTGATACGATATTTTAGAATACACTGCTATGGGCTAGGCAGTAGGAGACGTTGTGAGTGACACCGCACTTAGGGATAGCAGGGCTCTGGACAGCCCCGTACCAGAAGCATTCGGCAGAGGCAGAATGATCATAGCTTCTAATGTGCCAGTATTGGAACAGAGGAAGTTCAGTTAGAAAGGAATTAAGTTAACAATGTATTGACTGAGGGAAATATTCGGCATTAATTGGGTGAATTTCTGAATGAGACAGCTGGGTACTGCAACTGTTTGTCGAAGGAGGACGTGTAAGCTTCGATTTGTCTTTGCTGTGTCTGAAATTGCCGTGATCTGTTCACAGCAGATTTAAATGAAGCTCACATAAGGGAGCATTCACTTCGAGCTGTAGGAGAAAGGGAAACCTATTGGAAGAAGATACTTTCTGTGAGTTGGGCATTTGGAGGCCAGGGAGAGCCAAGTAAATAGAGGGACTAAAAGAACATTATAAACAGAGTCCAGTAATATAAGCCCAACTGCAGTGATGACAAGCTCAATGTTCCCAAAAGAAAGACCAGTTTAATTGGTGGGGAGGTAATTGGAAGGGTAGTTTACTTCCTGGTTACAAACTGACCTTAACGTTCTAGTGACAAGTCTGCGTTTCTGGCTGTTGGAGATGGGGAGCTTCAGCACACTTTTTGAGTAGAAGCCTATGACTGAAAGGTTATTTAAACATTAAATTGATGATGCATTCTTGGATGGCACAAAGAAGGAAAATTAGTACAAACAAAATTCCACTTATGAGAATATTGTGGAAGTCTGAGGGATGTGGACTTAATTAAGGTGAGGCTTGATTACTGCCATAAAATAGGAAGGAAAGGATGCAAGAGAGAGACAAGAAGTGAGAAGCAACAAGCTTTGTTGTCTGAATAGATCTGGATGGAAAGGTTGAGGGAAAACAGGGAGAATATGCTAAAGCAGAGGACAAAAAACCAGGTGCGGGCACAAAGTGCCAGGATTTTTGTTGTTGTTGTTGAGGGAGGGTGTGTGCATTCTCCCTTTGATGAAATGACTCCTTTTTGTCTTATGTACATATATTCCCTGAAGGCCGCGGAGTTGGCATAATCAGCTCTAAGGTTTCAAGGTTGTGAGATTAGAAAAAGCACCTAGTAATTCTGCACTAGGTGAAGGGAGCGTATAAGAAAAGATACATGTTGCATTTTCAAATGCTGGGGGAAAAAAAATCTTTAAAAACCCATTTACTTCTCATCTTATATGCTCTTGGGTCAATTCTGTTCTTTAATTCTCTAGGTCAACAGAAATAGGCAAGTCAGTTTCAGTTTGATTTCTAGTCAGTTTCACTTTTTGTATTTCCATGCACAAGCCTGAAAAAGAGCAGCTTATCAGGATTTTTGGTCAAATAATCCATACAACATATCATATTTTGTACCATCGCGTATAGCACCTCTTGTCTACAGCTCTCGGGGCTCTTTTCTTTTTCTTTTTTTTTTTTTTTTAAGACTTTATCCATTTATTTGAGAGAGAGAGACACAGTGAGAGAGGGAACACAAGCAGGGGGAGTGGGAGAGGGAGAAGCAGGCTTCCCGCTGAGCAGGGAGACTGATGCGGGGCTCCATCCCAGGACCCTGGGATCATGACCTGAGCTGAAGGCAGCCGCTTAACGACTGAGCCACCCAGGTGCCCCTCAGGGCTCTTTTCAAGTGACTCACTGCTCAAGCAGATGGTTCAGGCTGCACTCTTGAACTGCACTATCTGCCTCTTAAAAACATCATTTCAGATGATACGTATGATAATCTAGAATATTCTGCGCATGTCAAATCCTGTGCACTTTCTGGTTGTGTGAGTTCTTTAAAAACCGAACTTCAAATTTGCAAGTTAGCACTTCAGGTTTTTTTTATAGTTTTCTCACACTCCAGCTCTGGGCCAGGTCTTTTTACATGCAGGTTAATGTATCATGGAAATTCATTCATTGAACCAAAAAATCGTAAGCTTTTTAAGGCTTTGAAAAAAGTCTGAAACAACCTCAATGTACCCATCGATGTCCACATGAGTAATCTGAGCTACAGAGGAAATTCAATGACTTGGCCAAGACTGACACGATTTGTAACAGGGTCCAGGGTCTGGACTCTCTGCTCTGTGGTTTTGTGTACCACCAATCAACTAGACAAATCATTATGGATAATCGTAATTTCTTTTTCACATGTTAAGGCTTTCTGATGCAGATGGATACTGTTCCCAGAACCCCCCAACCCAACCACATGGCATTTCTGACTCTGAGTTAGTGAAAAAGGAACCTGTCAAGCTAATGAACTGGAACCACCTCTCAGGCTATGGGAAGGTGTCAGCATGAGCCACTCTGGCATGTTCCACCAGAACATGTGCAGAATTTCACATGGAATCCCTTGACACATTTTTACTCCTTGGTTCATCATTTTGTGCTCTTCTCCCAGTTACAGTGGTGAACCCTTGAAGGCTGTTATTAAGATATGGGCAGGGGAAAGAAAGATGCTTAGTAAGTTCTGAATTTAGTAAGACTGATGAATCACAGACCTGTACCCCTGAAACAAATAATACATTATGTGTTAATTTTAAAAAAACATAAAAAAATAAGTTCTGAATTTAGTATAGAATTTATACTAGAGGGAGGGGCACCTGGGTGGCTCAATCAGTTACACATACGACTCTTGGTTTCGGCCCAGGTCATGATCTCACGGTTGTGGGATCAAGCCCCAGGTCAGGCTTTGCGCTGAGCATAGAGTCTGCTTCAGATTCTCTTTCCCTTCTCCTCTGCTCTCCCCGCCACTTGCTCACACACTCTCTCTAAAATTTAAAAGAAAAAAAAAAAAGGGAAAGAATTTAGGCTAGAGGAACAAAAAGAGTCCAAGTCAGCTCAAAAGTGATGGGGGTCCACATTACTAAAATAATCAGCATTTATTGAACTGCTACTATTAAGCATCAAGTACTGATGTACTTTCTTTTTTTATTTTAAACTTAAATTTATTTAAATTCAATTAGTTAACATAGAGTGTATCATTAGTTTCAGATGTAGAGTTCAGTTATTCATCCATTGCATATAACACCCAGTGCTCATTGTATCACGTGCCCTCCTTAATGCATATAGAACTTTACTGAATCCTCACAGTAGCCCTTAGTGGCTCTCTTAGTTCAGGTTCCCCTAGACCGTGACAGTGAGGCAAGTATTCAGTGCAAGCAGTTTATCTGGGAGGTGGTCCTGGGGAACACCAGTAGATGAGAAAGGGGGTGAGAGAGAATGGAAAGAAGCCAACAAAAAGTGCCTGAAACTACAGATTATGATTAAAAGATGACAGGAACTTAATCTCTGACACTTCTGGCCTGCTGCACACACAGCCAGAGCAGTTTTGGTGATCAGAGAAAGCCCTTAGGCTTCTTTCCCCATAGTTCTTGAGGCTGGAAGTCCAAGGTGAAGATGCAAGTAGGGTTGGTTTCTCCTGAGGCCTCCGTCCTTGGCTTGTGGATGACGGCCTTCTCACTGTCCCCACGTGGCCTTTTCTCTGTGTATGCACATCCCTGGTGTCTCTTTCTCTAATTATAAGGACCCCGTCAGATTGGATTAGGGTCCATCCATATGATCTCCTTTAACCTTAACTGTATCTTTAGAAGTCCTTTCTCCAAATACAGTCACATTGGGGATTATGGCTTAAATCTATGAATTTGGGAGGAACACAGTTCAGTTTATAACTTCACTGAATCCCTTATGATTCAAATGAACTTGTATAAAAATATGCATTGTCCTTACTGATACTGTTCACTCAGATAAGCTTGAAGCTTTCCCTTTGAATTTGTCACACCCAGTTATAATGTGCATATACATTTCTATTCACGATTACCCTGTTGTGGTGGCACAGCTGAAATCAGCACTTTGCAAGGTAGGGATTTGTGCCTCTAGGAGAAAACAGGACTGAATGCAATGCTGAAGTACGTCGGGAAGGTAAATGCTATTAAATATTCGTAGACATACGTGACTGTTTACCAATGGAGACCAATTTCGAATATGAAAATTAGTTAAGTTCTTGCAGACTAAAGGAGAACAGAAGGAAATCTGGGAGAACTTCTAAATTCTATAATGCATTCCTGCTGATCATTTAAAATCCCATTGGCTTCATAGAAAATTATAGAGCCAAGCAATAACACTAATTGTAAGCAATATTCCTTGTGATAATAATTAATATAATTATTCAGGTAACTGCTGTCAAATTTTAGAATATGGAGATTAACAGGGAACAATGGGCACAAAATAAGAATTATGAAAATATGTCGAAGCTGACAAGAGTCGACTTCAATTTGCTTCACAAAGCTACCTGACCATGAAAGATACATTACAGTGGGCTGAAATCTGTTAATAAGTTTTTCTTGTGCAAGCCTGTTGAAGTATTTCAACATTTTTTTAATGTCAAATAAAAAAGCATACACATCTAGAAGTATTAAGGACCTGAGTCATGATGACATGGTGTTTTGGTTTCTAAGACACAGTTTTACTTCACTCCTAAGAAAATTTTCTTAGAATGAAGCTTTCTTATAAAAGAAGATTGAGCCTAGTATTGAATAATGCTTGTAAATATTTACCAGTCATAGTAAGACTAATTTTTAGTTCCTGTAAACTGGGTACATGAATGGATTTCCATATGGAACATAATTCTTTCCTCCTGCCATTAGCTGTTATCACACAAGACACACCAGCCTGTGTAAACCGAAATAGATTTGCTTTGGCCTAGATTTGAAGAATTTGAGGCTTCAAATAAAATATAGCACTTTGCAGCTAAAAATAACTTTGAGATTATATTGTCTCTTCTCCCTTTGGTGAGGCACTGTGCCATTTTGCATCGATGTCATGGTCATGGAACTTCATGAGTCCAGTAAAAGAGAACTAACACTGGACAGTCAAGAACTCTGAGATTTAGCTCTGGCCTTTCTACTTACTTGGCTAAGTAAAATTATATAAGGTATTCATTGGCTGGTGGCCCTATCAGTCTGGTTCATCTGCCATCAGGCAAGTGTGAGCTCAAATCCAGGCTCTCCAATTCATCATTTGGGGATCTTGGGTAAGTTTAACCTTCATTGGGATAAAGAAAGATACAGTAGGGCTCAGTCTGTTTTATAGATTGTCCTCTAGAGAATATGTTGATGTTCATTTGCTCTTGTAAAAGAACACAATTTTAGAGTTCAAATAGTAAAAATTTTTATTTTTAAAAAAATTCACAATGGGTAAAATAATTTTACACTGTAGCTGTAATAACCTCCCAGCCAGACCCACTGATTTCTAATATTGCCAAATAGGGCCTTCTAAAGTCAGGTTAATAGACCATCCTTCCTATGGTAGGTGGTTTTACCAGTCAGTTTTGACTAGGCTGAAGTACCCAGCTATTCAATCAAATACCAATCTGGGTGTTGCTGTGAAGGCATTTTGTACATATGGTCAATGTCTACAATCAGCTGACTTTAAGGAAAGGAGATTATACTTGACAATCTGGATGGGTCTCATCCAATCAGTCAAAGGCATTAAGGGCAAAATCGACATTTCCCCGAGGAAGAAATTCTGCCTGTGAACTGCAGTACCAGCTCCTGCCTGAGAGTTTCCAGCGTCTTGGCCTGGTCTATAAATTTCAAACTTTCCAACCCCCATCATCATGAAAGCCAATTCCTTGAAACAAATCTCTTTATATCCTACTTTATTAGCCTACTTGTTCTGTTTCTCTGGTTGAAACCTGACTAATACGGCTCCATGAACTGGGCCTTAGGAGCATATAAATTAATAAGAAGTAAATCTCAAATTCAGATGTAACAACAGTGGAGGAGATGATCCTGTGGGAAGATGAGCATGCTCTCAACAGAAGCAGATGGGGAGGGAATGGGAAGGCTGAGATTACTGAACAAGAGCTGAGTGCCAATAAAGAGGGGCTACTGTGGAGAAGAGTGTGTTTGTGTGTTAGTGCCCTGAATTAAATAGTGTCCCCCAGAATTCACGTGTTCCCAGAACCTCAACCTGTGACCTTATTTGGAAATAGGATATTTAGAGATGTAATTAAGACTCTCAATGGGGGGCGCCTGGGTGGCTCAGTTGGTTAAACGTCCAACTTTTTATTTTGGCTCAGGTCATGATCTCAGGGTCATGACATCGAGCCCTGGGTCGGGCTCTCTGCTGGGCATGAAGCCTGCTTAAGATTCTCTCTGTCCCTCTGCCTCCCCTCCCCTGCTTGTGTGCTCTCTCTCTCTCTCTTAAAAAAAAAAAACGAATCTCAGAGTAAACTCAACCTGGATTTAGAGTGGGCCCTAAATCAGATAACTGGTGTCCTTATAAGAGAGAGGACACAGAAGTACAGGCACACAGAGCAAAAGGCCATGTGAAGACAGAGGCAGAAACCAGACTGATGGGGCCACCAGCCAATGAATGCCTGGAGCCACCAGAAAGTGAAAGAGACAGCAGGGATTCTTCCCTAGAATTTACAGAGGAAAGGCCTTGTTGACACCTTGATTCCAGACTTGTGGCCTCCAGAACTGTGAGAGAATGAACTTCTGGTTTTTTAAGCCACCCAGTGTGTGGTACATTGTTGCTGCAACCCTGGGAAATGAAGACAGTTCACATGATGCGTTCAAACTGAGCTAGGGCCCTTGCAGTTTCCTTTGAGAGGACAGTTGAATAAAACACAGAGGCCCAGCAATGTCAGATTCTGATCTACAATGCACAGGAAACACCATTGACATGCACATCTCTTCCAAGGAATGATGCTCTGGTGGTGAGCATCTGCTGCCTCAGGACCAGGAATGGAGGAACAGAGAGAGAGAGACGATTGATGATCATTCTCTTTTTCTCTCTGTTTATATTTGAGACAAAATATAAATAAAATATAAATATATGTTAACAAACATTTATTTAAATTGATACTCTTGTTTATTAAGCACCTATAAGCAAATCTGTTCTTGTCCCTTGGTAAGGATTGCTTAATTCCAGTGAAACACACAGTTCCATATTATGGGTCCAGTTCCCCTGAAAGCAGACTCTTAGATGGAGATTGGCCTACAGGAAGTTGCTAGGGAGGGCTTTTGGGATTCACACCTGAGGGGGAGGAAGAGTAAAGGGAGCAGGATTAACAGACAGGGAAGTTGGTCTGTCACATAGTCTCAGCCTGGCCTCAGTCAACACCACCACTCCACAGGGAGCTTGACTGAAATGGGTCTTGAAAATTGGCCCATACGTTCTTTGGATACGGGCTGACCCCATTCAGTTTCAGCAATTCTTGAGGGCAGTAGCTGGGAGAGTAAGACATTCGTCTTCAAGAGGGATCTCAATGGGCAGTACAAGATCCTTTACGGCAGGTTGCTGAGGAATGGAAAAGTCAGTCTCTGAATTAAACGAGGTAGAAAACCATCCTATAACATTTAACCCAAGTCATCGGAGACTTTTCACTTATAAAATAGGTGAGATAATAAATCTAAGTTAGAGATTGTATATAAAAACACTTAACATATTGCCTAGTATATAACAGCTAATAAAAGGTAATTTTAACTGAAATTACTTGTATCAGTACAAGTAAGTTTTCCAGACACATGACAAGGGAACCCTGTCTTGAAGGGACCCTGAGATCCAGTGAAGGACTGAAAGCTTTAGGAGACCCAATACAGCTTCTGGTTCTGTGTAGCACTTTCACTTCCTTCATGGGTCAGTGTCCTAATCATTCTTCGGATCTTCAGTTGTAAGATGGAGGGTTGGGGGGCATCTGGGTGGGCTCAGTCAGTTCAGCATTAGACTGTTGATTTTGGCTCGGGTTATGATCTCAGAGTCATGTGATGGAGCCCGGGGTCTGGCTCCACGCTCAGCGGGGAGTCTGCTTGAGATTCTCTCTCTTCCTCTCCCTCTGCCCCTCCCCACCTCTCTCAAATAAATAAATCTTAAAAAAAAAACTGGAGCCTTGGAATACAGATAGCTACAATGGATTTTAACTCTAATATTCCAGGACTTGAGGATTCACAAATTCCACTGAGCAGCTAAATGTCAGGCTGATATCTGTCTCATAGTTAAATGGGAGCAAATGCTAGCCTGGACAGTGGAACCTACACCTGGTCCGGTAGGAGAAACCTGTAGTCTATAGGTTAAGAAGAGTCAAATTGCCTCATTTTAATCCTGGTTCTACTTAGTAGTTGTGTGACCTTGGGAAAGTTATACACTGTCTGCCTCGCTTCTCTCATATACAGAATGGGAGTAATAATAACATCCCTGACTGTGTAGGGTTGTTATAAGGTGTAAATGAGTTAATACATGTATAACATTTGGAGCAGTGCCTGGAACATTCTAAGCCCCCCACAAATGTTAGACATTATTATTGTTGTCTGATTTTTGTTAAGACCACGTAATCCCCCAAATTCAATCCCACCCATTCCGAACAGCCTGGAGAGTGAGAGGGGACAGTTTGTCTTTTTCTGAATGTTAGTTTGACAATAAGTGCATTCATGAAATTCGCATTTTTTTATAACCATTTGCTCAGACCGTCCTCCCCTCGGGACTATAAATTAGGAAGCAAAAGAACAAGGTCATCTTAAACGGGAAAAAATTTTACAAGAAATCACTTGCAGTTGCTAAGGAGCAAGAGACCAATACCTTTTTAGCTGTTAATGCAAATTCCCCACACAATGGATGTTCACTATAATGGCCTCCTTCCATCTCAATATGATATTCATTAAAGTGTTTTAATAGGTTATAGAAAATTTTGAAGAAAGCTTTATATAGAAAGTTAAATTTAGAGTGGATTTTTGGGAGGATTCTTTTAAAGTCATTGTTGGCATTTCATTGTTGTTTTCTTCATTAGCAAGGTCATTTACCTGAAAATGGGATCCTGCACACTAATGGCTTGTTTGTCCCTGTTGCTTGTCTCCTGCTCCAAATCCCCCTCCACCGTGTGAGAATTCAGTGTGTCATAGAGAGGTTGATGCTCTCAAATGCCTGTTCTCACAGAAGAAGGCACAAAAAAAGCATGTGAGATGAGAGGCAAATGAAGAAGGTGTGGACTTGATTATTTTATGTTTCAAGAAAACTTTGGATATCCCACTATGGTTTTTTCTACACAGTTTAGAATTCTAAAGGCAGAAGAGGACTGTAAATTTCACAGAGCTGAATATTGTTTTGATTACTATTACTCTATGAGGAATGAAATTTCGTTGAAACATTAGTGAGCTTAAAATCAAAAGACTTGAAGCATTGAGGGAATTAAGTATTTAGATTTTCTTTATTTTTTAATTTTGAAAGGTGTCCTATGTACATGTATCTCCTCCATCCCTCTGGCCCCTCCCCTTCTTATTCACCAGCCCTAAAATACCTCCCTCCCTTCACCATCCCCGCACACACACCCAAAGAAAGCATGCCAAGTTGGTTTTGCCATTAACCAGGTTGGGGACTTTAGCAAACCTCTTTACCTTTTTGAGATTTCGGCTGCAAAAATATGTTGGTGGAGACATGTGTTCATCATGCTATCTTTCGAATCTTGCGCTTTACCGTTCTAAGATTCTTATTTAACTTGGCTTTGTTTGAACAGAGAATCAGACACTACAGCTTCCCTGTCGTTTCTCCTCCTTTTTAACTTATTCTGTACACACTGTGCATGTCCCCAGACTAGGCACTATGTAGACAGTTGAATCAATGAAGAGAATTCCCTGCTTATGATAAAAAATACACCTTGCGATACAAGGTAGAAAGCAGTAGTGACCAAACAGAGCTCAGAACTGCAGGGAGATTTGATCACATGGAAGAGCCAAGTTATTTTTAAAATCATAGATCCTTATTACTATCATGTACCTTATTAGTAAATGGGATTGGCTCTGCTGTAGGTATTTATGATCTCATGTATGTCTGCTATCATTCAGTAATGGCTGGCCTTAACTAATGGGAGGACTGCATTTCCCAAATGATTTTACCTTTCAATATGTAAGTTTCTTGAAGATCCCCCCCCATTCCACCTATTTTATATTTATAATTGCTGACCATTCTATATGTATAAAAATAAAATGATAAAAATTATGTATCTTAATACAGCTTATCATTTTGTTTCTTCATTATGTGTCCATTTAATTCATAAAATTTTGAATGCTATAATTGCAATAAACTCTTAATAAAATATATATGGTTTAAGGGATTATTGCAATTAAATATATATATATGAATAATTCAGCTTCCTGTTTAAAAAGTAATTTGGGCTTTTAGAAAAATCTAAGATCTGCATTGCTACTAATAATTTAGGATTCAAATTTTAACATAATCTATATGAAAGTAAGTTATGTTTGTAGAATGAGCACATACATCAATACAGTTCAGTGATTTTCACAAAAAGGGAATATTTGATAAATGTTATTTTTTAAAAATCATTTCATGTTATAATTGGAACTTCATTAAAGTTTTCCCTCACATTGACCTTTAACATGAACAGTTGTCTTCTGATTAGTTCAAACATTTATATTTTATTTACTCAAAACAGGAGGACAAATGAGGGGGTACCTGGCTGGCTCATTTGGTAGATCATGCAACCCTTGATCTCAGGGTCATGAGTTCAAGCCCCATGTTGGGCGTGGAGCCTACCTAAAAAAAAACAACAAAACAAAAAACCCAGCAGGACAAATGAGATCTTTCTTGGAGGAAAGGAAGGACAGGGTTACCGATCTAGTAGCTTCTTATTAGAGGAATGGGATTTTCTTCATAATTAATATGTGAGAAAAGAACTTTCTGACAATGTTCGTGTCACTGTCACTGGATAGTCATGTAACGCTCATCCGTCATAAACATTGTTCTTTGAGCTTCTGCCCCTGCTTCCCCTCCCTTTCTTCCTTTCACTCCTCTTCTGTCTACATTCTTTCCCGGGAGATCTCATGATTGGGTCCCTCTGTTTGCAGTTTTAACTGCATACATCCTTCAAGCATCACATCTCTGCAGTCTGTTCTTCATATACCAGGGACTCTGTGTCCTGCATCCCAGCATTGATGTCTCACCCAAGATAATCAACAATCGCAAAATTGATGAGAACATGTCTCTCTAATAAGTGCATCATTTCTCCGAACCAAGACCACCCGATACCAACAGTCATGAAGGCTTCAAACTGTAGTTTAATCATTGTCACATTGTTCCTCACTCCCCCCTCCCCTAAATTTTAACTGGCACGTTCACGTATGAAAGCATTTCCTCCTTTCATGGGTGTGCGCTCATTTATTCCACCAACCTATATTAATACAACTTCAGTGTACAGGATACAGCTTGCCTTGGTGCTTTAGAAAGGGAAACTATAAATAAAGCATGGTTCTGTTGATTTTTCCCCCCTGTAATGTATATTATATTTGCTGCTATCTTATCAGGCTTATTATCACTTACCTAACTAAGATTACCTAGATATTTAATTACCTAAGCGTTTTACTCCTTTCAGTTTCTCCTCATCATTGCCAGAATTATCTTCCCAATGAATACCCCAAATCATGTCACTCCTTTGCTAAGAAGAAACGAAAAAACAACAACAAAAACGAAATAAAAACAATAAAAATCCCGAGGTAAACTTACTCCCTAAAATGGTGAGTAGGGATTTTCAGGGGCGTTGGTAGCTCCAGGCCGAAGGAATCAATGTGTAAGTTACTTTTATCATGAGATACTTTACACTCATCAAACTCCTTAAAAATTGAGTTTTTAAAAATCACTTTAGCTCTCTTTTCTTATTTTCCCCAAATTAGTGAGGTTTATCTACATTTTTTAAAAACTGAAGGGTGTCTCCCCTTATTAATGAGAAATATGTTAGTTTGCTACCATGCAGAGAATGGAGAGAATTCAAAAAGCTGAATATTACAACAATGGCATTACGGTAGCAAAAGCCTAGTGGAGTTCTATCCTGGTAAAAAAGATGAGGTCCTTCTTTGCAATGTGGGAGAGGACTTTCTGCTTCCTGTCTTCCCCTCTCCAAAGCCTCATGGCCCTTTGTCCAGAAAGCTGCTCCTAGGTAGAGGAAAACAAAATAAAATCTGCAATGCGTGTATCCATATAATAGATCCTGTGTTTGAGCCTGTTTTTGTTTTGTTTTGTTTTTCAATGATCCGTTGTGATGGTTTCCTCTGCCTGAAGAGTCCTTTCAATTTGAAGGCCGCTTTACTGTAACCACCCCCCCCCCCCCGACCTTTTTTCTTCCCTTTGGTTTGTAACACCTACAATGATGACTAACATTTAGTAAACATTTAATGACCATTTCACAAAATAAAATTTGTCCCCTCATTTTTTACCTGTTTAAGTTGACGATGCATAAAAAAGCAAATGGTAACACTTAAAGCAATGATCAGTTATAAACTAATAAGACATAGCCTCACGTTCCCTGAAAGGCTGGTGACATTATACAAAAGATTACTTCTCTACAGAGATCCGGCTGCACAATGCTAGAAATTGCCTCTTGCTGTTCAGCATGTTTCCTGTCCTTCCTCTTTGGGTTTTATAGCTGGAGGCAGGTGGCTCATTACAGCTTGAAAAGAGCTTCTCCAAATTCAATTTCTGGGTTCTCTGCAGGAATAGGCTTTGTAGAGTCTTATTGTGCAGAGACACATTTGTTTGTTTGTTTGTTTGTTTTTCTTTCTCCGTAGCCAATAGGAAACTCACTTAAATTGATTAGCAGTTAAAGTCAGGGTTATTGCAAACTGTTCTATAAGCAACACTTCATATTCCAGAACCAGTAGGTTGCTGTTTGATTTCTGCTAGTGGGTGGTGGGTTTTCACTTCTTCACAACTCCGATGACAGGAACTTTGCTGTGGAGAGTCAGAAGTAGGGTGAATTTTTGTGATCTTTAGAAGTGTCTTGAAGGAGAATTTATTACACTATGGCAACAAAATTTTATTACCTCTGACAACAAAATAAGTTTATATACATGTATATACACACAAGTATGTACATATAATATATACCCATAAATATTAAGAAAAAAGACTATGAAAAATAAAATGGCTGAGAAAAAACAAATTATAAATCAAAGTAGGAGTATTCCTCCCATTTTACAGACAATAAAAAAATATTTGCAGTGAGATAGAAAGGTTAAGTGTCTTATTCAAAACCATAAAACAAATGAGTGATGTTTCTGAGAAGAAAAAAAAAATCTAGAATACTCCCAGCCCCGTTCTCTATCCTCTAATCCTGAAACTATATTTTCAGTTTTATCCTCTGTCTACAATGCTTTCCTACTAGCCACTACCTTTGTCAGTGAAAAAGGCAGCTTTATCCCCTAGTCCTGTGATGTCTCATCTTCCACTATCACTGGACAACTATCTGCATAGAGACAGCATGCAAGTCTTAATCAGGTGAGGCCATTTTACTTGGTCTTCCCAGACTGTTCTTATTTTCTTACAACTATCAATTAGTCTCATAGTCGTCAGGAATTTAGATCTTTAGTTTAATTTTTAATTAAAAGTTATCAAAGTATACTTTTTAAAAGTAAATATACTTTTAAGTATATACAAAGTATATATGCTTTTAAAAAATAAAATAACAGAATCTATGATGAAAATAATTGATTCCTTCCTCTGCCCCAAGACCTCAGAAAAAGCCCCTTTTAATGGCTTTCAGGCTGTTTTTCTTTTGGCTATCTTTATAATTCCAAATAAGGTGCTTATGTTGTCATTTCTTGATTTCTCTCTCTCTCTATTTTTTTTTTTACAAATGCCTTATAATAGATTGATACAGATTTATCATCCTTTCATATAGTGCACACACACACACTATGTCAGTATTTTTGGTTCTCTCTCAAGCTACTTTGGTAACTTTAAATACCCTTAAGATAGTATCTCTGGAGGGGTACCTGGGTGGCTCAGTTGGTTAAGTGTCTGCCTTTGGCTCAGGTCATGATCTCAGGGTCCTGGGATCGATCCCCATGTGGGGCTCCCTGCTCAGCCAGGAACCTGCTTCTGCCTCTCCCTCAGCCCCTCCCCTCGGTCGTGCTCTCTTTCTCCCTGTCTCTCAAATAAATAAATAAAATCTTAAAAAAAACCCATAATATTTCTGGATTATCAAGTTGTTAAGGGTTGAATTGTGTCCCCCACCTTCCCAAATTCTGATGTTGAAGTTCTCATCTCAGAATGTGATTTTATTTGGAGATAGAGTCTTTTTTTTTTAAGATTTTATTTATTTATTTGACAGAGAGAGACAGCGAGAAAGGGAACACAAGCAGAGGGAGTGGGAGAGGGAGAAGCAGGCTTCCCGCTGAGCAGGGAGCCTGATACGGGGCTCGATCCCAGGATCCTGGGATCATGACCTGAGCCGAAGGCAGATGCTTAACAACTGAGCCACCCAGGTGCCCCTGGAGATAGAGTCTTTACAGAGGTAATAATCGAGTTAGAGTGAGGTCATTAGGGTGACCCCTAATCCAGTATGACTTGTGTCCTTTTAAGAAGAAATCTGAACACAGTGACACTCACAGAAGACAATGCGAAGAGACAGAGAAAGAAGACCACCATCTATAAGCCAAGGAGAGAGACCAGAACAGATCCCTCCCTCACAGCCTTTAGAAGGAACCAACCCTGCCAGTACCTCTATCTCAAACTTTTAGCTTCCAGAACTGTTTATTCCAGACAGTAAATTTCTGTTGCAAGTTACCCAGTCCGAGGTACTTTGTCAGAGCAGCCCTGGGAAGCTAACACGGGTACAGTTCATTGTCTCTGGACCACACACCACCACCTCTCAGCTGAGTGCTGTCCCAATAGGACAGATGGGGGCCTTAGGTCACTGGCCTTAGGCTGAGTTGGAGCCTTAGCCTCTGAAAGCAACTGATGCTCCTCCTTAAAAGTGAATCATTGGTTGTTGTTTAGTTTTGGGTTTTTTTTTTTTTTTTTTGAGTTTATAAAAACTCTTCTTAAAGCAGTAAATGTCATTTAAAAGTCTTGAAAGTTCAGCACAAATCTGAGACTGAAAAAAATGCTCATTAATTTTGAGAGCATATGCTGTTATGATTTTCCAGCTTCTTTTCTATCTCCACACCTGGCCCCTTCTTTCCTCCAAATCACAATTCTAGGATAACACCACATACGGAAGACGATCTATTTCAGTTAGTCAAGGAGCCAATGAAGTATATAACACCATTACAAAACCCTCCAAGAGACATTTCCTTGAGGAAGAGAGCTGCTTCAGGTTCAAAGTAGTTATGGAAGCAAGAAGCATGATGGGTAAATGAATAAGGGACTGAATGAAGGAAGAGTTACAGAAGGTTACAGATTTTTGTCTGTTCTTAAATAATTATGGCCTGAAGAAAACTACTCTATATAAGTATCTCTTTGCTCATTTATTACATAAGGATAACAGATTATTTCTGAAAAATTTTTAAGAATAAATATTTGAATTGTTTAAATTGACTATAAATTGTTTGAAGCACTTCAGAGATCAGTTTACTATTCTAAAACATTAAAATATTTACTTGATAATGAAAATTTCAGAGGAAGTGCCACTACTTATAATTTTCCCTAAGACAAAAACAAGATTACTCTGTCATATCACTGCTTGTATGTCCACAATACAAACTTTGAGAACTATTACTTGGCAAGTGTCTAAGAATAGAATGTTTCCATTTGACTTTTGGATTAGTTGAACAATATGCTATTTATTAAAGTATCCTATTTTGAAAATAAGTGTTCTCCTACAATAAGTTAATGTGTTTCTCATTGAATTTGGTCATTTTGATTTAGTCCAGAAGCTCATCTCTTCCACTGAGATTAGGCAATAAGTGTTAGCTTCTTCCCCTTTCTCCCACACCTTGAACACTGGTTTTATTGAAAAGTTTACTCAAATATATTTTTCTGCTTAACATACTGACTCAGTCTCTGAAATAATAATGGAAACATGGAAGATATTATAAAGTAGAGAGAGACTTAAACACCTAATGTAGTTTATGAAATGTACCAAAAAAGAAATGTGTGTTATAAATAATAATGAAAACAAAATCTAGTGTTAATCTAACCAGCTTTCCTCTCTAAAGTCTCCTAGAGTGCCCCTGGATTAGTTAGATCAAAACTGATCCTGTAGTTTAGTCCTGAAATAGAAATTCAGTTTGGACATCCCTGCCTCCTGCTTTATCAAGAGAATGAAGATCATTGCACATGAACCTCGTCAACTCACTCCTTTCTAGTCCAGGTATTCCCTTATATTTACCATTTCTGTTTCCTTTCAGACTCCTCTCCATCCTGTCATTGCCCGCCCCCCTCCCCACCCCTCCCTAAGAGTGGTGTAAGGATTATCCCCCACCCCCTACCCCCATCTGAAGAAGGACCACCCTCTCCCTGCAGGTTGACAAAGGACTATTTATTTCACTTCCAAGACAACATGGATGTTTTAAAGTCTGCTCTTGATACCATTGTATCTCTGCCCCACCAGGACCTAAACCTTAATTATTTGCACTTTTATTTTTATTTCCAGTATCTCCTTCTCTGTGGTCTTCATCACCTCTCTACCCAAATTTCAACCTTAAATGTAAATAAACAATAAAAAGAGCATCTCTCTCTCTCTCTCTTTCTCTCTCTCTCTCTCTCTCTCTCTCACACACACACACACACACGCACACACTCTCTCTGCCATTCAAGCTTCTGGCCTCTTCTGGTTCTTCCAGCTCTCAGCACCTTGTGTCCTAAAAGAGCTAACTGGAAGTATTGCTCCCACGTCCTTGCAGACTTTGTCTTCTTCATGATCCCTATATTTGGTGGCCAATTTTGCAACTCTGCCTTCTCTCTTAATAGCCAAATCAGGTACATGTTTCCTTAGTTCCCCTGCTCCTTAAAGTCTGAAGGATTTTACAGTGTTTCCCATGTGTTACTTCTTAAAACTTTACCTTCTTGGTGGATGTGGACTTCGTTAGGCCTAGATTTCTTGAGTCAGAACTTGCCCACGTGGTCACTAAAAATGTGTTATAAAAAGGAACTATTCCAATTGTTGTCAAATCCCTGAACAGGATTCTTTCACTCACATCTCTCACTATGCCCTTGCTCTCAAAGAGTTTTTAATTTTTGAGGGCCAGAAAAGACTGATGTTTTTTAAAAATGCCTTTTAAAATGCTGTCTATTCATCCCTGATATCTGTAATGGTGCCTAGTAAATATTTATTGAATTGCATTAAATCACCTGACTTCAAGCTCTGAATTAGGTGAAATCTGTACTCTAAAACTTTTTTCTATTTCTTTCTGTTTCAATTTTTGTAGTTTATATATTTCTAGGAATTTATCCATTTCTTCCAGATTGTCCAACTTGCTGGCATATAATTTTTCATAATATTCTCTTATAATTATTTGTCATAATTATTTGTCATAATGACAAATTGTTTGTTGGTTGTTATTTCTCCTCTTTCCTTTGTGGTTTTATTTATTTGGGTACCTTCTTTTTTCCTTGTGATAAGTCTGGCTAGGGGGTTATCAATTTTATCAATAAATGGGTGATGGGTATTAAGGAGGGCACTTGTTGTGATGAGCACCAGGTGTTTTATGTAAGTGATGACTCACTAAATTCTGTACCTGAAACTAATATTACACTGCATGTTAACTAACTGGAATTTAAATAAAAACTTGAAAAAGAAAAAAAAATAAACCTTCTTTCAACTAAAAAAAAAAAATTAGGGGCACCTGGGTGGCTCAGTCGGTTAAGCATCTGCCTTGGGCTCAGGTCATGATCCCAGGGTACTGGGATCGAGCCCAGTGTCAGGCTGCCTGATCAGCAGGGAGTCTGCTTCTCTCTCTCCCTCTGCCTCTCCCCCCAGCTTGTGCTCTCTCTCTCTGTCTCAAATAAATAAATCAGTAAGTAAGGAAATTTAAAAAATGCTTCCAATTATAAGTGAACTTTTGGGTACCTTTACATCTCAGTATTTTCCTATTTTCTTTAAATTTATTTTGTGCTCATGTTCACATTAATTACAAGACCTCCACACCCCCCCCAATAAAAATAAATAAAAACAAAACATAATGTCATATAGAAGAAACATAAATGTAAGGTCTCGACAAGTCTTATCATATGCCTTTAATCATTTCTTCCAACCAAAGTTCATTTTATAATTCTTTTGGAATCAGTTTCTCTGCTTATTTCCACTTACAGGGTGATTCAGATGAAGACCACTCTAAGGAAAGTAGAAATTCCTTGAACTCATAACCTTACTCTAAGTCTCACATTAAAACCTTAAAGTCATACCATCCATTAACAGCATTCTCAAAACCTGTCATTTCCCTTTCCTTTGTTGAACATTTAGATACTCTGCTTACCCATTTTTAATGGCATTCAAGCTTCTGACTGTGTTCTGCCCTGCCCTTCCTGTCATCTTACCACGGGTTCCAATTCTTGATCCACATCCTTGCACTCCTGACTCCTCCACATTACTATTAGTAACGTTTGAAGATGGAGGTTGATTGCACTAGCCTAAGCTTACCTTTTGATATCTGAAGAGATGTCATAACGCTGAATTCTCCATTTCTCCCTTGAACACGTTACCTCCCTTGCCACCTTCCACTAAATCGCTAGCTGCAGATACAGAGCTTCATACTAAGTTTGGAAAGTGAATATAGGTCACTAACACAGCAGGGCCATGGACTGCAATTTGTCCACCAGCCAGCCTCATTTCATGTTCTAATTTCAGTAAGAGGGTGCTGATTCTTTGCTAAGTGGTAATTGCACCTGCAGTACTAAAACCCTTCTACATGCCTGGAAAAGCGCACTCAACATCAACTTATAATCATCTCCTACCGTGCACTGCAATAGCTTCTAGGAGCTTGCTGGCCTTGACCCTCAGAATGAATCCCTGGTTTCTTCTATTAGAGGTAGTTCTGCGCCTCCCAGAAGGCTGTTCTTGTCAGCGGGGGACCAGGCATAAGATGTACCAAGACTTTGGATCAGTATCCTGTTTTCACTCTAGGGCTCTTATGGAGAGGTGTCGTATGCTGCCTTTGGTAGTTTGGGAACTCTTTTTCACCGAAGGTTCAATTGAGTCATAAGAATATCAATGATAGAGATTGGAATCCTAAACTTAAATCCACTAATCTAAATAAAAATTTTATGTTAGTGCAAGATACTGGATCTTTTCTTCATGAGACAGAAAATTCAGAGTTGTTGCCTTTTCTTCCTCCTCTGTGTGTATTAGTACTGAGAAAAAAACACACAGATAAAAGCCCACTTCTCTTTGTGTTGCAAACAAGATTGGGCAGCAATTCACCGTATGACTCAACTTGACGTTGCAAATGCTCAAACAGCTATGACTGCTCTTTTAAGTTTGAATACATATTCTGACTGCATGCTTGGATTGAAACAAATCACAAGCCAGGCCAATGTTTGCTTTCTCTTCTTTACTATTAATACTATATACTGTATATTCCCCTTCATTCACAAGACTAGGGGCAAGGATTTTG
Source organism: Phoca vitulina (assembly GCF_004348235.1). NCBI lineage: Eukaryota > Metazoa > Chordata > Mammalia > Carnivora > Phocidae > Phoca > Phoca vitulina. The sequence continues at coordinate 15,140,088 of NW_022589730.1, forward strand.
ACTTCCCTGGGAGCAACTGTAGTTTCTGCCAAACCAATGCCCAGTAAATGTTTATTGAATGAATGAATGAGTGAATGAATGAATGGAGATGTTTCGCCAGCTTAACAAAATTCACACTGGAAAGTCTAGTTTGGTATCAGCAATTGTGTAAGTAGAGATTGGATGTGGTTAATTAGAAGGTAAATAGAAATGAGGAGAGACATAAGCAATATATAGATTAAAACAAGACGAGTTTGATAAGAATTTAGTAGAAAATTATAATTTTCTAATCTATTTTAGAAAAGGTTATTGCATGGAGCACTGGGTGTTATACGCAATGAATCATGGAACACTACTTCAAAAACTAATGATGTACTGTATGGTAACTAACATAATAAAGAATGTTAAGGATGCTAAAATAAAAAAAAAGAAAAGGTTAAATTGCTACCGTGAGCACATGAGACAAATGGTGGGGGGAAGAAACTAAAGCTGTTAGTATTCACAGAAAATGAAAGAAATCAAGGGCTAGGCAAGCAAAAGAAAGATGGGGCATAAAGAATCTGTGTTTCTTTCCCTCTTCCCTTAGGACTGGAACTCATAACAGAGAGAGCTGGTTGATTTGTCACCATTGTTATTTAACAAAATGGAGAGCCCTGAGATAAAAGGTGGTGGTGGTGGGGGGAAACAGGGAGGATGTGTTTTTAGGGTCTGCAAGGTACACTGTTTGGACTTCTGGTAAAAAGAAAGAACAGTGTCAGGGGCCTGGGAGCCTGTTCTGTGAAGAAATGGGTAGAGGGAAAATTGTAAAAGAAGATGTGGGGAAAGAGGCACATAAAAGAAAATCTTCATTCTCATAATGCCCTGTTTGAGGAATGAAATGTGCATGCTTTTGCCCTAGGAGAACCAAACTCTTGGTATTTTACTATAGTTGAAATGTAATCTCTCACTTCAGGGAACTTGTCCTATAGAGGCGTGTCTTCATCATACAACATTCCACTCTTTAAGATGGATGCACACCCTTTGGGAGAGGATTTCCTAACACCACTTTAATCAATAATGGTAATAGTACTACTACTTAATTTTTCATGTTACATGCCAGAAACACTCTGGACTTCTCTGTCTCTCAGAACTATAGACTCAAAAATTCACAGAGAAAGTCTAGTGGCATCTAGACGAGAGTGGTAGCATGCAAACCACTAACTAAAAGGACAAGGTTCTTGGGTCATATGGAGGCGCATTTCTTATCCCTCTCTCCATGACCCCACTGGAGTCACCTCTGAAGGTAATGTCTGGTGCATAATATCCTCTTAGTAAAAAACACTTTAAATGGAAATAGAACAGGGCATCTAATTTATGCTTGGAAATTCTTTGCCATACCCTTGGAATGAGAAAATTTTGTTCAAGACATTGACAGCAACACTGTATATGTACTAAGGTTGATGCTTTTAACCTCTGTGAACCACAGTTGAATAGTAAATCACTGAAGGTGAAAAGAAAACTATAAATATTTTGGGGAAAAGCCAAAAATATTAAAGGAAGTTGAGCTTAGCCAGAGATTGCAGCCAATTTCACTTGGCAGGATTGCTGCCATCAAAATGTGGAATTAGATGCAAGTCACTTAGAATCAAACAGGCAATTACAGTTACCCAACCACTTCAAAGGAACTAGTAACTAATTTAGTAATTAATCAGTATTTATCGAGCATCTACTTTATTCAATGCCTTGTCCTAGGCGCCATTTAAGATTTGCCTTCAATGAGCTTATATCATTTGAAACCGAAACCATTTCCAGATCTAACAAAGATTCTGTGGCCTTTTAAGGTGAATTTAATCTTATATACATACACTTTATGCTGTATAAAAAGGTCATAAGTATTACTGAGATGAAGTAGCTCTTGATTACTACTAAAATTTACTACTGAAATAATCATGTCTAAATATGAAATGTTTCACATTCTGTAGACACTACTTTGTTTCCTTTGTCTACTACACTTTCTACCTGTTGTCGCCCTTCATTTTCTTTGCGGCAGGCCTGCTCACCCACTGGGGAAGCTAGAGCCCTGTACGAGAAACACTTACATTCATTCACTTAACCATTCTTGCCATACGTATTTATTGGCAACCTGATATGCACCAGGCACAGTGATAGGCCCAAGGTGTGCAAAGCCTGCGTGGTTACTAACATCGTGAAGCCTGTAATACAATAAGACACAAAAGCAATAAATAGATCATTGTGAGTATGTGTTTCAAGACAATTACACATTGTTTTATGTGCATGAAGGAAAATAACGGAACATCATTAAGAAATAAAAATGAGGAGCAATTTTAGATAAGGCAGGAAAAATCTCCCCAAAGGGAAGAATGAAAAGAAGCCAGTCGGGGATATTGGGGATTAAGCATTCTAGGGGGGAGAAAGCATCTGGAAGGCCAAGGTGAGGGCAGGGGAAGTAAATAAAACTTGGCTCAAGGAACAGAGAGAAATCCAGTGCGGCAGGAAGATATTTTGCTGGTGTAAAGGTATGAAAATGTAATAATAATAGTAGAGCTTTTCATATGTGCCACACATGGTTGTAACCACTTCTTATGCATTATCTTATTTGACCCTCACAACAGATCTGTAACTTAGGCATCATGATGCTCTCCATTTTACAAACAAAGGAAACTGAGGCAGGGAGAGAGTACTTTCAGAGGTAAAAATTGAAACTAAGATTCCAACAAGAATGTGAATGGAAGAGTCCCAGTGCTTAAACCATTACATTATATTGCTTAGGCATAACATCGGGCAGGTGATGGCCAGCTCACATGGAGATGCCGAGGTCATTCTAAAACTTCCTATATTTTATTCTGAGTTCAGAGAAAAGCAATGAATAGTTTTAAGTAGAAACCAAGCCATCAATTCTACTGAAAGCTGATAAAACATTTAGTTTGATGAGGACTGAAAAGCTTCCATTAGATTCGCCTTTATGAAAGTCATTGGCTGCGTTGGCAGGAATTTTTGGGATGGTGGAAGCAGAAATTGCATTGGAAGAGATTGAAGACTCCTTGGGAAATGATGGGAAATAGCATATGTGGACAATTTCCTCTTTCCCGAGGTTTGGCTGGAGAGAAGAGTGGAGAAATTGAGGGCAGCTAAAAGGAAGATACGGAATCATGGGAAATGTTTTGTTTCAAATGATGGGGGCCATAAGACATATTTGTAATTTAATGGCAATATTACATAAAATTTCCTTTGATTTCCAGTTAGGCATGATTCTGTCTTTGCTGCAAATGCTGTATGATAAGATCTATGCTTGGCAATTAAAATAAATCTTTGTTCCATGTCAGCTGTGCACTAGGACTTCACTTCTGCCCTGCTGCCTCGATTCAAAATCTGAAGGCCTTTATGAGGGCTTCTGTTATTTTTGACCTCTACTCTCAGGTTTTGGGACCTCAATTTTGGTATTATCTTCAACTTGCTGCCTCCCTGGTATGAGGAAACCTCTATTACTTAGAGCAGTGCTAACCACTATAACATACGAACTAAAAATTTTAGTGGGTAAACACACTAAAAGTTTATTTTATGCTCATGAAAAACCCAAAGTGCCTACTCAGGAGAAACTGGTAATCTCTTGTCTCTGCAATGAGCAGAGCCCAGGCTCGTTGCCATGGATATCTGTTTCAAGCCAGTGAAAGGGAGAAGAGAGTGAAGGATCATTTATGGGAAGGTTTCGTAGGTCAAGCACATCACTCTGAAGTGTACATCACTTCTATTTATATGCCACAGGCTAGAGCTCAGTCCTAAGGGTAAATCTAACTGCAGGAGGCTGGGGAATGTAGTCTAGCTGTGTGTTGAGGAAGAAGAGGTACAGGGTCAGGGGACTAGACAGACGGTTACTTGTTGCTTCTCTGGATCTGACCACTTGCCCCTTAGGTGAATTAGAACACCCGCAGCCTACTCCCTTGATTGATTTTTCTGTACTTGACACTGCACCCCTCTACTGAACAGACCAGGGGGCTTCCTCCCCTACAGCAAAATTTCTGCTTCTTCCTCTATAGTTCTGTTTAATATGGCCAAAGTCACAGAATGACATTGATGTTGGTTTACCCTGTCTTCCAAAGGAAATGGACAACACTCCCTATTAAAGAGAACTTCATATAGCAGCTTAATTCCAGTTACAACTGCAAGAACAATTGCTGTGCCCCTTAGCCACAAACCAAATTAATCTCGTTCCAGCAAAATCAGCTCCTCCCAGAAAAGATACGCATTCAGAAAATATCCTTTTTTGAGAGATATATTGCTGCAGAACATTTTATTACATAATCCTTATAATTCTAGGAAGCAGAAATGTTAACCCTTTTATTTTATGAATGAGGAAATTGATAGGGAAGTTAAGTTTCATTTAACTCATGGGTGGGTGTTAGAATTTTTTGAAAAGCTCTTATTTCTGAAACTTGGTGAATGATTTTCTCTCATCTGGGGCAATGTAAATTTTCTGTAGAACATATGGAAAAACTAATGGAAATCATAAAATAAGAGAGGGTTAAGAAGCATATTATCAGTGCCCCAAAGCAGCAAATTGGTAAATTTTTCTTACAATCTAATTTCTATGATTTTTTAAAAAAAGATTTATTTATTTGAGAGAGAGAGAGTGTGTGAGAGAGTGGGGGGAGGGGCAGAGGGAGAGAGAGAGAGAATCTCCAGCAGACTCCACACTGAGTGTGGAGCCCAACGCAGAGCTCCATTTCACCACCCTGAGATCGTGACCTGAGTCGAAATCAAGAGTCAGACGCTTAACCAACTGAGCCACCCAAGTGCCCCTCTGTGATTTTTCTTGAAAGAAATTAGTTCTGAAAAACTATGTATAATGAATTTAAAAAAAAACACTTACGTACCCACTACCCAAAATATTTTGAAGTTATTTTGTTTAATGTTTGATTCAGATCTCTTTTTAAAGATATAAAAATGTTACAGATAAAAGTCACATGTACTTTTTCTTCACATTGCTAATTCATGGATTTATCATTTCATACTTTGCTCTTTGCTAAATATTTCATCATAAACTTAATCCATATCATTAAAATTCATCATAAACTTAGCTTGTTGAATGATATTCTCTTGTTAAATATTTAGGAATTTTTTACAGTTATGCTATAATTGTGCTATAATGTGTTTCTTTATGCTTAAATCTTTTTCCATAGTACAGATAAGTTCCTCTTGGTATAGTTCCTAGAAGGGAAAATAAATGCAAATTTGTCTCTACCATGTCTATCACTACTTCTACCTTCTTAAATTGTTAATTCTGATTTTTGTCTCATCTGAAATATTTCTTTATGTCACTTGTTTCCAAGATGGGTAGGTGATTAGTATATTTTTTAAATTTTGCTTATAAGAGAATGGTTTTTTGTCAGTTTCACAAATGAAAGACAATTTCGCTAGTGAAGAAATTCTTTCGTTATAGCCTTTTCCTTTGAAAACGCTATAGATTGAATACCAGATTTTCTGGCACTTAGTAATACAGATGAAAAATATAAAGGCAGCCGGTTTTTCTGGGTGTTCTTTCAATATTTTCTTTAACCATTTAATTCAAAAATTTTGCCAAGGGTGTCTAGGGATCGAACTCTTCAATTATTTTATGTATAGTGCAGTGTGATTTCACAGTTGACTTACTCAGATTTTTGTTTGCTTGTTTGTTTTAGATTTTACTTATGTTCCAATGGTTTCTTCTCCTTCAAAACACCCAAAATTCTTCTTCCATAATTTATCCTCCATGTCTGTCATCTTTTTTCCTTCAGCCCCCTTTTTAATCTCTTGGTCATTTTTCTTGCATTCAGGGAAAAAAGAATTGACATTTACATTTTACCAGTGATTTGATTTTTAAATAGATTTTAATGTCTAATATGAATTTAATTTTTTCATTGTATTAGAGTTTTTCTGCCAATCTCCCTTTCTCAGCCCCCTCCCATTTCACTGCATCCTGTTTCTGTCCACATTACCCTGTACTGTATGTGTGCCTTTCACACCTGCATCATAGATTCTGTATTGTTTTGCATCCTATAATGAGTCTAAAGAGCTATTGTAGTTTCCTTTCATTATTATTATTATTTCTGGATCCTGGTATCATTTTTTCAGCTTTTGGGATGACAGTTTCTTTTTTTTTTTCCTGCTGTGTCATTACATAGGTCCCTTTATTGTTATTTTATTGTTGTTAGTGTTGCTTTGTTTTCTCCTCCTCAGATGGGTACCTTTTGTCAAGGTTCACCATCTGCCAGTGGACAAAGGATGTTTTGCCTTTGGTCCCATTCTCTAGGGATTTCAGTGCTGGGTGAAAATCCCCTTGCTGAGGTTTGGCCAGACGTCCAGTTAATACGCACAGCTCTTAGCTTAATTGTTAATGTCAATTATTAGGATTTTATCAAGTGTTACTATCCTGAACTACGATGAGATTAGCATTTTCCACTTTCCAAGTCTCTTTCACTCTAAACAGGACAGGAGGAGAAGAAGAAAAATATATATATACACTCAGGAGACACTCAGAATTTTTCCAATTCCCATCACCATAAAGTTCTTGGAACGCAATACGCCAATGTTATTTCCTGTGCCTACTTCATAAACACTGATTCTCTAGAAGTTTTACCCTTCAACTGAGAATAGAAGGAAAAGTGCTAATGGGTAGGGAGCAAAAGCTCTACCCACACAGAACAAAGGCAGATTCCTGACTTTCTCCTTGCCAGAGAACTTATATTTCTGAAAGTGAGTAAGTCTGGGGACGATAAGGGGACTGTAGCGCATGCGTGCTCCATCAGCTGGGTTAAACTGAGAGCCAGCCCCCCGAAAAAAATGGAACAAAGTACAAGGTCCTGGCAGCAGTGGAAATGTTCGTAATTATTTCCCTCACTTTGCCAGTCCTCATATCTTAGCAGTAAGTTGCAAAAAACTGAACTGGAAAAATTAGAGCCAGTTTTAACCTGGAACTTTTTTTTTTTTAAGATTTTTTTTTAATTTTTTTTTATTAGAGAGAGTGCAAGCAGGGGGAGCGGCAGGCAGAGGGAGAGGGAGAATCGGGCTCCCTGCTGAGCGGGGAGCCCAACGTGGGGCTCAATCTCAGGACCCTGGGATCACAACCCCAGCCGAAGGCAGACGCTTAACCGTCTGAGCCACCCAGGCACCCCTTAACCTGGAACTTTTAAATGATTATCACATAATGTATTTTGAAGAGGATACTTCTATTTATTATAAAATACACAAAATGATCCAGGTTAAACTTTTTCTATGATAAGCCCAACTTTTTCCTGTACTTACTTAAGAACACAATTAAAAGAGGAAAAGGAAAAAAAAAAAAAAAACATGGAGAAAGCACAGATGGTTTCTTAGGATGTTTTCATTAATGCTTTAATGTAAAAATTTTGCCGTTCCAAAAATGGGATATATTCATAAGGTTTGAATGAATGTGGAATTTCGCACGACATGACAATTCTCACATTACTTGAAGAAGACCCTTCTCTAAAATCCTAGGAACAATCTCAAAATGTACCCAGGCATACTCCCTATGATCTTTCCCACATGACAAATTTATCAGAGTCAATCAACATTTTTATTCATAACTGGATTATTTTTTAATTGTAGGTATGTAAGTAGTTGTATTTGCTTGTGTTCTACAATCTGGGAGATCATACACTGTCTTTTCTTTCCTGTCCTTGAAATACATAGAAGCAAATGCCTACAGTCTGTTTTCTTAGGATAATAAAATGTCACTTTCCAGTGAAAATGTGATAGGTATAAATTTGGAAAAAACGTGATTAATTTTTTTTTATTTCTACTTAGGATTACTAAAAATGTTGGGCTTTCACTTCAGAATAAGGAAATTCACAAAAATATTTGTGGGAAGCATTGGTGCTAAATTCTTCCCAATTGAATAAAAATGAAATAGATCATTTCAACTGGAGATGAAATGTTCTGGAAATGTACTGCTGATGGTGCCAAAGCAATTAGGAATTAAACACTGACATTGGGAATACTATTTTTTACATGTATTGAAGGGTGATCATTTAAGCATTCTCACCAAGTAAGCACATTATCTCTAATTGGGCACTCTAAGGATACATCCTTATACTTTTTCCCAATGATAATAATATTAACTGGAAGATCATTATCAATTTTAAAATTGAGATTAGTATTTGCTCTTTCTTACCTGAAGGGAATACCCTTCAGGTTATAATGACTGTGTGAAGGGACCAAATGGATTCCAACAGTCAAGCTAGTTCTACGCTTGGCCATATTTACCTCGGTTCTCTGTGACATAGTGAGATAAAAGAGCGTGACCATTGGGCCATCTAGTATATTTAAAAGGCAATGGAAGGGATATGAAAGCTTATATATCATGTTTTCTGATATTCTGCATCTTTATTTTGAGAGCAATGGGAGGTGTGGTCTTTTAAATATCTGGAGAGGGAACATCTGCTCAGTAGACTCAAGGTTTATCAGCTACATCCACTCCAAGGGCAGCCAGAGCAGCCAGATACAAATGTTCTATTAACAGACTTGGCCCTGGTCTCCTGCCTGTAATCTCCACATTCTCTTTTGCCCTGTTGGCTTTTCACAGGCCTTTTGTAAGAGCCAAAGAACCTTTCTTGGAACCTGTAAAATGCAACACAAACAAAAAGTAAAAAGTCATGTTTCTGATAAAGAGCCATTAGCGCTAATTATGTCACCAATAGTCCAGTGAGAGGGAACAAGAAAAAGTCTCCAGATAAGGACCTGAGGAAAAAAATATTGAAAATCAACTTTTGAGTTATTTTTTTATCCATTTGAGCTCCTTGTGGGTACACAACTAAGTTAATATTTTACTTGCTTTTTTTAGTCTAAATAACAAAAATAAATTCAAACTTTCAAAAAATATCAAAGACTTTTAAATTCAAAATTGTACATGTGATTTATTTAACCTATTTGCTGTTCTTCCTCAGGGTCATAAACGATTTTTTCTTGAATATTTATTTAGTCTTTAAATTTCTCAACATTTTATATAATATGAAAAAATAACACATTAAAATAGATTTATTGTTAAAATCATCATTCTACTTCTCATTTTGAGAAGGTATTTGCAAGGCATACAGATAAATATTAAATCTCTTCGGGAGCAAATAGATTTATCATACAGGATGTATTTACATTGTGATAGTAAAAGCCAAACTTCTAAATGAGAAAAATATCTCTACATAAAATTGTTAGAACTTGTTATACTTTTATAGCCATGGAGCTCATTAGTGGCCATTGTAGGATGATGTAACACTGAGAATTTCTTGCTCTAAAACCACTAGCAGACTAAAATATTCCTGGTACCCACTCAGAGATCGTATACATATTCCAGCTCTAGGAAATCTTAATGCCCTCTCCAAATTATACTATTATAATTGTGGTTAAAAACAATAGAAGTTATTTTATTTATGAAAAGATGAACAGGGTTGTAGGTATAGCATGGCTAATGGTAAAGGAAACATGACAAAGCTAACGCCTAAAAATATCTTGAGATACAAATGTCTAAGTCAGGAATAATGGGAATGCTGATGAAAATTTAAATATGTAACTGTTTGAATAAGGTTGGTTTGTGACTTCAGCAAATTGAAAGTTGTTCTTGAGGTTGGTTTTACATTAAGGTACTAGCGTCATCTGTTTCAGTATCTGGTTTTTTATTTTATGTTTTTTAATAGAATTATTTATTTATTTATTTATTTATTTGAAAGAGAGAGAGTGCGTAAACAGGGAGAGGGGCGGGGGGCAGGGAGAGAGAGGGGAAAGAATCTCAAGCAGACTCCCCGCTGAGTGTGCAGCCGCATGTGGGGGTTCATCCCATGACCCCCGAGATCATGACCTGAGCCGAAATCAAGAGTCTGGTGCTCAAGGGACTGAGCCACCCAGGCGCCCCTGTTTCAGTATCTGTTTTGATAAAAACTAACCCACACAATTATTTTCTCTTTTAAACATAATTGTAGACTCACTGAGTATATAACGAGTTAGCATTCTTGGCAGTTAGTGTACTTCAGAGCAGCATGTTCATGACTCAGTTTATTTATCCCTTACCAGTAGACTGATAGCTAATATAGTAGTTGTGATGGCTTAGATTTTTATATTAATATTATTATTTGTTGTATGTGCTCTATTTTTATGCATTTAACTCAACTGGCAAAAACAGAAAGCAAGAGGAATACTTATATTGAAACACAAGTTAAAGTGCCTAAAATATAAAGTCTGCCAGTTTACCTGAAGATATAATCATTGCAGGATCCGTAAGTGATATTTATCATATAAAAATTACTCTGTAAAACCCTAATATCCCTCCTTATATGTCAAAAACTTTGACAAAAATCAAAATATGGTAAATTTTTAAAAAAATTTTATTTATTTGAGAGAGAGGATGAGAGAGAGAGAGCACATGAGAGGGTAGAGGGTCAGAGGAAGAAGTAGACTCCCTGCTGAGCAGGGAGCCCGATGTGGGACTTGATCTTGGGACTCCAAGATCATGACCTGAGCTGAAGGCAGTTGCCCAACCAACTGAGCCACCCAGGAGCCCAAAATATGGTAAATTTTTATGAAATTAGGTTTTTCGTTTATTGGAACTAAAAAAAAAAAATCTATGCCTACAGTATGTTACATACTTGAAAATGCAGCCAGAAATTCTGATATCTTGTCATTTAGAAAAATATATGAAAACCATAAAGACAAACCAGTGGAAAAAATAAATAAACTAGTGGATTTTTAAATACAAAAATTCCAAACATGAAATTTTAAAAGTGTTTCCATTATAAATATTAAAATTTCTATTTTAATAAATTGGAGTTTCAAGATTCAAAGTAAACATATCAACAGTATTGTGGGGCACCTTTGTGGAATAAAGAAAACTATGTCCATTTGAGTTTGTTTCCCAGGAAACAAACTGACCTACACTTCCAGCTTCTTACAGAAAATTTCTTCTCTCTAACTTTATTGAAACCTTACTCTTCCTTTGATATACACTCCTTGCTGAGGCCTCTCTGATGGAGGTGGCTCATTTTCCCTTACCCGTGTCTTAGCTCAGGCTGCCATACCAAAATACCATAGGCTGGATGGCTTAGACAATCGAAATGTATTTTCTCACAGTTCTGGAGACTGAAAGTCCAAGATCAGGGTCCCAGCAGGGTCAGGGTGTAGTGAGAGCTCTGTCCTTGGATTGCAGATGGCTACCTTCTTGCTGTATCCTCACATGGTAGAGAGAGAGAGAGAAAGAGAAACAGAGCTCTTTGGTGTCTCTTCTTATAAGGACACTAATCCTAATGTATCAGGACCCCACCCTTAGGACATCATTTAACCTTAATTACCTCTTCGTAGAGATAATTAACTATATCTCCAAATTTAGTCACGTTAGGGGTTAGGGCTTTAACATAGGAATTTGTCGGGGGACATAATTCAGTCTATAGCAGTTCATGTACCTCGGGTAGGGAGCAGGGGCAGCAGTATCCTCACTCCTCCATGCAATTTCCAAACTGTCCCTTCTCCACCTTCATGTAAACCCCCTCGTTCCTTGTTCAGGAACTCCTAGAAAACCTCAGTGCTAGAAAGAGCTCAGTATGTGCTCTCTCTGTGCCTTCACTTGGGACACTGAACCTAGCTCGAGAAAATCAAACAAATGCATAGACAGGAACTCCTGTAAAGTCATATTCTACCACCTCAACTGCAGTCTCACTGTTGCCCAAGTTTTGCATAGATAGTGGTTTTCTTTTTTTCATAAGAGAACCGTACCAAGTTGCCTTCCACTTCTAAAATATGGATCATCAGATTGCTCTTTTGACTGATTAATTGATTATTTGGATTGGTTAATTGATTATTGAAGTAATAGCTTATCAGGTGCAAAACTCACTCTACTTTCTGTTATCAAATTTAAAACTTATCTGTAAGTCTTCCATCTTCTCCTTCTAAAACTAATTCCTCCCAACTATGCTGTATACATTAAAGTTTTTTTTTAAATTTACAACTAAAGAGACTACAAGCAAAGTTAAGCAATGAGGAATATGGTGGAAGAAGCATTCATTTGCAATGTGTTTAACCAGCAAAGGGTTAGTATCCAATTTACATAAGAAGTTCCTGCAAATTAATAATAATGGAAAACAACCTAGTTGAAAAATGGGCAAAAGCTATGAATAGGCATTCCACATAAGATGCTTTTCACTAGGACTAACAGGCAAATGCCAATTAAAACAACATGATACCAATTCACATCCATCTGTCAAAAATAAATTGAGTAGCACCCAGTGTGAGCAAGAATGTAAGCTGTTAGATACTACTGGTGGGAGCATTCATTGGCACAATGACTTTGAAAAACAATTTTGTAATATCTGGAAACATTACAGATGCATATTCTACAACCCAACATTTCTACATCTAGGGAATACCCTAAAGCAACTATCATTCATGGATACAGATGGTCATTGCTACATTACTGATAAAAGTGAAATATCATAAATCACTAAAATATCTACCATTATAACAATGCACAAATAAAAATGGTTATATTCCTATCATAGAAAACTATGTAGAAAGTAAACTAATGACCTTGATCTGCATATAGTAACACTGATAAATTTGAGCCATTTCATGACCCCTTTGAAGCATTATCTTCATTTAACATCCAGACTATGACACCTGATTCTCCTCCTAAATTTCTGGCAGTCTCTCTGTCTCCTTTACTGATTGCTAGGCATCTCCATAACCTCTCCTTGGATTTCTCTTTTCTATCAACCTTTACTCTTTAAGTGATCTCATCCATTTTTATAGCTCTAAATACCATCCTTGTGCCAATGACTTTGAAGTTTTATCTCCAGCCTAGATCTCTCCCCTGAACAGCCAGACCCCTATATCTCATGGCCCATGTATTCAACATCTCAACTTAATGATTTGGACTTAGGATCCTATGACCTCATTTTTCACCTGTGTTACTGGATGGCAATTCTTAAAGTTGCTCAGAGCCTCCAAAATGTATCTCCAATCTGATCACTTCTCGTCATCCCCACTGCCACCTGCCTGATTGAAATCACCATCATCTTTTGCTTTTACTACTGAAATAAGTTTTGCAAGAGGTTTCTCTGCTTCTGCCCCTGGACTTTTTTCTTAACAGGACTGTTGAGAACAATTTGTTAAAATGAATGTCAGACCCTGTCATTCCTGTTGAAACACTCTCCCATGGTTTCTACATGATCTGGCCTCCATTAACCCTCCAGCCTCATCTTCTCCCACCCCTTCCGTCTTCCCCTCCACTCCCGCCATCCAGACCTCCTCATGGCTCCTGGAACACGCCACACACTACTGCGTCAGACTCTGCACTTCCTGTTCTCTCCATTAGCCAAGTGACCACCTCCTCCACTTTCGTTGGTCTTTTCTTAAGAGTAGCTTCTTAGATAAGACTTTCTTGGACGCTCAGTTCCAACTTCCAGAGTGACCCTCATCACTCCATCCCTTTTCCTACTTGCTCTCGTTAGCACTCATCAACATATAGCAGCTGCACGAGTGTGCTGGGGCTGTCATAACAAAATGCCGCACCTTGGGTGGCTTAGAGGATAAACGTTTATTTTCTCATGGTTTTGGAGGCTAGAAGTTCCTGATCGAGGTACCAGTAGATTTGATTTCTGGTTTGGGCTCTCTTCATGGCTTGTAGATGGCGTCCATGTCCTCACATGGCCTTTCCTCTGTGTATGTGTGAGGAGAGAGAAAAATTTCTGATGTCTATTCTTCTTATAAGGACACCAGTGCTATGGAATTAAGGCCTTTCCTTTATTATCTCAGTGAATTTTTATTGGCTCCTTATGGTCCTTTATCTCCAAACTGAGTTACATTGTAGGTCAGGGTTCAACATACGAATGTGGGGGGTTCTCAGTTCAGTCCCTAACAGCACTCTATATAGAATATTTCATATTTTGTTGTTTATTGTTTGTTCACTCTACTACAATATAAGCTTATGAAGGGCAGAAATGTTTGGTCATTCATTGCTATATTCTAGCACTTAGGATGATGCCTGAGGCATAGTTGGTATTTAATAAATATTAAGTAAATTATCTCAAAAACCTGATGTGAAATATAAAAAGCAAGTTATGATTTTGCACTAAAAACATCATTTCAAAATTTCCGAAATACAAAATTATGCTACGAATTTTTCATGAACAAATATGTATGTGATAATATATTTTAAAATAATTGGAAGAATGCCAACTTCAGGATAATTAATTACTTCCCTGAAGAGAGGAAGGGAAATTACGTTTGAGATAGGTCAAAGCAGCTCTAACTGTCGCTATGTGATTTTGTTTTTTTAAAAATATGTTTTGAAACAAATAATGCAAAATATTACCGTTTGTTAAATCTTGAGGGGATATAGGAATGTGTGATATATGATTCTCTGTATTTTCTATTTTTAAATATTTTAAGAGAAAGAGGTAAGAGTTCCTATAAGGGCAGAGACCATATCTGTTTTGTCCCTGCATGTATTCCAAAGTCCTAATGTGAGTGATGGTCCATAGTAGGACCTCAATGAATATTTGGCAGATAGATGAAGTTTTAGACCATTTGGACTTATTTGTCTTTGGATCTGAGCATAATACCCGGTACATAGATGAGCAAGTAAGCAAAGAAACAAACAGATGAAAATATTTCTTGAAAGCTCTACAAGTCTCCCTAACCATACTAATCATGCCCTTCCCTCTTTCTGACCCTTCTCGTCAGTGATTTGGGAATGGTATATCTGTCTTGGCTGCCCTGTTCTACCATGTCCTTTTCTGTTCTCACCTCTAATTTTCATTTCTGCCAAAGTAGAAGCCACAAGAGAAAGCTCATAGGGGATGAACAGGGCTTACAGTTAAGGCGCTGATCTTCTGCATTTCCCCATAAACCCTTAAGTCATTTGGAACCCCTATTTAGATTTGCACTTCTCTGTGACTCTTCCTCATTAGCTTTGATAGATTATTCTGCCTAAAACAAGTCTTGTTGGCCCTTCAAAGAGTAGCAACAGAAACCTGTTGTTTTTAACCTCTGCTTGACTCGTTAATACCCTTTGCTAACTAACATCATTTCCTGCCCATCTCACAGTCAGACGCCCCAGATCTAGCCAGACCAGACGTAGGCTGCTTTCTCCCAACATTCTCTACACAATTTTCCTAAAAAACATTTGTGGTTCCTGGTTTATCTAATAATCTAGCGTCATACATTTATATTTACCTTCCGTAGATGACAAATTCTAGTACATGTTGAGAGTTACTGTGTTCCTTTTTTTCTCGTTTTGCCTAATTGTGAGTATTTTATGTATGTTTCAGTCCATCTATCTCTTTTCTGCCTTAATTTTTTTTTACAAACAAGCAAGAGTCAAGTTATTAGCCAGAATGTGAAGATATTCAGAGAACTCATTCCCTGGAATAGATTCTCACTCCATGTTAATTAGGAAAACAACAATACAGTATTTCACACTTGCCTGTGTAATCTTTTCTCTCTACTTGGCCATGGGGAAAGTGAAGACCCTAGGGATTAAAAGGAGAAAAGAATTTGGAATTACAAATTAAGATCCTTTATCTGATAAATACCAAGCCAGAAATTAGAAATCGCACCTCACACCACACTAATAAATAGGTTTCAGATGCATTAAGAGTTAAAAAAAATCAAACCAGAGAAAAATTGAATAATGCATCATTAAGTATTCATCAGATCTCTGGATGGAAGTCTTTCTTAGCTTAAAAGCAACCACAGGCATACAAAAAAAAGTGGACATTTGATCTGCATAAACATTTAAAATTTAGATACGATTTTTACTTCAAAAAGGCAAAAACACATAATTAAAAACAAAAGATGAAAAATGGATTGGAGAAACTGTTTGCAACAAATATAGTATTTTTCACTATAAAAAGAGTCCATTCAAATTGATACTAAAACACTAAGACCCTTGAAGCTGAAAAAGGATTGAGTGACATGGCCAGTTAATTCGTAAATGAACTACATTTAGTAACAACATAAATATATGTAAGTAATAAATATCATAATAATAATGAAGGAAATCAAATTAACAAAGCAGAGGGAACCAATGGGCTGTGGGAGGCAGGCTTTATAGTTACTAGGGTGGCTTGACTTCTGCTTCCCATAGGAGAATGTGATTGGCTTGTTTGAGTAATTTTATGGCCTGGCAAGGAAGTATAATCCTTTAAATTGAGAAGGGGCAGGTGCAGCTGGTCCGGCTGATAGGGGACTAGCTGGTGGAGTTTTTCATGCTGAGCGTGAAGGCGTATCTGGCAAGAGCAGTAAAGTCATGGTTAGGCCTGTGGACCCTGTGAGGCTCAGCGATGTCAAAGCAGCACTTGAAATTTTAGGTCTTACAATTCATTCTACCGGGAAGAGAAGGAAGAAGACAGAGACCTGGTCTACTTCTCTTTGTGTGAACAGTTTCCAGCCACGCACTCAGTGACAGTAATTTTCAGTAGTGTCTGCTGTTTTCTATAATGAATCTTAACAGGGTTTTTATTGGGAAAGATATAACGAAACCGGTAGTAGATGTGTAAAAAACTCCCATTTCAGAGGGAAGTACAGTGGAAATTAGTTTAAATGTGAATGGCTCGTATGTAAGGTATAATTAAGATGGGTATTAATATTAATACTTTAGTGTTCAATTAAACATGCATATATTCTGTACTTGAATAAGCAAACGACATAAAATATTTCTGACCATGCATAAAGCAAAGCATGATCAGATTTTTCATTGGAATTTAATTATTTTAGTTAAATTTAACTCTATCAAATCTTACCTGTCCTCTCGACTCTACCTAATTTAAAAAAAAAAAAATGATCTGAGACCATTTTTAAAGATTTCTCTGTAACATTAGGGGCTTATGTTTTATCCATTCTCATGCAGTGTCTGTTCTTTGGGTACCATTTGGAATTTTTCACCATGTTCTGTATTTTTTCACTTAAAAACTAGCCCTTGAGACCAGAAAGACATTCACTGGTGACTCTCAAGGTGAAATGGTTGGATCACCCACTGAATCAGAGCCCCCGATTGGCAGGGCATTTTTAATGAGCTCTGCAGTTGATTCCTGTGCATGTCTGAGTTTGATAAGTCCACTGATACTAGACATGCTTTCATTTCTGTGGCTCAAGGAAGTTATACAGTAGTTCTCCATCTCTTCTAGTGGGGGGCAGGAGATGGTAAAAAAGAGAAAGGTGGTGAAAGGTTTGCATGCAAGCATCTCTCTTATGTGTGACTGTGGCAGGTTACATTGCTTCTTTTCACCTCCTCTTCCTTCTCTGTAAAACAGAGGTAACCTACAATATCCTAGTCCTGTAAGTCAAGAATCTGGTACAGAGCTGGCGTCCACTGTACAATGAATAATGTTACCGCTCTCTCCTCCTTTCCTCCCACCTCCCCAGTCTCTTCTCTTTCTAACCCCCTTAGGAGAACTTCGGAATACAACTAAGGTAAGGTAAGTCATTGTGAATCTTCTACACCAAACCCCAAATTATACACGTAATAATGAGGGTTTTACATTTATCATCTACCATGTATTACGTGCTTCTATAGGTAACTTTTAATTCTTAGAAAAATGTGACAAAGTTGATTATTGTGTATCCAAATCAATAGATTTACAGATGAGAACACTGATGATGAGAGGAACGTTTAACTGGGCCATTATCAGTTTAGTAGGTGTTGAAACTAAGATTCAAGTTCACATAAGTCCAGATACCCAACTTGTCCCACCAAAAGCGCCCAAAACTGCAGTTATTTTAATTTAATTTAATTTTTCCAAAAAATAATTTTGGACCGTGCTCTTGATTTTTAAAACCCACATTCAGGTGTCTCAAACTCATATGCCTAATAGGACCAGGAAGAAAATGTAAATGAGAGGAAAAGCTGGGTTGTATCCAGCTGACATAAAGACTGATTTATATATTTTTTGACCATTTTTCCTGAAACACATAACCCTCTAAGCCTCTCTTTTCTTTTCCTAGTTTTGATAGAAAACATAGTTACAGAGAAAACCAATAGCAGACGCATGATGAGAAACGGCAGCTGGAGTTTGGCTTCAGGATTGGGGCAAAAGAAGGAAGTGGCAAAGCTTTGGCTAAGGCAGGGCGAAACCTCATACCTTACCTGAGGAGCACAACTAGCTGAATAGCCCACACCCGCTGTCCCGAAATTCAGGTCGCAAGACTCCAGACCTGGTTTCTAAAGAAAAGTCAGAAATCCAGGTTTTAATCAGAAACCTCACAACTTTTGGTTGTTGGCCTAAAATAATAAAAGAAAACAACCACTGAACATTATGCTGGCCAAGCAGAGCAGCTCTGCAGCCCACATTTGCCCACTGGCCACCAGCTTGGAACCTCTTCTCTTCATGAACAATAAGAAACACCTGGGGTTTTAAGACTCCATACTTAGGGAAACTATTTTAATTAAAAATGGTCTCAAGCATGGGCTTTTGTATCAGCAACTCCTGCTTGAAGGGGCCTTCCTCTAAATTTTTGTGTGACTAACTCCTGGTTGGGCAGTTTTCACCTCCAAGATGTCTTCCTTGATCCTTCTACCAAATATTGTCCCCACGTGTCTTATTCTGTCCCACTACCTACTACAGTTACTGCTGTCTGAAGTGATCCTATTTGTTTCTTAGTGTGGATCTTTCCCACTGGAGGATGGTTTCCATTGGGGTAGGAACCTTGCATGTCTTATTCACCATTGTATTCTCAAGACCCAGAGCAGTATCTTGTACCGGGTACATGTTCCACAGTAGTTCATAAGGGAGAGTAGCAATTACTGACTGAGTACTTCCTATATGTCCACGTGCTAGGTGTCTGGAGATCAAGTATTTGATGGCTGCAAAAGCGAGAATAAGCAAAGGAGCTGACTGTACCCTTTCCAGTGCCAGGCACGCAATAGATTATCAATGAACATTTGTAGAGTAAGCGAACACTGAGTAAATCACAAATAATTCAGATTCATTTAATTTACACTTAGCTTCCTAAAATAAGGCATGGTGGGGTTTAATATCCATAGTATTTGAATGTATCAGCACATTATGTGCCACATTATTCCAGAAATTGCATATTTGATGTGACCACTGTTGCTAATAAAAATGACCTTTTACAAAATGATTTGCATCCCATGCCCATGGGACTCACTTACTTTGTTAGGCAATTAATCCAGCATACTACCCCAAATTACACATTTTATATTTATTAATAAAGGTAATTTAGATGTTTCAGATACACTGTAAAGCTTTTGTAGATTGAGCAAAATATGGCTTTTCTTCTATACACAGTCAAATGGTTTCTTAATAACACAATTATCTTTGGCTGATTGATTCTGGGAATTTTGCTCATTGTTTTCTCAAAGTACTGTGAGATCTTACATCTCATATTACTTTAATTTTTAAGGAACAAAGCACTGCTCACTTTTTCTAGGTGCGATTTTCTCTTTTTGCACTGCCAGCTCTGAACTGCACATGGTTAATCGTGGATTCCTAGAATTGATAGAAAACTAGCCGGGCCTAGTAAATTCCATGCATGTTCTCCCCCTGTGTGTGCATATTAAAAAAAAAAAACAAATATAATAATCAGGTTTCTGAAGAGAAGCTTCTATAAAGTACTCTTTTATGTAATCAGGAGCTCACTAATGAAATTATGGATAATATCAGCTACCATTTGTCATAAATCTCACCTTTTAAGAGTTTCACTTTTATTATCGTTAGGAGGGAAAGAGATTATGTTTGTTACCTCTCCTTGTGCCTCCATGGCCTGGATGTTTCAGAGTTGAGAGGGGAATTACACCTAAATTGGCAATCCTGTGAAGATAAGGTTTTGGATCTTTTCTCTGGAAGTGGCTTCTGGAAGCTTCAAAGTAATCTTACCCCATATGTACAAAAACTCTATGTACTTCTGTGAATCATCAATTTAGACTAAAATGTCTGACGATGTCAGAAGGGTTCCACATAAAAATCTTCTGGCAACTCTAACGAATTTCCATAGAAATACAGACACAACCCTCCATAATTTGATAAGTAGAGTTCAAAATAACCCAACCATGTAACATCTGTGAATAGTATTTTTTAGTCAGGTTTTTTTTTTTTTTTAAGATTTTACTTATTTATGACAGAAAATGAGAGAGCAAGGGAAAGAGCAGAGGGAGAGGGACAAGCAGACTCCACGCTGAATGCCAAGCCCAACACAGGGCTTGATCCCAGGACCCTGAGATCGTGACCTGAGCAGAAATCAGGAGCCGGATGGATGCTCAACCTACTGAGCTACCTGGGCGGCCCAAGTCAGTTTTTACTGAAACACAAGCACATAAATAAAGATAGTGAAAATTGTATCTAACTGACCATACACACAAAATTAACAAAATCATATATGATCACAGAACAGTCTTTAATAAGAAGTCTTATCTTCCCCCCACCAGAAGATAAAATCTTGAGCACTCTCCTGCGCTCTCACATTTAACCCAGTAGAAAAGCTTGTCAAGCCATGCAAGTCCTATTTGTTCTGCAAGTACCTTCTGCCTCATCTATTCTCGTGTCCCAATCTGTGCTAAGCCAGTCATCCCCATCGCTTCCTCTTGCCAGTTTACTGACAAACATGCTTATAGATGTACGTAAAGGAAATAAAGCCATGGTATTTTCTAGCATTTTCTTTTTTTCTCCCGCTTTATTTAGGTATAATTGACTTATAAAAATTATATATGTGTAAGGTATATGTGATGATTTAACATAGGTATACATTGTGAAATGATTATCACAATCAAGCTAATGAACATATCCATCATCTGATATAGTTACCCTTTTGTTGTTGTGAGAACACTTAAGATTTACTCTCTTAGTAAATCTCAAGTGTACGATGCAGTATGATTGAGTATAGTTGCCATGCTGTACATTAGATCGTCAGAACTTACTCATCTTATTATAACTGAAAGTTTGTGCCCTTTGACCAACATCCCCTCATGTCTCCCACCCCTGAGCCCCTGGCAACCACCAACTGCTCCATTTCTATGAGTCTGACATTGCTTTAGTGAAATAACTCGATCAGAGAAAGGCAAATATCGTATGATTTCACTCATACGTGGAATTTAAGAAACAAAACAAATGAATAAGGAAATATGAGACAAACCAAAAAACAGACTCATAAGTACAGAGAACAAACTGATGCTTACCAGATGGGGGTGGGTGGGGTGAAATAGGTGAAGGGGATTAAGAGTACACTTATCTTGAAGAGCACAGAGTAATGTATAGAACTGTCGAATCACTATATTGTACACCCGAAACTAATATATAAAACTGTGTGTTAAGTATACTCAATTAAAAATAATAAACTCAAGGGGCGCCTGGGTGGTTCAGTTGGTTAAGGGACTGCCTTCGGCTCAGGTCATGATCCTGGAGTCCGGGGATCGAGTCCCGCATCGGGCTCCCTGCTCGGCAGGGAGTCTGCTTCTCCCTCTGACCCTCCCCCCTCTCATGTGCTCTCTCTCTCTCTCTCTCATTCTCTCTCTCAAATAAAATAAATAAAATAAAAAATAAAAATAAAAATAAAAATAATAAACTCGAGTCACTGTGATAAGCATGCGTCAAAAACTCCCCAGACCTGGCTTTAGTACAGAGTACCCCCTTGACAGGGGGTTGGCGTTCCCCTGAGCATCTCCTAATGGCTTCAACATTCTGGGTATAATGAGTGAAAAGACACTTGCAAGATCAGGTCCCTGAGGAAAGAACAAGGGTCCATGCAGACAGGAGGCAGCTGGCCCATGCCATCTCCTGAAGTGACAGAATTTCTGTTGTGAGCTCTGAAGGATGTCTGAGTGTCCAGGGATTGTAGAAAGCCTCGGCAAGCTGTGATTTTTATCAATTTTTATCACCATTTTAATTGTTTAAAATTGACATTCTGCTTTATAAAACTTTACTCAGAAACCTTCCTTATATATAATTGCGTTAACATACTTATAAAAGCATATGTATACTTATAAATAATTTCTAGACATGAGGGTTTTTTTTTTTTAGTTTGCTTATTTCATACGCCTAAGAATCTGAAGAAAAATGTATTATGCTGTGGTTTTGGAAGGAAGAAATAGGAATGTCTATGAACAACTCTATTAACTAGCTTTTATAACCATTTTTAAGAGGGCGAGATAACATCACAGGTTTAAATTCAAGGTCTCTAATCCATCTGAAAGATTTATTGTGTTGGGGAAAAATTCTGCTTGTTGCTGCATCTTAATAAAATTAATCTCTATAATTTGTATTTGGGCTTATATATACAATCTCATATTTTGGATGCTGACAGAAAATGAAATTTTTAGTGGACAATAAATTACCTTTGCTTTGATTTTATTCTTATATGACATGGCCATTACCTGGGAGAAATGCAATAATGGAAGAGTTGCTCCTTGAAAGAAATTTTAAAGCCCAGATAATTAGAGCCAAAGAGTTTACCTAAACTGAAAAAATATATATATTTAACTCTTTTCCCTTTAGAATTGCCTTTCTTTTTAAAGAATCAAAAATGTTTGGGTGCTTTTTTCTAAACTGAAATTTTCTTGTCTTTAATACACTCTATGTTGCTGGAAAGCACTCAAACGTTAGTCTCTCATGCAGAAGAATTTGAGAAATGTCGTTTTCATCTACAGTTTGTACCTTCTGTGTAACAAATAAAACTCAATTATATATTAAAGTATGAAGATGTTGTATAGCACCCAAAATAGGGATGCATTTTTAGCCAAACTAAAAAGTCATGTAGTAACCTTTCTTCTTTCAACACAAACATTGACACATTTAATTTGCAAAATATATACTATATAGGGAATTCGACTATTCTTTAACAGAAATATCTTCCCATTATGTAATGGATTGTATTTTCTTAAAAAAAAAAAAGACCTCTGTAGAGTTTCTGTTTTGCAGAATAATTTCTGTCCCCCAATTTTGATCTCTCAGTAGCTGTCTGGTTTGGAAATAACATTATAGAAATTCCAGAGGATGTGTCTTTCTTTTTTTATTTTTTTTATCATTTTACTTTTTTTTTCCATAATAAATGTACTCTTTAATCCCCATCCCCTATTTCTCCTAGTCCCCCATTCACCTTCCCTCTGGTAACCATCAGTTTGTTTTCTTTAGTTAAGAGTCTGTTTCTTAATTTATCTCTCTCTCTCTTTCTCTGTTTTTTTTTTTTTTTCCTTTGCTTATTTGTTTTGTTTCTTAAATTCTACATATGAGTGGGATCATATGGTATTTATCTTTCTCTGACCAACTTATTTTGCTCAGCATTATACCCTCTAGCTTCATCCCTGTTGTTGCAAATGGCAAGATTTCATTTTTCTTTATGGCTGAATAATATTCCATTGTGTGTGTGTATATATATATGTATATATAAATATATGTATGTATGTATTTATATACCACTTCTTCTTTATCCATTCATCTATTGATGGACAGTTAGGCTGCTTCCATAGTTTGGCTATTGTAGATAATGCTGCAATAAACATAGGGGTGCATGTATCCCTTCGAATTAGTGTTTTTGTCTTTTTTGAGTAAATACCCAGTAGTGCAATTCCTGAATCATAGGCTAGTTCTATTTTTAAATTTTGGAGGAGCCTCCATACTGTTTCCATAGTGGCAGCACCAGTTTACTTTCTTGTCAACCATGCCCCAGGGTTCCTTTTTCTCCATGTCCTCACCAACACTTGTTATTTCTTGTCTTTTTCATATAAGCCATTCTAACAGGAGTGAGGTGGTAGCTCATTATGGTTTTTATTTCCATTTCTGTGATCATTAGTAATACCCAGCACCTTTTCACATGCTGTTCTTCTTTCAACAGATAACCTGTTGGCTATTTTTTTTTTTAGTATACTTAAGACACATTACGTTAGTTACATTAGTTTCATTAGTTACTAGTTACATTAGTTTCAGGTGTACAAAATAATTATTTGACAAGTTTATTCATTATGCTATGTTCACCTCAAGTGTAACTGCTGCATGTCCCCATGCATCCTAGGATTTGTCTTTCTTAAATACTGTGTTGCATAAGTGAGGTTCAGATACATGAAAGTTAATATTGCAAGGGAAGTGTCAACCGAATGTGCGTTATTACCAGACTGAGTGCTTTTCTTGGAAATCTGTCTTCTGTGAAATTCTAGGGCTCTGTGTTGGAAGAACTACAAGGAATCTTAAGCACATAGATTCCCAAGTCGATGTCTGCTGGAAGCTGCCAGCTCCTTATTTCTACCCATTGATTACATCCCTGTTCCTCTTTCTCTTTGAAATCAGAGTGTAGCCTATGTAAACAGCACTCCTAGACAAAGAAGAAAAACAAAAAGCATTGGCCAAAGATGGCTACATAAGCACTCCAAGGAAGTACAAAAGGCTCTTCCGACTCACAGTTGCCGCATTTCTGCCACCATGCAGCACAGCGCTGCCATGCACAATTATTACCCACCACCTGTCAGATCCTCTTCAAGTTTCAGTCTCCTCCTCCTCCTTCAGAGGATCAGTCCCTCAGCCACACATTCAGTTGTGTTCTGCCTCTAAAGTGCAAGAGTCAGGGGATAGTCAGGATAAAAATGGAAGTTTGTTTTTCATCTTTGATCTTTCCCCTACCCTACACCCCTTCTATTAGTTGGCAGTGATGCCATGACAAAATACCACAGACTGGGTGGCTTAAACAACAGCAGTTTGTTTTCTCACACTGGAGGCTTGAAGTTCAAGATCCCAGTGTTGGCAGGTTTGGAATCTTCTGAGGCCTCTCTGCATCACTTGTGGATGGCTGCCCTCTCCCTGTATTCTCACACGGTTCTCTCTCCATCTCTGTGTTGTCTGTGTCTTAATCTCTTCTTCTATAAGGACACCAGTTATGTTGGATTAGTGCCCATCCACATGACCTCATTATACTTTAACTGCCTCTGTAAAGGCCTTATCTCCAAATGCAGTCACATTCTGAGGCCCTGGTGCTTAGAGCCTCAACCTATGAATTTGGGAGGGGGCACAATTAATCCCATAACACCCTTCTGTCGATTTCCTAGGACTGCTCTAACAAATTCCTGAAAGTAGGTGGCTTAAAACAATGGAAATTTATTCTCTTAGACTTCTGGAGCCTGCAAGTCTGAAAGTAAAGTATTATCAGGCCCATGCTCCCTCTGAAGGCTCTAGGGGAGAATCCATGCTTCCTTTTAGTTTCTGGTGGTTCTTGGCAATCTGTGGTATGACTTGGTTTGTAGCTGTATCAGTTCAATCTCCACTCCGTGTTCCCCTGCTCTTCTTCCCTGTCTTCACACGGATATCATATAAATTCACCAGTCATTCGATTTAGGGTCCATATTAATCTCGTATGATCTTATCTTAACTACTTAAATCTGCAAACATCCTGTTTTTGAATCTGGTCACATTCTGAGTGAACATGGGTTTTGGAGGGATGTTATTCAACCCCATAAATCTCCTAATATAAGTAATCTCCAATAAGTAATCTTCCTCCAGTAAGGAATCTCTCACAACTCAGGTTTGTATGTTTTGTTTTGTTTCTCGTTCTGGAAACAAAGATTGCAAGTGAGGAGGGGAAAAAGTGAATAATTAAGAGCTCGGGAATTGAGGGATGAATTTTCCCACATTCAATCTTTGGCTCTAAGTGTCAAACATTCTTAAAGAGGGATATAATACGTACTTAGTACACTAAAGCGCTTTTTGTTCTTTCTGCATTTATGGCATTGTTTTGCTTTTATGACATGCTGATGGTAGTTCCTTATTCCTTTCTCTTTTCTATCTTCATTATGTCAACATGTACCATTTTATTTCTGTACAGGCTTTAGAATTAGAGAAAATTGAACTCCAACAGGCCATTTGTCAAGGCACAGTTTTCCTCACATCCAGAATTAATGTAATAGTATTTAACTCTCAAGTTTGCTGCAAGATAATAATTGCTTGGCATGCTATTTACACTTAGGTCATGAACAAGACATTGCATTCTATTTGTAGCTCTCTCTGGCCACCTGACCTTGCTTTATGTCCTCAGGGACAAACGATGACCATCAGGGGTTAGTATATAAATATCCCAGTTCAATCACCCCTCCAGTGAAATAACACACATGTGTTTTCTACACTGACTCCCAGAATTCCCTTGTGGGATTAAGCTCCAGTTTCCCACAGAGTAACTAACTTGGCATGGCAACCTTCACTGCCTGGCTCCCTTTCCCAGTCTCACTTCTGCATTCCTTTTATGGCATGTCCAGGGATTACCTTCAAATTGATGACTTTCAATTGAATTATTTGCTCAAGATCTGCTTGGGAGAACCCAAACGAAGACAAATACTATTATATCATTATTAAGAATAAGATATGGAGGGGATGCCTGGGTGGCTCAGTTGGTTAATCATCTGCCTTCAGCTCAGGTCATGGTCTTGGGGTCCTGGGATCGAGACCCACGTCGGGCTCCTCACTCAGTGGAGAGTTTGCTTCTCCCTCTCCCTCGGCCCCTCCCCCTGCTTGTGCTCTCTCTCTCTCTGTCTCTCTCTCAAATAAATAAATAAAATCTTTAAAAAAAAAAAAAAAGAATAAAATATGGAGCTTTTAAAATGCTCAATAGTTTTCTGGGTCCACGCCTTGGGGGGAGGTGCCTACCATGTCCGTTATCCCTTCTCAGTGGGAGACTTTTGCTGCAATCTGCTGCCATTTCTCTTCCCATCCAATGTACTTCTTTTGATGGCCAGCCCAAGTCTTTTTCATTCCATAGAGTTTTGCGTCGGCTGGCATCATGCAATTTTGTGGGAAATTCCCAGCCTTATTTAAATGCTTAACGCTGGCCCCCAAGCATCACGTATGACTTCATCTACCTGTCTCTATCTATCTACCAGTCTCTTTTTCATGGCATTCACACTGAATTACTTTCCCTGACCAGTTGCTAAACCACATTCGTCCTTCGCTTGCTCCTTTGATGCTAATTTCAGACCCACCTTGGCCTCTGGACTTGATGCCTTTTCACTTATTCAGGAATTCAGTACCTATGCATTGAGTGCCTACTATCCGCCAGGGACGGACCTGGTATTCAGAGGTAGACAAGACGAGGTCTCCATTCACACTCTCGGGTTTCCTTGCTTCATTCTCTCCGTAAAGTCTTTTATTTACAAGCAGCAAAAATAAATGGGCTACTTTAAGTAGATGAAAGGAACTTATTCAAAGACATGTAGTAGCTCAGAGAATTCTTGAGAAGGCCAAAGAATTGGGCTTGAAAGCTACTCTGCCAGGAATAGCACCCAAAATCACATCTCAGAAATGTTTCTCAGGACAAAATTGCCATTAGCACTGCAGCTAGAGCTTCGGTATTTTGGGACTTTTAGAGCTGAGTGTAGCTGCTGCTTTTGCTGGCACTCTCACTAGAATGAATTCCATACTTTCCATGGTAGGCAATTTCTGAAAGGTTGCCAAGGATCCCTTCCTCTTGGAATTCACATCCTTATGTAATACTCTCTCCCTCATGTGAGCAGAACTGAGTGACTTGCTTCTAGTGAACAGAATATGGCAAAGTGATGGGATGTTATTTCTGTGGTAAAGTCTTTAAAGAGGTGACTTCTGCCTTGCTTGCATTCTCTTTCTCTGTCTGTGGTTCTTGTTTGCTTGTTCTGATGAAAGCAGTTGCCATGTTGGGAGTTGCCCCCAGAAGAGGCCCGTGTTACAAGGAATTGAGAGCAGCCTCCAGCAAACAGGCAGTGAGGAACTAAGGTTGAGTCCAACAGCCTACATGGAACCAAATCCTGCCAACAACTGGAAAAAGTAGCTTGGAGGCAGAAACTCCTCAGTTGAACTTTGAGATGGCCCTGGCACCACAAGGCCCTGATGGCAGCCCCAAGGGAGATTCTGGAGAGAAGACTCAGCTAAGCTGTGCCTGGAGTCTAGACCCACAGAAACTCAGATAGCAAATGTGGTCTGAAGCCACCAAATTGTGGTGTAATTTGTTATGCAGCAATAGATAACTAAGATACCACCTATAGTTATTTCTGTTGCTAGCTGCAGATTCAAAATCTGGCAAGATCTGGTAAAATCTGTCTAACCAGTTGGACAAAGAGCATACACTTGTATCCCCACTGCAAGGAGGCGGGGTGGGTGAGCAGCCAGCATTTTCATCTATTACAGTTGGAGGTGGTTTCCTCCTCACAACAAGGCACATAGGGGGATTTTCCCAAATTTCATATTTTGGTCAGTTAAAAACAACAAGTATTGTGTAGTATGTTGACTGCCTGGCCAGATGATCAGCTCAACTCACGGTCTGGGAAGGAACCAATATCTTGCCTCCCTTTGTACACTTCAGATAGGATTTTCCCTCTGTGCTTGCTCTGGGGCAGGCCACTCTACTCTCTCACCCAGTTTTCTCTAGACTCCTGAAATAGCTGAGGTCCGGAAAGAACTAGAGGGGTATTTTGTTCGGGCTGCTTATGGATTTCTAGGGTATGATTTTAGGTGAAACAGTGTGAATCGTTGAAATCATTGCTCTGAAAGACCAACGGGCTTTGTTGTTTCCCCTGGAACACTTTGAGATAGAAACCCTTTCAAACAGATATCTCTCATAGTAATAGGAGGTGTTACAAATCCACACAGAAAGCCCCAAATGTCACAATAATCCTACCCACTAGCAAAATCACAGGCCTTGGCGCAGAGAAGAGATGAGCAAAGATACCCTGGAGCTGTGGGTGGCTGTATAGAAGGGTTGGCAGGTTCCTGATCGCCACAGATCCTGGGAGAGAGGATGCCAGCTTGAAGGCATAAATCCATTAGTACGTGAAATACTTTAATAATGAAAGATGGGTGCCAGTGTGGAAGGCAGGCTCTTTGCAGAACCCACAGGTCATGGGGAGAAAAACCACATCAATGGAAAAAAAGAGAAATCCCAGTGAGCAGGGGAACTGGTACTTTTTCAATACCTGCTCTCATGTCCCCAGCCATGGGCACAGCAATTACAGGGGTGACTCGGGCACCTCCCGCATTCAAGAAGTGCACAGGATCTTCTAGAAAACAAAGAGGGAACCAAGGGTAAGACTTAGGGGCAGGAAGAGAACAAGCTGGAGAACGCAGAGAGGACATTGTGGTGTGCTCCAATTTTCATATATATGCATGTTGCAGAATCGTGGGGGCCTATTAATTTTTCGTTTTCTTTCTTAAACCTCTTACTAACTCAGTGCGGTCAGAGGATTTGCAGTGATGAGAAATGTCTTGTCCAGAAGGTTGCATGCCCTGATTCTGTTCTTTAGGGGTATGGGAGGTGTGAGCCAGGCAAGTTAGAGCCATCCTCCAAAAGATGGCTCCAGGAGATGCTTTACCCCTTTGACCGTATTTCTTCTCTCTGCCCTTGAATAATCTCAGTGAGTTCGTTCATAATGACTTTGTCAATGTATTTTGATTAGTACACATGAAACATAGTAAACGCTATCCTTTCTCCCTAGTCAAAGTCTATACAATTCCTTCTGGCCAATTTTAGCATGCCAGTGACAGCAAAACACCTCAGAGAACTGAAAGGAGCCACAAAATTCATGGTGCATTGGGGAAAATCATGATTGATTGAAAGAAAATTTATTGTCCCTCAGTATGAAATTTAAGAAACAACCCGTGTACAGTTTCCTTCATTACTTGGGAGGCAAGATGGTAATAAGTTTGCAGTTAGTGATATTAATGGGATACATTTTTTTTTTCAAAACTGTAGGCATGTTATATTTGTACAGAAATAAAGTTATTTTTAGTAAGGAAGTGGAAGAGTTGTGGAATCCAGTATGTTAAGATTTCATACAAGTAAGCCATCATTAAGAGAAATGTTTTCTACGTGGTAAGCTGTCATCTTTCTCTTGAGAACTATACTAATAGCAAAAAAAAATATGTCGAAAACATATCTCTTTTAAATTTTATCAGATCTCCTTTTTGAGGCAATGGACCACAAATTGGCTGTGGGTTCTCAGTGTCACCACCATCATTGTGCGTGATTCTATTTCCCAGAGTAATAAGCCTGTTAGGACTTTATTTCTGTAAATCAAATAGATATCCCTAAAACCTACAATTATCTGTGCAACTGTCCACTTACATTTACTGTCCAAAATAGAACTTTTCCTCTATACCACATTGGTCATTTCAAATAATACTTGAACCTATTTACTTTTCTGTGTACTAACTCATGTGCTTTGTCAGCACTGCCCAGCACGTAAGGGGCACCATCCCCACCATATTATGAAGGGCTGTGGGTCTCGATCTAGGCATAGCTCCCTGAGGGGAGGAAATCCATCTTATTTTCTAGCACAGTGTTTCATCGATAATTTAATTATCATTTGCAGTTAATTTTCTTGTTGAGTGGTTCTGGATTCATGAAGAATGTAGGAGAATGCTCTAACAAGTACATTTTCCTTCTTGTTATTATTGTTGTATAGACCAGTCTGACATATTTTTGAAACAAAATCATGACCAACGTGAACCATACGATGGAGTGGACTTTTTGTGGGCTTTTGTATCTGTAGTATCCATCACAGTATCTACCAACAGTAGATGCTTTAGCAATTCTTTCATTGATCCTATTGATTTTAAGAAAGGTTATCACCCCCCCACACACACATAAAGGTGGCAAAATATTGTATGGAAAGAGAATGTATAGCATGGGGAGCAAAGAAAAAACTTGCACCATTGAGACTTCACAGAAACCTTAAGTTTATTCTATTCATATACTGATGAAGTAGATATTATAATTAAAAAAAGAAATAACCAGGTGTCTGGGTGGCTCAGTTGGTTAAGCAGCTGCCTTCAGCTCAGGTCATGATCCTGGAGTCCCAGGATCGAGTCCTGCATTGGGCTCCATGCTCAGCGGGGAGTCTGCTTCTCCCTCTGACTCTCCCCCTCTCATGCTGTCTCTCTCTCATTCTCTCTCTCTCAAATAAATAAATAAAATCTTTAAAAAAAATAACCTTCAACAGATTCATTTATGCCAACGATCTAAACATCCACACTTCTCATGGACTTAAACTCAGTTTTTACTTGTCTTTCTCTGATTGACTTATTTCGCTCAGCATAATACCCTCCAGTTCCATCCACGTCATTGCAAATGGCAAGATTTCATTCCTTTTGATGGCTGCATAATATTCCATTGTGTGTGTGTGTGTGTGTGTGTGTGTGTGTGTGTGTATATACCACATCTTCTTTATCCATTCATTTGTCGATGGACATCTTGGCTCTTTCCACAGTTTGGCTATTGTGGACATTGCTGCTATAAACATTGGGGTGCACGTACCCCTTCGGATCCCTAAAGAGGGCACATTTTGCATGGAGCACTGGGTGTTACACGCAAACAATGAATCATGGAACACTACATCAAAAACTAATGATGTAATGTATGGCGATTAACATAACATAATAATAAAAAAAAGAAAAAAGAAAAAAGAAACATATATTGCAGATAAAATTAAAAAAAAACTCAGTTTTTACTGATAAATGAGAAATTCTCATAATACCAAGAGAAAAGTGAAAGAAACCCCCCTGCCCACTTACTAACATCAAGAATCCCTCAGTTATTTACTGCTGGCATTAAAGTTTTTCCAGGTATTTCACCTCTATAAATTCTTTAGCTCTGGCCTAGACACTGTTTAAAAAGGGAAAAAAAAAATGATCCCCAGTTGTTGATTTTTATAAAAGTCAAAGATTTTGTGTATAAAAGAAGTTAGCAAGTGACTGGAAGTCACAGCAAACTTATTTTCCTATGCAATAAATAGCATCAACATCAAACATCAAAATCAGTGGTTAAGCTAGGAAAATAACATCAAAGAATCAGTTTGCCGATTTAGTTTGCCAGCTATCTCACAGCCTAGTTTATGAGTTTATGAATTAGTTTTCTCATTAATAATGAATAATATTTAACAATATTTAACAATAGACCATATTCATATACAAATCAGAATCAAATCCTCATAAACATAGATCTGCAGGAACAGCATGTTTCCCCTTCATTTTACCCTGCCTTTACTCCACCCTTTTTAAAAATCTCTTTTTCTATGTCACCTTCCTCAAGACACTTTAAACAACCTACTCTCCTTCACTCTAGATGCTTTCTCTCTTCCCTCAACCCTCCTTGCATCTGATTTTTTCTCTATTGTGTCACTTACCTCATTTTTCTGGGTTTATATTTCAGTTAATTATTCTTTTTTTTTGACCAACTTGTTCTTTCTTAAGTTGTATATGCTCTGAAACACCTAACACAATAAGTGTTCAATAAGTAAATTTAACTGATCATCCTCCACCTCTGATACATAACCTAGTACTAGTACTATAAAACTAATGCAGGCTAGAGAAAGTGTATGTCAGTTCAGGTGCACTACATCTAGCCACATTAGGCCTCATTTGATCTGAGGAGTAACTACAAAAACTGGTATGATTCAATTCCACAATCAAATTGCATCTTTCAATTGGAAGAGAATTGTTTTCATAAGAGGCTAGCAGGAATAATCATCTGTTCTTGAACAGTCATAGTAAAGCAACAATTGCAGTAAAAACAAAACAAGATTTCTGCAGATTTTTTAAGTACTGTATTTGTGACCCTGTGGATTAATTACTCAGCTGAGAATTTTTATAATAATTCTGTGTATTATCCCTCTTGCTTATGGACCTTGGTCCATAATTTCCTCAACTTGCCTTATTTATTTATATTTTAAATTTCACACATTTTGGGGAAAAAGTGCCTAGTGAGATCCTTTTTTACTGACTTCAGTGACTAAACATCTCATCTTTAAGAGCAGGGTTTGTTCCCACTGATTTTTAAAGTCTGCTTTTAGGTCACGTAAAGGTAATTTTTATGGCTAAAACTACAATGACATTAACATAAATAATTGCAAAAATTTTACTTTGTGAAAATAAAAATAATATTTAAGATATATACCTCCAGACTTTAGTTAAAGTAACTTTAAGTAAAACCTTGCCCATTTATCAGACTTTTTTAGCAATTAACAAGTTCCAGAAAAACAAAAATACAGTGGCATATATAATTCTTTTTTTATTTTTATTTTTATTTTTTTTAAATAAAGATTTTATTTATTTATTTGACACAGAGACAATGAGAGAGAGCCCAAGCAGGGGGAGCGGCAGGCAGAGAGAGAAGCAGACTCCCCGCTGAGCAGTGAGCCCAATGTGGGGCTCGATCCCAGGACCCTGGGATCACGACCTGAGCTGAAGGCAGCTGCTTAACCAACTGAGCCACCCAGGCGCCCCTATAATTCTTTTTTTAAACTACTTTATGTTAAGATGATTTTTGGAACATTTTTATGGAACAAATGAAGGTGATTTAAAACTGAAGACTTAAAAGTATCTAGAAAAGGAAGACAAAGTTCCCAAAGTGGAGTCACTCAGCCATAGGATGCAAACCCAGCAGCATTCAGTGAAGGGTGCATGTGCTGAGGGAACCCACATATCATTCTTTGACCCAAGTGAAAGAATCCTATTTACTTGGGGAATCATAACATTACAGTAAATCTTCATGTGGCTATTTATTTGTATATTACTTGATGCAAAAGTGTAGTACTGCCCAGAGCTCTGTGGTCTATTTTTAATTAAGGTAAATTTTAAGAGATTCTTATTCATTAAAGAACAGTAGTAGAGTTAGTATTGAGCCCATTGAATCATGAGGACTGTGGACTATAAGAAAACAAAAGGATAATTCTGTTGCATTTTCACCTTTATCTAAAAAAGCTATTTAGATTTTTTTTTTTTTTCCAAAATGTTCAGTTAGTTTTCAAAGAACTTATCCAGGCTTCATAATCCACTTTTTTTTTTTCCTAAAAGCAGATACAGTACATTTAAACCAAGTCCCTAAAGTATCCCCTTAACATACCATCTATATTTTTAAATGGTTGGAACATTCTGTCTCACGTTAGAATAGTTTACAGTATGAAAGTCCTTCTTTTATGGTGCTACATGAAGCATAATTTCTTCATAAAACTCCTGACTTTTTCAATCATACATATGTGTGGAGACACATTACAGCAAGGTGAAGATGCACAGATTAAGGCTTCATTCCAGTTTCTAACAGGCAATGAGAAGGTGAAGTCATTCCAGCAGCCACATATGTTTTAATTTCACGGTGTGGTTTCTAATACTGTGGTGCAAATGTTGATTCTAGTATTCTTATTTTCTTATTTTATTTGTTTAAAGATTTACTCATTTATTTGAAAGAGAGAGCGCAGGAGCGGGGGGGAGGGGCAGAGGGAGAGAGGGAATCTCAAGCAGACTCCCCGCTGAGCGCAGAGCCCTACGCAGGGCTTGATCTCAAGACCCTGAGGTCACGACCTGAGTCGAAACCTCCAGTCAGTAGCTCAACCCACTGAGCGGCCCAGGCACCCCTAGTATTCTTATTTTAAAAGCTCTGCAGGCAAGCAATCTGCAGTTATTTATTTATTCGGCACCTTCTACATAGAAGCAGCAAGTTAAGGGTTGTGAAAGGTGAAACAATTTGAAAGTAAGATTCCTGCCAGAAGTCATCCCATAAAATAATAACAAAAAATATAAAGTTAGGGGCGCCTGGGTGGCTCAGTCGTTAAGCGTCTGCCTTCGGCTCAGGTCGTGATCCCAGGGTCCTGGGATCGAGCCCCGCATCGGGCTCCCTGCTCAGCGGGAAGCCTGCTTCTCCTTCTCCCACTCCCCCTGCTTGTGTTCCCTCTCTCGCTGTGTCTCTCTCTGTCAAATAAATAACTAAAATCTTTAAAAAAAAAAAAAAAATATAAAGTTATATGTGATTAGTCCACAATATATTTCGTTGGGGAAACAATTATAGTGGGAGGTCAGATGATGCCGACTTCTGTGTGCGCTGGAGGGAGAGGAGGAAGCTGCTTTGGGGAAGTGACATTTGAATCTGGAAACAGAAACTTCAGGAACAGAAATAAGACTTAGAGGGGTAGAAAGGACTTGAGAGAGCACTCCAGCTAGGGAAACAGCTGTCAAATGACAGAGGCAGGGGATTTAAATAAACATGTGGGGGATGGTGAGAGGTTAATGAAGAAGAGTAATTGGAAAACAAGGCTGGGAAAATATGTTTGAAGCATATTTTAAGGGACTTAAATAATAACCTAGGAAATTTGCACTATGGTTTACAGCTCTCAATGACTACCTGTTTCTCAAAGTTACAGAGGAACAGAATGATTTGGGAAATGTAATTAGCTGATTTCTAAAATCAATATCAAAATCAAAGAGATTTAGAATAGCCAAGGTAACCTGGAAGAAGAAAAAACAAAGAGGATTTACACCACCAAGTATCAAGACCTACTATATAGGGGCGCCTGGGTGGCTCAGTCGTTAAGCGTCTGCCTTCGGCTCAGGTCATGATCCCGGGGTCCTGGGATCGAGCCCCGCATCGGGCTCCCTGCTCAGCCAGGAGCCTGCTTCTCCCTCTCCCACTCCCCCTGCTTGTGTTTCCTCTCTAGCTGTCTTTCTCTCTCTGTCAAATAAATAAAATCTTAAAAAAAAAAAAAGACCTACTATATAGATATAGAAATAAAGTGTATTGGCATAAGAACAGACAAATAGTCAAATGAATTAATATAAAGAGCCTAGAAAGAGACCAACACACTGATATACAGCAAAGGCACTAATACTATTTAGTAAATGGTGCTGTATCAAAAGGATAGCTGTGTAGAAATTTTTAAAAATAGGACCCTTGATTTTGAATTCATATCACATGCAAAATTTAAGATGGATGATAGATGATTAAGGTGAAAGATAAGTAAATAAGTAAACAAACAACACATATATATATTTTTAAAGATTTTATTTATTTATTTGAGAGAGAGAGAGAGAGAGCTCAAGCATAAGCAGCGGGAGAGGGCTCAGCAGGGAGCCCAAGGTGGGGCTTGATCCCAGGACCCTGGGATCATAACCTGAGCTGAAGGCAGACGCCTAACCAACTGAGCCACCCAGGTACCCCATAACAACACATTTTTTTAAATGGGCATAGTCCTTCAACAGTCACCTCAGAAAGGATATCCAAATGGCCAAGATGAATACAAAATGGTGGTCAACTTCATAAGTCATCATGGAAATGCAAATTAAAATAAAAATCACATATATATTAAGCTACTATCAAATTGGTTAAAACTCAAACAATGACCAGTATCAAGTGTTGGCAAGGGCATGGCACAGTTGGAGTTCTGATATTGCTCGAGAGGAGTGTAAATTGTTTCAAGTACTTAAGAAATTGTTTGGCAATATCTTAATAAGAACTGAACATACATATCCCCCTTAATCCAGCCATTCCACACAAAAATGAGTGTTTATGTCTATTAAAAGACCTGTGGGCAAATGTTTCTAACAGCTTATAGCAACTATTTTTATAATAGCCCACAAATAGAAACAATCTGAAAGTCCATCAACAGAAAGGTGAATAAATTGTGGGATGTTCATATAATAGAAGACAGCAATGGGGAAAAGACAAGTAACAACATGGATAGTTCTCACAGACACTATGTTGAATGAAAGAAGCCAGACAGATACAGAAGGGTGGTATCGTTGTGTTGGTATGAAGTTCAAGTTAGATGTTCAAATAGTAATACCTTTGAAGGGTGGTTGTTGCCTGGGACCATGAGAGAGCCTACTTGGGGGCTGGAAATGTCTTATAATTTGGTATGTATGGTGGTTATAGAGGTATAAACACATATAAAAAATAAATTGAGCTTAGCAATTAGAATTTATGCACTTTACTGTGAACAAATTATTCTTCAACTTGAAGTCAGCAAACTAACCAGATGTTAGGAAGTCTCTTGCTTTTTTTTTTTTCAATTGCTTGTTCACTTTTCTACAGATCTATTAACTTGTCCAGTCTTGGCTGATTTCTTCTTACTCATCTCATCTGTTGACCAAGTCCTTGTGATCTTTTGCCTTGGTTCCCCAAAGATAAACACTCACCTCTATTGGTCTCTGTCACTCATTTCAATCTACACAATAACAGTAATAACAGCTAATACTAACTGTGAGGTGTTGGGTTGTTTTACATGCATCATCCCACTTAATTCACACAACAAGCTCTTGAACTAGCTATTATTATCATCGTTTCACTGATGAAACTCTGAAAGATTAAGTAACTCACAGAAGAGCTGGCATTTGAACCTAGATCCATCACATTCCAGAATTCATGTTCTTAAACACAATGCTCTGAGAAAGATTGAGACCAAGAGAGGGGCTGACTTTCTGATTTTCCAGGCCATCTTTTCATATCAGCAATACAAGCAGTAAATCACTGAGAATCTTACAGATGGCCAACCTAGGGCAGTCATGGCAGATAGAATGTGTAGAACATGTCATAAAATCAATGTCTAGGTAGATCCCAGGGACTTTGGGTGGGAGCTGACTACCATTGCTCTGAAATTATTCAAAATTGCATCACTTACTGGTCTCTTTCATTTAAATCAACAGTCATTGAAAATCAAAAATAATTTAAAAAATTAAAAACATCAGGGCACCTGGGTAGCTCAGTCATTAAGCATCTGCCTTCGGCTCAGGTCATGGTCCCAGGGTCCTGGGATTGAGCCCTGCATCTGGCTCCCTGCTCAGCAGGAAGCCTGCTTCTCCCTCTCCCACTCTCCCTGCTTGTGTTCCCTCTCTCACTATGTCTCTTATCTGTCAAATAAATTAAAAAAATCTTTAAAAAAATTAAAAACAAAAGAAATACATTCAGATTATCAGTGGAAGGTATAAACAAATGTTCATCCTAAATGACAGAAGAGGACTGTTTTAGTACAATCTAAAATGCTATGTGCTATGTTACAAAATGCGCTAGAATTACTTTTTTTTTTTTTAAGATTTTATTTATTTATTTGAGAGAGAGTGGGCGCAAGAGCACGAGTGGAAGGGAGGTGCAGAGGGAGAGGGAGAAGCAGACTCTGCTGAGCAGGGAGCCCAACACGGGGCTTGATCCCAGGACCCTGGGATCATGACTTGAGCTGAAGGCAGATGCTTAACCAACTGAGCCACCCAGGCACCCCTTGTCCTAGAGTTACACTAAAGAATCTTTTGTCAGCCCCTCACCTGCATCCTCAGACTCCATTGTAAGAATTATAAAACATTATCTGGTTTGAAGTTAGGTGCACTTGAAGAGAGGACTCGCATGCTTTATTCATTGTTATTCTTCTTTTGGAATAAATGAGCAGACTTTTGCAAAGTGATTTTGTTCTGAGAAAAGCTGAATATTTCATTGCTGTAGCTAAAAAGCATCTACACTGTATCTTCTTTTTCTCTGTAGACTCTTTGGTCCTACCATGGTATATTTTGAAAGTGAGATCTCTCTAATGCTTGGGTATGACAGAGCCCTGTCTTCCCCATATAAATATGTGCACATTTAGTGAAAGGAAATTTTGTTCTGGGTGTTGCGTTAATTAAAGTTTTTATTGTCACTGATAATTTTCCCATTGGATATTAGATAAAAATAATTGTTTAATTTATTCCATAGAAATAGATGGGTTGGATACAAATGCATATGTGATGTCAAAGTCCGGCATCAGCAGTTAGGACTTTTTAAATTAATCCTAGTGTGTGATTGATTATTAATGAATGCTCATAAAATGTCTACAGACTTATCTCCAAATGTCATGTTTACTGCCATAATTAGAAGGAGAAAATGTTTATTTTTAATGGGAACTTTCCCAGAGTTTCATGATTAAGTAGAATTAAAACATTGAATAAAGTTCAGTACAGAAACTAACATTTCTCTCTGAGATACAATTAAACCTAAGATTGAAATGGATTTACTTAAGCATAGTAAATTTGTTGTTTTCTTTAAGTTTTTCAGTAAATGTCAGGATAAAATATTCGAGGATACAAGGTATTTTGTGTAGTATTTTCTGTCCTTTAAAAGTAATTTTTCTCATATGTATTCATAACTGTATTTTTTATTTATATATAAAATAAATATAAATAAGTATATAAAATAAAAATTGCATATTTCAGATATACAAATGATTAATATACATATGCATTGTGAAATGATTACTACTATCAATATTGTTAGGATGTCAGTACTACTCAAAATAATCTACAGATTCAATGTAATCCCTATTAAAATCCCAAAATTTTTTGCAGAAATAGAAAAATCTGTCCTAAAATTCATAAGGAATGTCAAGGGACCCTTCTTCATATCAAAACTTATTACACATCTACGGTAATAAAAACAGTGTAGTACTGGCAAAAGACAGACAAATTGACTAATGGAATAGAATCAAGAGCCCAGAAGTAACCTCACATATATAGTCAAATAATTATAGACAAAATGCCAAGACCATTCAAAGGGGAAATGGCAGTATTTTCAACAAATGGTGTTGGAAAAACATATCCAAGTGCAAAAGA
Organism: Phoca vitulina; assembly: GCF_004348235.1. Classification (NCBI taxonomy): domain Eukaryota; kingdom Metazoa; phylum Chordata; class Mammalia; order Carnivora; family Phocidae; genus Phoca; species Phoca vitulina. Next base: position 15,179,384 of record NW_022589730.1, read on the forward strand.
ATGGAGTTGTACCCCCCCTTTTTTTTACACCATATACAAAATTATCTCAAGGATCAAAGGTCAAAATGTGATAGCTAAAGTTGTAAAACTCTCAGAAGTAAGCATAGTAGAAAAGCTTCATGACATTGAATTTGGCAGTGATCTCTTGGACTTGACACCAAAAGCATCGGCAACAAAAGAAAAAATAGATAAATTGAACCTCATCGAAATTAAAAGCTTTATGCATCAAGAACACTGCCAACTGACTGAAAAAGCAATCCATGGAATGGAAAAAAATATATGCAAATTTTATGTCTGTCAGGGGAAAATATCAAGAATATATAAAGAACTCCTGTAGACCAATGATTTTTAAAAACCTGATTTTTAAAAATGGGCAAAGGACTTGAATAGACACTTCTCCAAAGAAGATATATAAATGTCCAGTAAGCACATGAAAAGATGCTCAACATGACCAACCATTAGGGAAATGCAGATCAAACCCACAATGAGCTGCTAGTTCACACCTATTAGAATGGCTCTTGTAAGAAAACAAACAAAAAATGACAAATGTGACAGTGTGGTGAAATGTCCTGTCCACTAGTGGTAGGAATGTAAAATGCAAAAACAGTGTGGTTAAACTTAGAATTTCCGAAGGATCCAGCCATTTGACTTCCGGCTATGTACCCAAAACAGGTGGAGGCAAGGCTTCAAACAGATATTTGTACATCCATGTTAATAGCAGCATTATTCACAATAGTCAAAGGTGAAAACAAGCCAACTGTACATGGAGGGGTGAATGGATAAGCAAAATGTGGTACATGCACACAACAGAATAAATATTATTCAGCCCTAACAAGGAATGAAATTCTGACACACGCCACACATAGATGAGCCTTGAAGACATCATGCAAAGTGAAACAAGCCAGATGCAAAAGGAAAAATCTTGTATGATTCCACTTTGGCGAGGTACCTAGAGTAAGTAGTCAGGTTTGTAGAGACAGAAACCAGAAAGGTAGTTACCAGGACCTGGAGGGAGGGGGCTTGAGGAGTTCTTGTTTAATGAGTACAGACTTTCAGTTTGGGAAGATGACAAAGTTCTGGCGATTGGTGGTGGGATTGGTTACACAATATGAATATACTTAATGCCACTGAATGGTGCACTTAAAAAAAAAAGGTTAAAATGATAAATTCTGTGTTGTGCATATTTTGTCACAATAAAAAGAACACATGCTTATCATCAACTCTCTTGCCCATATATCCTTCTGCCTAGTAAAACCCCAATCCTACTTAAATCCAAATCAGTCTACTCCATGCACCTTTCTGGTTAAACTCAGCTGAAGCAAAGTGACAAACTTGGTTGACTGATCTTTCTTTAGATTTAAAACCCCAGCAGGTAGAGTGATCCCTTATAATATAAGCCATCGTGTTGCTCCCCTGTAAAAAATTCCACAAACACTTTCTCATCACAAAATAAAAGCCACATTCTTACACAATTTGGCTCATTCATTTCTATTCTGTTTTATTTCTACTATCCTTCCCCTTAATCTTCCTAAGCCACACTGGCTTTCTTGAAGGTCTGTGGAAGTGCCAAGGATATTTCCACACCGAGACCACTGCATTTGCCATTCTAGATTTGGAATATCCTTCCCCTAGATATTTGTCAATTCCCTTGCTTTCTTTAACTGTCTAGGCAAAATTCACCTTCTTAGGCTTTCCCCATCCACTGTCTAAAATAGCAATGACACCACTCTCTTTACCCTTACGCTGCTTTATATATATTCTTCTCATAGCGTGTACCATTACATGCTATTATAGGACATAACTCATTTGTTTATCCATAATCTATTTTCCTCATTAGAGTGGTGCCATGAGGCCACTGACTTTTGTTCACTGTTGTGTTCTTAGCACCTTGGAGAGCGCCTGCCAGTTGGTTCTCCATAAATAATCACTGAATGATGGGATTACTTCACATGTCCTCACAAAGGGGTTTAGAATCCAGCCTAGAAGAAGAATTAGTTAAAAGGTGGATCCTGCCATTCTCTTGACATTTTTATGTTTCGGATTTGAACTCCTTTCTTTTTTGAAGAAGAGATCCTTGTTGTCCCATAATGGACTCTTCTTTAGCCTATTTAATAAGCAAAATATGCCCTTTATAGGATTGTAATTAAATAGTATGAACCATGACAATCTGTTGCTTTTACACTGACGACCTTGACTCAAGTATTACTGAATGTGTAGCACATGGAGATATACTAAATAGCCTTTGATTCTTCTCTCTTCTTGAACTCATAAATTTGTGTATAAGCTAAAACCAATACTAGAACATTTTCTACTGTTTTTCTTCCTAGGATGAGGGCATATTCTCTAAGCAGTTCATGTTTTCCCATTTTAAAATTATGTTTGTTATGATTCTGTTCACTGCTGACCTGTGGGCTTATTAAAGTAAGCAATACAAAAAAAAAAGATGTTTTTTTAAAAGAAAACAGTTATTTAAGGAAGGTGCTTTAATGAGGGGCATCAAAATATTATTTTACAGTACCAATTATTCCTTTATGAGAGGTAATTTATGTGGGTCCCATTCATATATCGCCATGTGTACACTACATATATATATATAAACTTTTTATATATAAAATCATATATGTCCTATAAATTATAATGTCCTGAAAAGTCTTGCCATGTTTCTCTACATGATCTCTATTTATAGTTTTCTAAGAAAAATCTTTTAATCAAATCAGTCAGTTCTTTTTCTGCTTAACCATACGCTTATCCCTGTTGGAAATAATATATGCAGTGGAAACCCACTGATACTCATCCACCAAAAATATTTTAGTCAGTTTTCTCTTTGGAACCAGATACAGTTGAAATTCATTGTAGCTGGCTTAGAGTATATTATTAGGTATTTTATTGCTGTCTGACTTTTTGAAATTCCAAACACTTTTAATGATTAAAACCATTTTACATAATAAGAGGCTTTGTGGTGAAAATGATTGACTAGTTGCTATCTGCAAACAGCAATTTATAACCAAAAGGGGCTTTAAGATCCTGAAAATAATTGGTAGCTCATTATTTGGATTAAATTGCTGAGTTTAGCTTTTCATTTAAGTTTTAACAAAACCACATTTACCAACTACTAGTGTAGGCTTGGTAATGAGTATGGCCCCTCGTATCACTCTTCCAAAATGACAGAATGACAGTAGAGCTGTAAGTGGGTGAAGGTGCCAAGACTTAATAATGCAATTAACTGAAACAGTACTCAATAACAAGGAGGTTTGCTGTCACCTTCAAAGAGGTATCTTTGCCTTAAAGTTTCCTTACAAGTGGCTCAAGAACTTACAAGATAGAAAGGTGTTATTTGTAACTTGGTACTGAATAAGCACCAGTTTTGATACCATCAAAGGCCACTTAACTCTTTAGAGAGTCCCGTGGCCAGAGTCCCTCTATATTTCTCCCAGCCTTTAATAACTACAATCCATAAGCTAAATGTGGTCAAGGATACATAACAGGAGTGGGTCAGTGCTACTGCTTAGAGCATGGGGTTATGCTGCTCATGTCATTTTCTGTCTTCTGATATGAAGGATGAAGTCTGTAGTTGTGCTTGAAATTTCTGATTCTAGCACAGAAAGACTCACTATGTCCAAACACTCTACTAGACACTTTGCCTAAAGCGATTATAATCTTCACACTAACCCCACGAAGAGACCTTTATTATTCCTGATATGAAGACCCTGATCTTCATCACTAATAAGTCAGCCAAACTATTGGGATTTTTAATTGGGATTATTGACTCTGGTATTTGCTATCTTCCCACATATCCATTTTGGCCTTCTTTAAATAATTATTTCCAAACAAAGCAGATCTATCCTCTCTGTGCTTCAAAGGCAACATGTTAGTGGGTGATTTGATGGTCTGGTTTTGCTCCGATGGTTCCTAACTGAAAGCTGGGATTGCCACATGAATGAGCAGGTAGGCTTGATAGGCTCAGTAGGAAAGTCCCCCTGAGCAGGTGCACAGCCCATGAGGAGTGCAGAGACAAGCTCCTTGCTGTTATTATGCGATGTGTTATTTCAGGGCAAATTTATGCCTCTCCTAGGGAGTCTTCTAGAGTAATAATCTCTGACAAATGGCGATCCTGTTACACCTAGGCTCCCCAAATAGCTCCACCTGAATTTATTTTGCGTGTAAATTACAGTGCTCATGTGAAAGAAGAATCCCATAGACATAGCTTTATTTCTACTTATTAAGGGTGGAAAGAAAAATGTCATGATTTGTTAAGAACATCTTTCAATCATTCTGCACTTTCCCCCACCTATTAATTTTCTTGCAAGTGGATTTTAGGAACCTAGGCTCCCCTTCATAAAAAAACAAGTGTCATTGTGAAAGTGTATGTAACCAGGTCCTGCAAATAACCAGAGACAATTTTAAGTGGGCAAGCACAGCATATTAAAATAAAACATTTCCATTTCTTGCATTTTTAAACATTATTAACAACTTTATTTTTCTTCAATTTGGAGAGGAATAAATTTAGTCACTGGGATTTTATGTATAATTATTAATCACATGTCTTGTACTTTTCCCTTCCCCATGGCCTCATTCATGGTCTCTGTTTTCTCTGAAACCAGCATTTCCCACTGTTGCTTCATTTTCAGTGCTAAATTCAAGATTGACATCTTTTCTCTACCACTAACTGAAATATCTCTGTGAAAATGATCATTTTGTTCCACCTTTTTTCTTGATTAAAGACAAACCAAAATATGGAATTAAGAAAGAATAAGTTAAAATAAAGCTTTCGTTGCCTTCTCTCTGAATTGTTCTCCAAACAGCTTGTAGAGAAGAGGTCATTAAAAGTTTTCTTAGTTGGGCAACACGTATTTATCTCCCCTACTCCCAAATTATTATATCACACACTCCTTCTATAGTTAGAATAATAGCAGTAGTTTATAAGTGGTTACACATTGGTCTTGACTTATTATAAATCTATGCAAGTAAATACATAAGAAAGCCTTTTACAGAGGAATCATCTCAGTTTCCCTTGCTGTGTATCAGGAGATCTGAGTGTCGTTTAGGATGTGCTGCATGTCGCTCTTTATTCTTGGAAAAACTCATTGTTTCTCTGGTAAAAGTCGGCTGTTCTTTCTATGCTTGTGGTTTTTTGTTTTTGTTTTTGTTTTGTTTTGTTTTTGCTTTTTTTTTTTTTAAGGGAATGGGTAATTTTCAGCATCCATTTGTTTTGTTTTTGCTTTTTTTTTTTTTAAGGGAATGGGTAATTTTCAGCATCCATTTGAATGCTTGATTATTTATAAAATCAAATAGGGTGTTTTGGTTATGAAAATAAAATCATTTTTAGTTGATATTTAGTGTTACTGAAAAGTTCAGAGAGAAGGATTCTGTTTAGTTGGCCACATTGTATTCCTTCTTTGAGAAATGCAAAGAAAGCATCTAGTAACTTTTTAAAAAAGATAATATATAATGTGTTTCTATCTTTATCATAAGTCTTCTATGTTAGTGGAGGACTCCTTGCCCCTACACAGAAACACGTTTATAACTTAAGGGGAAATAGATAGATGATAGGTAGGTAGGTAGATAGATGGATAGATGAACAGCTATTAGTGTTCTTTAGTATTGAAAGAATGAATGCTGCCCTCTGGAGGCCACAAATAGAAAATGCAAACCAAGCGATTCTACCATCTAATCACATGCTTAATGCTGTAAGTTTGAAAATAAACTGTATCTCTTACCTTTACAGTAAATTGTATCTAAGGTGGCACAAACAAGAACGTAGGGTTAGGCTGAATCTGAATTTCACCTCATTACACATATTTTCCTGGGGTGATGCGTTATTATACCTTCTCACAACATCTCTCCCAGTGACCAAGGAGCACAGAAAGAAATCAGTGACAGAGAAAAATGGAGGATGGAGTTGACAAAAAGCAAATTAATCTTTTTGTCTACTCAACCTCCACTTGTTATATATGACTTTGTACTTCAGATAGTACTTTATGCTTTCTTGCATAAGATATGTGCCAAGTTCGTGAAGTGAAAAATGTGGTTTAACAAAATAGATGAAAATGGAAGAAAAGCTGTGAGTGTGGAATTTACAATATATTCTTTCTCTGTCAGGACAGCTTTTCTCTTAAGAAAATGAAAATACCATAATGAAAGAGAATAGCCTTTGCTGCTACTTACTTAAGTGTGTATCCCCATATGATCTTGGTCTTGGAATAGGAGATATAGATTAGAGTAATAAAAATACACATGTTTCCATTTAAAGTATTCCAAAGACTCCAGAAGTAGCCATTAGGAACCCAGATATTTGGAATGTTTCTTCCTAGAAGAGATCTTCTTTCTTAAAAATATAAATTTTTATAACCCTTCAAAGGCCATTTAAAGTTTTAAGTCCAAGAAAAGTCTTTCTTTGCTTCATTTCATTTCAGGAACTGACTATTCCCTTTATTTCTTTGACATTTTCATACAATTCTAAGTGTCTTGAAGTACCACCTACATTATAATTTTTTTAATATACACAATGTTATTCTCATACCACTCTCCTAAAATAAGGATATTTACTTTATTTCATAGATAAGATAATGAGAATCATTTAGGTTATTTGACTCATTTCTTTGCAAGAACATGGTGCAGTCTGAATCAAATACAAAATGTATCACTTCAAAATTGCTTCTCTTTCTACTACACAACATTTCAGAAAAAAATAAAAACTATTTTTTATGGACTCAAACATGACACATTTAAAAGAGATGGAGGTTTGGGAAGAAAATGGATACAGAGCTATACTGACAAATAACATATCAAATGATAATTGGGCATTCTGGAAACTGAAAGAAGGAAGGAAGTGGGGAGAGACAGAGGAAAAGAAGAATTGTAGTGGGAAAGAAAGGAAGAAAAGAAACTGAGCATTTCGCTTAGTCTCATGTATTGCATTTTATTACTTTTTATTTGCCAGAGGAAAGAGCATAAAAAATATGATTTCAAATATGGGGATTGCACAAGTATTTCTGGAGTAACAAACTCAGGTATAGAAAAAAAAGAATATTATGGAAGAGAAAAAGAACCTAAGGTGATAATGAGCCACCAGGGCATAGCTGTGGTTGGTTAGAAGCAATAGTTGACTATACAAAGACATTTAATGAGAAAAAAAAATAGGACACTCTATTAAAGGGCACATTTTTTAAGCCATTTTCCATCTGTGTTCCTGGAAATGTGAGTTCAATCAATGAATAATTCACCCAAGGCTGATAAAGGAAAAATGCAGAATGTATTCACTTGGCCAAGATATGTAGGACAGTCAACTGGTAACAGCTTCAGTCACCCTGGCATCAAGGTTTAATTGACCCAAAAAGCAATTCTGAAATTTCAAAAGAAAATTATTTCTTTTATGAAATCTGTAAAATTGGACAGAAGCTTTTGAAGGCATAAAACTAAATTGAGGATAAAATAGGCTTATGAATTCAAACCATAAAGGTTATCAATTTTATCCCTACCTAGTTTAGTTAAGTAGAGAGTCATCATTTTCTTTCCACCCTGCTTCATTTTCTTTGCTTTTATAGTCATATGTCACAAGTTCAATATACAGATATTATTACAGGATGTAGAACATGAACAGTAGCAATACCTTGATTCCAACTGTAAGCCATGATACTCTGGTACCATCTTTCTAAGAAAATTCATTATTGTTGGCTTTTACAGCTTTAAAAAAAGTCATTATAAGCACCGTGACTTAAAACAATAGCTACATATTTGGCATTGGAAATACACTTTGGTCTGGGTCAACTAGAAGGTCCTTCAACTTATCTGGTCTCAGTCATGCACCTATGGCCAGCTCTCTGGTTGACTGAGGTTAGTTTGTCAAAGGGGATGTTCAGTAGAATGGCTGATTTTTATTCCATGTGGTCTGTTAGCCCCCCAGCAGGCTATCCCACGCTTGACACATGATGGTCTCAAGGTCCCAAGAGTGAGAAGCATACAAAAACCTCTTGAGGTCAGGCTCAGGATTTGTATAGTTTCCCTTCCATTGCTTTTTTTAGTCAAATCAAGTCATAGGAGCTGCCCAGATTGAAGGAGTATAGAAAGAGATTCTAGCTCCTGAATGAAGGAAAGATTACGTGGCCATTTCTATCACTACTCTACCTTCTTTAGAGAAATTCTCACTAATGATGATATAACCATGAGATTAAAATTCATATGTAATTTATGACATACATTTAGTCCTCAAATATTTCTGAGCTCAGAGTTTCTACCATGCTTCTCTTCCCATCTTTTCAGTGCTCATTCAGTCACTCAGTCAGACTCCCTCAGAAACTTTTAGAAAGTCCCATTGGGATACTAAGCTCTATAACTGATGTCATTTACTAGGTTAATTTCTGGTTTTCTTTCTACATATGTGGTGGTTCTTCTTCTTTATTTTTCCTTTCATTTCTCCTTCTCCCTATATCTATTTCTTGAATATTAGTGCAACCAAGTTCTCTATTCTTGTTGCTCTTTTCTCTCTTTACATTGTCTCCATGGCTTCAGGTATCCCACATCCTCCTCACTAGTTATCTGAATTCCTGCAGTAGCCTCTTCCTGCATATTTCATATCTTTGACAATCACTTATTTTTTTTCCATGTGGCTTTTATAAAGAGCTCCCGAAATACTTAGAATAACCACATCAACTGTAATTCTTAATAATCTTTTTTTCTATAATTTTCAGAATAGAGATCAGGTTTCAGAACACAAGGGTATGTATGCTCTAATCTGTTTTCTGCTTAAATTCTCCAGATTATCTCTGCTAAATCCATTTTTGTCATTATTTTAAAATATTTACCATTTTTTCAATACCTTTTGTTCGCGTGATCTAGAAAATAATTTGCTGCTTCCTAGAATGTTCTTCTATCACACCTTTTTAACCAACTTATCTCCTACTCATCCTAATTCAAGATACCACACATTTCAGTCACTGCCAGGAAGACCATTTGATGTCTGTTTAAGTTGAATAACCCCTATGGGGGCTCCATGAACTCTGTAGTCATCTGATGTAGCACATCACACTCTATTATAAAGTGTTGATAGTTTTTCCTTCTGTCTTTCACATAAGCATATCAACTGAAAGAAGGTTTGTTGATACGTGTTTCTGTGCCTTTAATATTTACAACTAACTATATGGTGCTCAACAGATGTTTAAAATAATTAGGTGGGAGAAAATGTGTGCCATAATAGGAAAAAGAAGTACATAGTATTTAGTTCCTTAATACTATAATAGTGCTGTGTAACAAACAAACAAAATACCCTACTGGTAGGAAATGTATACATTTATTTTTGCTCCAAATCTAGGGATCAATCAACTGGTTTGTTGATAATGGACAAGTGCGGCTGATCTTGACTAGACTTGCCCAAGCACTTGCACTCAGTTTGTTAGTTAGGGGCTCACTGGTCTAGGATAGCCTCCTCTGAGACTCATCACTCCTCAGTGTGGTCTCTGATTCTCTCAATGGGTAGTCTAGGCTTACTGCCCTGGAAGATGCAGGCATTTATTAGAGTTGCTAAGCTTGGAACTAGGAAGATGTCTTCTGCTCCATTCTATTGGTCAAAACAAGTTATAAGACCAGCACAGATTCAAAGAGTGGAGAAATACACTCTACTTCTTGATGAGAGGAGTAGCAAAATCACACTACAAAGAGTATGGATGTAGGGAGGCCATTAACTGGGGCTATCAGTGCAATCAATTTAACATACCCTACCTATAGCATATTATCCTAATTTACATAATTATGCACATCATGCGATAGTATGCTACTAACTCTATCACAAATGTGTAGAGAAATACAATTTCAGAGGAGACATCAGATTTGCTCAAACTACTTTAGTTTGAAATAAAAGTTTCTGATGAAAAAAGAATTTAGAAACAAAACAATCATTTAAACATTGAGCACCACAGCTCAAACAATAAAGAAATTATAAAATAAAGATGCTAATGAAACAAAGAGAAGTAAGGAAGGAAGGAGAGGAACAGATAATGATTCAACAGAGCCAAACAGCTAAACTGTAGCAATCAAAGCAAATAGCAAGAAAACAAAAGGCACTGATTAAATTCAACCTCTCTGCTCCCAAAATAATATGTATGCTGCATCGTTTTCGACAAACAGTATGGTAAAGACCTAAGTTAGTGCACAGCAAGCATTATCAATTCTATTTTCATTACTGTTGGAGGATTCATTTTCTTGATCAATTAGGAAAAATTATCCTTATTAAAGTATTATGAGTACAACTATAGCGGGCCACTTGAAGCTATCCTGTCCTTGCTCTGGCCTTGAAGTGTTGGAAGAAAACTGTATTATCATCCACATTCAGCCTGGCAGAGAGCAAAATGACATACCCTTGAAGCCTCAGTTTTCCAGCTCAAGGGACCAGTTCTCAGCTTAAGGACAATTAAGCAAAGTTTAATTTGGCAAAGCTAAAGACTCAGTGTCAGAAACATAAAATCATTAGTTAAGGAAGGCAGTGATCAAGATAACCTCAATATTTCCTTCAGCTTGACTATACTTAGACAGGCTTCTCGCTGCCTCCAGGCCCCTGACCTCCCTTTTACCCAGGTCGTTAAGAGAATCCAGATGGCCTAACCACAGAGGTCTCTCTGCTCCCTTATCTTAGAGCATTTACTTGAGAAAACTTGTCATTGTAAAATCTTGCTTTGCCCCTTTGAGATGCAAATCTTTTAAAAAGCCTCTTGCTAGTTTTACAATCCAAGACTGTCTTTCTCTAGGACCTGGGGCCATCCCTTTGAAATGACATCACTGAGGAAGATAGTGTCCCTTTCTCCCAGTCTCTGTGAGAGGGTAGGAGCCTCCCTTCCTTTCCTGGGTCCTTTGTTCCATGTGTAAAACTATCTCCCATTATGAAGACACATGAACATTTACTTTTCCTTTGGTTAAGGCCAATTAGCAAACCCAGATGGCCTATGATCCCCCTACCCCAAGTCTTAAAAAGCTCAGTGAGTTCTGGTCTTTCCTCTATTGCAATAGCCAGGAAGAAAGTCTTCTTTCCGTGTTTAATGTTGTCTCGTGCAATTCGGTTTTGAAAGTAGCATCCACACATGAGCAAAAGTTGAGATGTTTGAAAGTCCTTTTCAAAGTTCAAAACTTCTTCACAGAAATTCTAAGAAGCCTGAAGGTCTCTGTGCAGTATTTAAAAAGCAAATACTTCATCTTTTGGAAAGCCCCATTTATTCAGAAGTGATTTAAGATTTAGGTCAAAGCTAAAAAATTTTCCCCTTAATTGAGGGAAGAAGAAATGCCCTATATTTTTCCACAGGTAGCTTGAAGTTTCTTTCTCAAGACTCCTTTTTTATGAGTGTTTTTCTTTAACCGGAACAGCATACGCTGCTGTCCATCTTTCCCCTGAGAGGCTTATAATAGGAAGATATGACCTATTTCTAAATTAACTAAATTTGAAAATGATTAAGTTTAACTTCAACTAACTGTGCATTTACTGTCTGTCTCTTAGATCCTAGGCCTGTTTCAGAACCAGAGCACCTAATCAGATGCTGGTGAGCTTCAAGTCTAGTACAAAAGGTTCACACAACTACCTCTAGAATAATGCAAGGAATGAGTGCAAGTCTATAACAGAGGGACACACAAAAAAATTTAAAAAGGTTTACAGGCAGGAGCTGTTAACATACAGGAAGTACAAGGAAAAAATTTAAAGAGGTGGATGCTTGATGGTCAGGTCTTAAAAGATGAGTGGGAATTCCAAAGGAACACAGAGAAAGGAAGAAGATTCCAGGTGAGGGAGGGCAATAGCTTGATAAAAGGTTAAAGAAGCATGCTTGCTTATGTCACATTCTGTGGAGCTGTAAAGAAATTAAGACAGAGTCTGGCAAAGTAGATACAGGCAAATCCTGCTTAATTACTCTACTTTCTAAGAATTAACTCTACCAAAAAGTCCGTGAAATATGAGATTTGCCCTTTTAATAATTAATTTATGTTGTTTTGGGTTTACATACATACTTTATTTTTATTAACTTTACTGAGGGGCAATTTATGTAAAATAAGCCACATCCATTCTAGATGTGCAATTTGGTGCCCTCTGACAGATGTATACATCCATGAAACCACTGTTGCAGTCTAGATAGTGAATGTATCCATCATTCTCAGAAGTGCAACCCACCTTTGCTCTTAGTCACACACAACTGAACCAGATTTTGTCATTATAGATTAGTTCTTTGTTTTCTAGAATTTTGTATAAATGAACTGTAAAGTATGTACTCTTTGTGTGTCTTGCTTCTTTCACACTATATAATGAATTGAGGAATGGCATAAGGTAAATGTTAGCTTAACTATTTGAGAATCTGATAGATAATTTTACAAGTGGTATTACCATTTTACATTTCCACCCGCTGTGTGGAAGCGTTCAGTTGCTCTACATGCTTGCCAGCAATTAGTATTTCAGTCTTGAAAAGAAAAAAGGGCAATTCTAGAGAGTGGGTAGTGATATTTCATTATGGTTTTTTTCCTTGACTTGTTCTGTTAGCTAATAAGTTTGAGCATCTTTTCATGTGCTCATTGGCTACTTTTACACCTTGTGAAATATTTGTTTGAATCTTTTCTCTTTTATTTATTAAGTGGTTTATCTCTTAACATTGAGTTGTAAGAGTTATTTGTATATTTTTGTTAGAAGTTCTTTGTAAGAATCATCTATTTTGAATATTTTTTCCCTTCTGAAACTGACACTTTGGTTTTGTTAATGTTGTCTTTTGAAAAGTCAAATAATATAATTTCAATAAGGTTCAAGTTTAATCAAATTTTTAATGATTTATGCTTATTTAATAATTTATGTCCTATTTAAGGAAACATTGCTTAATCCAGTGCTGCAAAAAGATCTTCTCCTATGTTATCTTTAGGAAATTTTGTAGGATTAGCTTTCACATTTAGATTTATCATTCAAGTTAATTCTGAGATATGGTGTAAGGTAAAAGTTGATTCTCACTTTTTTTCCACATATATATATATATATATTTTTTTTTTCTCCCCAGTAATATTAGTGGGAAAGAGCTTCTTTCACCCTAAGAACTTTGTAAAAAATCAGTTGTCCATAAATTTGTTGTTGTATTTCTGGACTTTCTTCTCTGTTCCATTAATCTATTTATCTAAACTTTTGGCTAATTCCATGTCTTGATATGTAACTAACTTAACAGTAAGTCTGAAGTCAGGTAGACAACATACAAATCTATCATGCACATAGAAAGAGAGAGAGAAAATAAAATTACAAATACCCCTCACAAACATAGATGCAAAAATAACAAAATATTAAAAAATCAATTCAAGCAATATGTTAAAAAGAATCACATAGAATTTCTCCCAGGAAATCAGTTTATCATTTGAAAATCAATAAATATAATTTACCACATCAAACAAATTTAAAAATTAAAACCATGTGATCATTTTAAACTATGTATCTAAAATGCATTTGATTAAATTCAACATTCATTTGGGGTAAAAATTCCCAACATATTACTAACAGAAGAGAATATTCTTAAATGGAATATTACATCCAACAACTTCAGAATAAAAACACTTTTCAAGTGCTCATATACCTTCATGAAAAAGAAATGTATTCTGGGCAATAAAATAAGACTCAATAAATTCAAACTAGTTAAAATTGTGCAAATTATATTTTTAATAATAGATATCTAAGAAAACCCACTATACTAGGAAATTAAACAGCATAAATTTAAAGTTTTACAAAAGAAAAAGACAATCATAGGGGATATATTTAAGATATATCTCAAAGTAAATAAAAAATATATCAGAATTGGTGAGATACAGACAAAGCATTACTTAATAGAAACTTATTTTAGAAATTTCTTATAATACAAAAGAAAAAAGATTTAACACCAATGCCTTCAGGTTTCACCTTAGGAAATTTTAAAAGACAAGCAAAGTAAACTAAAAGTATGTAGAAATAAAAACATAATAGAGAGGAAATTAATTAAATAGAAAAGGGATAGATAATAGACAATATCAATCAAGCCAAAAGTCCTCTAAAAACAAAATTAACAAATCTTTTATCTATACTGATGAAGAAAAAGAGAGAATACAAAAGAAAAAAAGAGAGAATACAAATCACCAAATCAACAATTAAAAAGGAATTATCACCACAGATCATATAGACATTAAACAGATAATGAGAGAATATCATGAAAAACTTAATGCCAACAAATTTTAAAATTTATATGAAATGGACACATTTTCTTGAAAATCCAACTTTCAAAATTGATACAAAAAGAAACAAAGAATCTGCAAGCCCACTATATATTAAACAAATTGCATTGCTTATAAAAGTCATTCCAATAAGAAAACTCAAGAATCGTATGGTAAGATCCATCAAACATTCAAGGAAGAAATAACATAAACTCTTTCAGAAAATAGAAGAATAGGGATAATTGGCTAAGACTAACTTGTATTATGAGGCCAGTAAATCTCTATTATCCAAAGCTGATAAAAAAAATTATATGACTAAAGAGGGGCACCTGGGTAGCTCAGGTGGTTAAGCGTCTGCCTTCGGCTCAGGTCGTGATCCCAGGGTCCTGGAATCGAGCCCCACATCGGGCTCCTGGCTCAGCGGGGAGCCTGCTTCTCCCTCTGCCTCTCTCCCTGCTCGTGCTCTCTCTCTCTCTCTGTATCTCTGTGTCTCAAATGAATAAATAAAATCTTTAAAAAAAATTGTATGACTAAAGAGAAAATTACCAACCAGTGTATTCACAAATAAGATCCAAAATTCCTTAACACAATACTAGTAAACCATAACTAAAATGTTTTTAAAATATATTTTTCAAGTATACTACATTTTAACCAAATAGAATTTATATCAGGTAGTTTGCATTCAAAAATCAATCAATGGTATACCAATGTTCATAGCAGCATTATTTGCAAAAGTCAGAAGGCAATCAGCAAGAAGCAAATTGAAAAACAAGGCACCATTTCTTATCTTAAGGGTAGGCAAGATTTTAAAAGAGTAGCAATACTGAAATATGTGGTACCAAGAAATCATTGTACATGTCTAGTGGGAATGTAAACTGGAGCAACCATTTCAGACACTTTCGTTGTGTTCCAGTAAAGTGTAAAATAACCAAAAAATTTTACTTTTAAGCACATACTCTAGTAAAACTCTTGCCCATGTTCTACAGAAGAAATATATCAGAATATGTACAGCATCTTTTGTAATAGTAAGAAAACTGGAAACAACTCTGTCCACTGAAGAGGAGGGAGAACGAATTGTCCTATGTTCATGTGATGGAATATTATGCAACAGTAACAACAAATCAAATATGGCTGCATGTGCAAAATAAATCTCCTCAAATCTTTTAGAAGATTGTGCAGAAGAACTATTCACAGTGAGACTAATAATTACATAAAGTTTAAAAGCACTTGATCAACAATTGAATAATGCATTTTTAGGAATAGATAAATAAGTCTATAGCAACAGAAGGATAAACCTACAATTCAGGAAGACAGGCAAGGTAATAGAATCACAGGGCACTCACAGGAAGTTCATAAATTATTAGCAATGTTCTATTTCTTGAGATGGGCAGTGTGTAGATGAATGTTCATTCTATTTATTAGTCTTTTTAACTTAGATAAACCTCATCTCTCAAATGTAAGAAAAAAATTCAAGGGGCAGACTCTATGTCCGTTGGGTATTAGCTCAGCTATTAATCATTTTTCCATTCATCATACATCTGCTATTTATTCCATGTAGCAAACACTACGAAAAGTGTTTCTCCTGAGAGAAAGAAAACAATTTAGTATCTCTTTGTTTGCTTTACCATTACTGATGATGCTAATTGTACTATTGTTTTAAAAAATAATGTGCAAAATTCCTGTCTTATTTTACTTCCTCTGCAACTAGGGTAAGGATATTTTTTCTCATTTCTAGAAATTAATTGCTTACATATCTCCCCACATCAGGTGGGCAACAGACATTGTGCATGTCATTCATAATTTAACATAGGAAAATTTTCATCTTTGAATGTACCTCTCCCTTGTGAGTATCTGCAAATTGGGAATAGTTGGAAACTATCACCATGAAACAAAATAAAATTCAGCTCATTTTGAAACGTTTGAAATGTTGTCTTTGTTTTCCTTTCTAGAGCCTAATTCCCCAATGCTACATCTATGTCATCTTTTTTAATGACGGGAAGATTAATAGTGAACATCACATAAACCTTTTTGCTAGGCCATAGGTTATAGAGGACACATTGTGACCAGGATTATTTTGTAATCAAGACAGAACTTGACACAAGCAAGATTTATCTGGACGTAAACTTTGTAAGAGGAAAAGTTTACCTGAGTAATCACAGGAAGTATGCATTGCTTTGACTTAAAACTTTGAAAGTGGGGATTTATGACAAGTTCAAAGCAGTTCTCATCAACATCATCCAATGGCATGCAAGGAAGAAATTTTATACTGTACAGGATCAATTTTCTGTTTCCCAATATTTATCTGAATTGACAACTAATAAGAAACTTCCTCTAGTAGCTGTTGACAATTTCAAATCAAATACTCTGTTCCTGTCACTGCAATATTTATTCTTTGCACAAAAATTTATTCTTTGCACATAAAATAGAAAATAAAAAAAATTAAAATACCATCTAAAACAAAGTTTGGATGAGAGTTTGCCTACTGTCAAATAGCACTAAGCCAATGAAATCTCATTTTATCCTGTGTTTAGAATCTGACAATAATTGTATAGTGCTGTGAATGTGAAACACCTTTGGGAAGGTATATGCTTTACATTCTTTAGTTACTTCACAGTGATTAATCAATAATGTGATTCTTCTGTCCTTTGCCCATTGATATTAACATCTGAGAACAATGAAAAATGCATATGGCATGATTGTTTATGTTGGAAAATCCTAAGCAATGTACAAAAAAAAAACAAAAAAACAAAATTCCACTAGAACTAAAAATTAAATAATAGCAACATTGCAGTACACCAGCCAATATTCAAAAATCAATTGTTCCATACACAAGCAACAATTAATTGGAAAATACAATAAAAATATTATTTATAAATGTAGCAAAACCCATTAACTATTTAAAAATAAAGTTAATAAACTATGTGTAAGATCCATATACTGAAAGCTACAAAACATTGCTGAAATGAATAAAACTTAAGTAAATTGATATACCATGTTCATGGATTGAAAGATTCAATATAGATACTCCAACATCAATTCTGCCTAAACTCATCTGTGTTTATTCACTACAATCCCAATGCAAATTCTTCTGGGCTATTTTATAGAAATTAATAAGTTAACTATGTAATTTATATGGATATGCAAAGGACATAAAACAGCCAAAACCATTATTGATAAAGGAGGTAAAAGTTTGAGAGATTCATCAACCTGGTTTCAAGCCTTAATATAAAGTATCAGGAAACAAGACAGTTTAAATACTGATGTAGATGGAGACAAATAGATCAATGCAGCAGAACTGGGAGGTCAGAAACAGATCCACATGTATATTGATTTTCACAATGACTGAGTTAATTGGGAGAAAGGATAGGCTTTCAGCCAATGGTTGTAGAGAAACTGGATATCTATTTAAAAAAGAAAAAGAACTTTGACACCAGTCTCACACCATACACAGAAAAAATAATTTAAGATAAATCACAGATCTAAAAATAAAAGCTGAAATTATAAAGCTGTAAGAAAATAGAAGAGAATATTTTTATAACAGAGAGTAGGCAATACTCTCTTAAAAAAGGACATAAAAGCACTATAATTAAAGAATAAAAATGATAAACTGGACTTCATTACTATGTTTAATGCATTTACTGTTCAAGGAAAAAAATAGGAAAATGAATAGGCAAGCCACAAACTGGGTGACAATTTTTGCAATACAGATACATTGCAAAGGACTTGAATCAAGTATATATAAACAACTTCTAGAACATATGAAACAGAAGACAAAATAAGAAGACAAAAGAATTCGATAATTTAGAAAAGAAAACAAGAATGACTAATAAGCATATAGTAAGACATTCAACATCATTAGTCATCATAAAAATAAAAATTTAAAACAGAGTATGATACCATTAGACCCCATTAAAGTGGCCAAATTTTTAAAAGACTGAAACATCAAATTTGGGGCGCATGGGTGATGCAGTCAGTTGAGCGTCCCACTCTTGGTTTTGGCTCAGGTCATGAGATCAAGCCCTGCGTTGGCCTCTGGTACTCAGCATGGAGTCTGCTTGAGAGTCTCTGTCTCTCTCCCTCTCCCTCTGCCCCTCCTGCTCATGCTCTCTCTTTCTCAAATAAGTAAAGTAAGTAAGTAAGTAAGTAAGTAAATAAATAAATAAATAAATAAGTAAATATTTTTTTTAAAAAAAGACTGGAACATCAAATTTGATGAGGGTGTGGAGCAGCAAGAGCTCTCATACATTACTGGTGGAAGTTTAAAAGACTACATGTGGGTGCCTGGGTGGCTCAGTCAGTTAAGCATCTGCCTTCAGCTCAGGTCAAGATCCCAGGGTCCTGGGATCAAGTCCGCATCGCATCAGGTTCCCTGCTCAGCAAAGAGTCTGCTTCTCCCTCTACCCCTTCCCCCTGCTTGTGACCTCTCTCTCTCTCATGCTCTCTCTCACGCCTCTTTCTCTCAAATAAATAAATAAAATCTTCAAAAAAAAAATTAAAAGACTACATGCTCTTTATTAGACAGTTTTGTGATTTTTTTCTATAACGTTAAAACTCACACTTACCATATAACCCAGGAATTCCTTAGGTAATTCCTAGGTATTATTTAAAAGAAATTTTTAAAAAATGATCACAAATCCACAAAAATACCTGTAGAAAAATATTCAGGGCAGCTTTATTTAGGGTGAATAGATAAACCAATAGCGATGTATTTGTTCAGTGGAACACAGATAAATCTCAGTAACATGTTGAGAGAAATAAAAAGCCAGTCACAAAGGGCATACATCTTATCATTTTATTTATATGTAGTTCTGGCATAGTCAAACTAAGCTATGATGTTAGAAATCTTACTGATGGTTGTCTCAGTTGTGGTAGCAGGGTAGGGTGGTGATTGCCTGCAGAGGAACATTAGAGAACATTCTGGCATGATGAAAATATTCCACATACTGACTGATTGGGATGGTTATACTAATGTATATATTCATCAAAACTCATAATACTGTACATTTAAAATCTGTACCTTTTATTGTACCTTTATTATAGCTCAATAAAGTTATTTTTTAATATGGAAGAGGAATTGTAATAAATCATAAGACATTTAAAAAGTATAGCAATCAAATATAATATAGAACCTTTTTTGGATCTTGATTCAAATGATTTAACTATAAAAGACATTTTGGAGACAAGTAGAGAATTTAATAAGGACTGATTATATATGAGATTCTAACGTTAATTTTGCGAGGCATGATAATGGCATGTGGTTATGTAAAATAATGCCCTTATTTGGCACAGATGCACACTGAAGTGTTCATGGGTGAAATGGTATGATGTCTTAGAGATGCTTCAAAATACTCAAGGAAAAAGTGAAGGAATAGATAAAATTAAGAGTAATAAAATGTTGGGGCACCTGGGTGGCTCAGTTGGTTAAGCATCTGCCTTCGGCTCAGGTCATGATCCCAGTGTCCTGGGATCAAGCCTTGTATTGGGCTCCCTGCTCAGTGGGGAGTCTCCTTCTCCCTCTCCCTCTGCCTGCCACTCCCCCTGCTTGTGCTCGATCTCTCTCTCTCTGTCAAATAAATAAATAAAATCTATTTTTTAAAAAAAGAGTAATAACCATTGACAATTGTTGAAGCTGGTTATGGTTACGTAGAGATTCCTTATATTTTGTATATTTCATGTATCTGGGAAGTTTTTCATAATGAAAGGTTAAAAATTCTAGTACTAATGGTGTAGGTGTTAGCAAATAACATTTTTTCCATCTAGAAATATAAAATTCATCCTGAACTGCATTATCTGAAAAAAAAACTGTAAAAAGCATCATCAACTAAGATTCTCTTCTGTATTTTAATCTCTCCTATCTTTTAAGAGTTTATTACCTCTATGTACTTAAGACCACACAAAATGAGTATGAGTTAACCATATAATTGACTAATATGTTGTTACTTCCAAAATATTTTTCTCCTAACAAACGATCTGTCCGTTACCTCTTCTACCATATATTATTTTCCATCTGTATGAAAGATTTTGTGAAAAGTGGTACCTACTTTCCTATTCAAATTATATATAATATATCTAAGTTATGAGATGTGTACCTTTTGAGTGTGCCCAGGTCTGAATTACACCTGATATCCATCCCAACTTTGAGAAGTGTCTTGAGGCACCCAGTTGGTGCAGTTAGTTGAGTGTCTGACTCTTGGTTTTGACTTACGTCGTGATCTCAGGGTCCTGGGATTGAGCCCCAGGTCGGACTCTGTACTCAGCGTGGAGTCTGCTGGAGATTCTCTGTTCCTCTACCCCTTCCACTCGTGCTCTTGCTTGCTCTCTCTCTCTAAAATAAGTACATCGAAGGAAGGAAGGAAGGAAGGAAGGGAAAAAAAGGAGGGAGGGAGGGAGGAAAGTGTCTTAACTTGGGCACCCCTGAAAACAAAGCTTGAAAACAGGAAGTTTTTTTGACAGATAATGCCAGAGATCTCAAAAGGGGTTGGGGGGAGAGGAAGGAAAAGGATGAAAAGCCAGTTGCATTATAAAGATCCCCGCTGCAGGCAACAAGGGCTCAGTTCAGATGGGGCCTCTGCAAAGCAAGAAGAATGATTTCCAGAATTTTCATTCCAACTGACAGGAGGCTGGAGAGATTTTTCCACTGGCTCCTATTCCCCTTAGTTGAAGGTTGCCTGAGACATTGTACCCTCCCACGCCTCTCATCTTGCAGTTATAGGCTCTGCTTGTGTAGTTTGTGAGGGCTGCTGGCTCCTGAGAAAGCTCTGAAGCAAACAAACCCTGAGAGCTATGCAGGTTACTCTTGGGTGGAACAATGTCAGCATGGCAGCACAGCCCACCAGAGCTGTGGCGGAAACAAAAATGAGCTGAGGGAATGAGATGTGGGACAGTGAAAGCAAATGCCACAGGGAGTGTGCCAGTGTTTTCAGTTTGTCTGTTTCATATTGAAAGAAGCATATTCATTCCAATGTCAGGGTTAATTAAAGGTGCAGGTAGAAGGTACAGGGTAATAGGAGTCATTGTGGTCTTCAGAATCAAAGATGACTTTATTGACAATATTGTTTCCCACATTTTAGATACTAACTAGAGTATTCTCCCATTAATGATGTGCTGCTTGTCTGCTAATGGATGTTTATTATTATTTATATGGTTTATGTCCTAGCTGCCAAGCAATGAGTGCCTTCTATATATAGGAAACTGTACTGGAAAAAAATGCACTTTTTCTGATCATCATGACAATCCTAAAAGGTAGATGTTATTACAGCCTTTACATATGTGTGATCTATAGATAATACAGAGAAAAAAATTGCTTGTTTGAGGTCACTTTGTAGTAAGTGGCTGATCATTTCTGAATCTAAAGCTCATCTTCTTTTCTACTCCTTACCTTTCCTGCCTTGACTTCAGGCACAGACAGGTGTTTTGTTTTGTTTTGTTTTTTAAGATTTTATTTATTTATTTACTTGAGGGAGAGAGAGAGACAGAATGGAGCAGGGGGAAAAGCAGAGGGAGAGGGACAGACAGACTCTGCACTGAGCATGGAGTCTTATCCCATGGGTGCAGGACTCTATCCCATGATCCTGAAATCATGACCTGAGCCAAAATCAAAAGTCGGTCACTCAACCAACTGAGCCACCCACGTGCCCCAGGCACAGATGTCTTTGATGGCTCTGTGTACCAGAGATTGAGTGACAAAGAGTAAATGTCATGAAATAGACTCTCCAAAGAGAGTTTGTTAAATGTTTCTCAAGCTTGGCTTTGGGTATAATTTCCTTCTCCCCATTGCCGTAATAATACACTATCATGAACATAATCAGGCATGGGTCCTCTCTATATTCCTAATTTTTCTTAGAGAGATAAAAATACCAGTGATGGAGCACCTGTAATAAACACCTGCCTAAGTGCAGAGGACTGGCAAATCAGGTCACTCCAGTGTGCATGCTAATAAGCCTCCTGAAATGCTATCCATGGCTTCAGGAGGAAAGAAAAGCATTTAATATTTCCCTTTCCACTCCTTCTCAGCGTGCAATTATTGCTAAACCTTTCTCTCTTGGTATTTTTTCCTCCAATAAGCTAAAAATATGCAAATAATCTTTTTAATTGTTCATGAGAACTCATTAAATTTCCCTCTTATGATGAAATTTCATTCTTTTAATCAGCGGTTGTTTGGAACCTAGTAGATAAAAAAGTATCAGTATTAGCACACTGCATTAGATTTTTTTTATTATTTAACAAAAGGGAAATTTTAAACTGAAGTGATTGCAGAATTTAATTTAAAAACCATATTCCTTTTCCATCTAATTAGAATTTTAAAATGGTTTCTTGTATCAAAGCTAAACTATCTGACCTCCCTTTATAATATTCATTGAGAATTCTGATTCTGTAAAGTATTGGACATGAATATATGAAATGGTACTACTATTACTTTTCTTTCTAGTACCTTCTTTTCTCTTTCTAGTAAGAAATGTGAATCCCTGTTTTAAGAGAGGGACGGAGAGGGTGCCTGGGTGGCTCAGTCGGTTAAGTGTCTGCCTTCGGCTCAGGTCATGATCCCGGGGTCCTGGGATTAAGTCCTGCATCCGACCAGGGAGCCTCTTCTCCCTCTGCTTCCCTCTCTCTCTCTCTGTCTCTCATGAATAAATAAATAAAATCTTAAAAAGAAGAGAGAGAGGGGGAAAGAAAGAGCCAAATTCACAGAATCTGCTGTATTTTGAATTAAAGATAGGTTTGTCAGTCTAATTATCAGAATTCTGTGGATGCTGGAAGGCTGGAGCAATAAAGGAGAGGTTTTATCAGGAATTCCCTCCATTAGAAGATAAGGAAACTGATTAATGATAGGCAGTACACTGGTTGTTTCCTTCACCTATATGGGCTACTGAAGAAACTAGATTATTTGACCAACTGTTCACCTTTGAGTAGTGGGAATTAAGGGAGAGATTGTTATGGGTTGAGCAGAAATCTAACAATAGGACCCTAATTTATTGCAGTTTTCTGAGCTGTAGACCCATTCCAGAGAATCTTGGTGTCCTCTAAACCAAAAAATTCAAAAGTTCTTCAAGAACAGAATCAATTTTAGTCTCAATCGATCTTTCAGGTCTTGCTTTGGCAATTGTACCAAGACAGAAATTGTTACATGGACATAGCTAAGATATATTCCTGCAATAATGGCAGAAGTTCTGAGTGACCTAGAACTGATTTCATAAGTGGGCTGGACAAAGGAAATAGGAGAAACACTTCATCATTGGTTTACTCAGGGAGGAGCTATGTGGAAAGGCCTTTCTTCAATCTTAAAGCTGAAATTGTTTTTCTCTCTTTTTTTCTGCTTTAGAAAAGGGTATATTTTAATATACCAGTGATGCTGTTAGTTGGACTGTAATTGAACTGACATTTAGTGTCAGGCATTGAAGGTTCAAAAGGAATAAACCAAGGTCCTTCCCAGTTTACAAGTTAGGAGAGGACGATAATTGAAGCCAGGCTGTGTCAGAACACACCAACATGCATTTATTGAATTGCTACAAGGTGCAAGGGGAGAGAGTCATGTGAAAGGATATGAGGGAATCAGTCATGCTTCCCTTTGCTTACCTGGCTTCAGCACCCTGGCCTCCAGTGTATTTCAGCATCAGAACCTTTTCAGTTTTTCATCTATCAGGACTGAGATTTCCCCAGATAATTCCCTCCCTTGCTCTCTGACTTGGTCTAAATCATCACTTCAAAGTCACCCCTCAGTCCTAGCTGAATTCATTTTCCCTATCACTTTAACCACTTACAGTATTTTACTTTTCTTTACTGCTGGGCATTATAAACTTATTTGGTTATTTTTGTGTCCCCTATAGAAGCACTTTGAAGGCAAAGAATTTTTCTCTTTTGTTCATTGCAGCAGCCTCATGTCTAAAGACAGCAGGTTCTCAAATATTTGTTGAATAAATGAATGAATGATTATGATAGGAAACGTGATGAATAAAATATGGGATATTTGGGCTGGGTATTGAAGAATTAACAAAATTTCTACAGCAGTGTGGAAAGCACAAGGAAAGGCTGTTTTCCTGGTTCAGCCTCAGTCCACTGGCTCCCTAGTCCTCGGGGTAGGGCTTTCTCAGTGATTTCACCCCTCTCAGTGGGAAGGATTCTCTAAGTTTTGAGTTCAGCATATTTTTCTGCCCCTCCCCTAGGATAGAAGTTTTGTTTTGTTTTTTCTTTCATTCCCACAGCTACAGTAGGTCTTCATGTGTGCCTTGGGGACTACAGAGTTTGCTTCCCTTCAAGGGGGCTTAAGTTTTCTGTTCCACTGGGGAGAAGGATGTGTGTCTTCCAGTAGTGGTTTCTGTCTCTTCCTCCCCAAAGCCTGGACCTGTGGGAGGCATGCTCCAGCTTCCTCATTGCCCCTATCTTTCTCTTGAGCATCTGAGGAAGTCCGTGGAGAAGGGTTTGCTAGCAGGTGCAAATTCCTCTGCATCTGTGGCTTCTACAGCTTCCATACTCTCATACCACACTTGGCCTCTAGCAATTTATTTAAAAGTTTAGCCGAATTCTTCTTATCAGTTTATATGGCATTCCCATCCTCTTCCCTTGCTCTGCCCTAGGTAATCCGGTACTCACCTCCATCTCTCCTCGGAGACCCTGGTTTTCCTTCAGATTTAAGGCTAGTTACTCTGAGACCTCTGCCTTTCAAGAATTTCAAGAGAAGTTATGATTTTAAGGATTATCTGGCTTTAGCTTGTTATTAAGATAGAAATAATTGTTTCACAGATTTCTATATCCTAAGTTAGAGCTTCTATTCCTGGTCCTTTTTATCTTTATTTATTTAGATTGAGTACATTTATTTTTGATCACTTTTATTTAGGTAAGTTGTTTCTTGTTTCCTATAAATTTGATGGTTGTTTTATTCTTCAAATTCTTGTATATGTCAGAATATTTGAATGACGCATGGCTAAATATGAAACTCTACTAAATTAAACTTTTATCTCTTTGGAAATGTGATTCAATATCAAAATGTGCTATCTGGAATGTTGATATCACTCTGATATTTCCCTTTGATAAGTGACATGATTTTTCTTTTTTGGATACCCCTTGGATTCCTCCTTTATCCTCAGAGGTCTTTTTTTTTTTTTTTAATGTCACTGTGATATATATTGTTAGTAATTATTCCATATAATTACTGTGCTTTTTCCAGTTTTCCTAGAATTTTTGGGAAATATCTTTGTTTTTTCAAATTGTTCATGTGTTTATTTTTATTCTCTTAATAGAACATATATCATATTTCTTCATCTGTCTTCATATATTTTATTTTCCCTATTCATTATTTTACTGTTAACATTTTGTTAATTTCCACCTAATTTTGTGTGATTTTTTTCAAGTCTAGCCTTCTCGCTTTGTGTATACTTTTACCATTATCAATTGTACATTTTGTTGCCTCTAAGGTAGCAGTAATTTTAGTTAACAATGTAACATCTTCCCATTTATTTTCTAATTCAGCACTCACATTCTATCCCTCTCCTGTTTTTGATATATGTTTTTTGAGCTAATTTAGTTTTGTTTTCTCTAAGAAATTTATGAGTTATGGAAATATCCTAATATTTTCTTTTAAATCCTGGGCAATTTTTCTGATATATATTTATCTTCATTTTGTGTATTATGTGTCTCTTGTTTTTTGAGTTATATTTGGTTTTAAATCCTGTTTTTTTTCCTTTCTAAATCATTACTAATTTTCTTTTCATGGAGCCTTTCTATTTGAAATAGATTTTACTAAATCATATATTGGAAAAGTAGAGGAGGAAGAGAAGGCTAAGTAGTTAGTACTTTCATTTAGGGTTTTATTCCTCAGACCACAAACACTATGCCCTCTGCCCTGTGATTATATCTACTCTGGGGTTTTATGCTCTTTCTTCAAGAAAACAAATGGTTGATGTCATTCACAATAAAACTTCTAAAATGTTACAGGCTATGATGCTCTATCACCCAAATATTTGAATCTTTTTAACCCATGCTTAGATGTGAGGGAGCAAGCTTACGAAGTGCTGGACTCCAGGCTTTGAGTCACCCCAGCTAATGCAAAATTGAGTAGAGATAGTCCAAGGGGCAGACTTGTGGGAATAAAAAAAGTGTTTAACCACTAGGTGTGAGAGTGATTTATTACACAGTATGTAACTGGAAGAATCATATATGGCCAAAGTGAAAGAGCTGTGTGTGGGTTCTGTACACATTCCTCAATCTGGGTCCCCATGCAACTGAATTTGGTAGATAATCTTCACTTAGTCAACAATAGGAAATAATATATGCTCATTTTTGATAAGATCTTAATTTTATACTTAGCTGTACACTTAGGTACAATGTAACTAATATTTAAGTAGTGGTTTGACCCTATGGCCACAATTTTAAGAGAGCTATTACAGTCAATTGGTAAGTTTAAAAAGCCAGAGTGGAATTTAGAAATTGATATTAAGAAATCATAACTAATAAAAAAGAAGAATTAAAATAGAATGAGCCATTTTAAAGTTTTTCTCTCACTTTTATTTCTTTGACTATAAATTCACTGGTTTCTTTTCCACATAAATAGAAAAGTTGAGACTTTTCTATATTAGACCTCCCTCATATCTTTTAAACATTTTAGAAAATAGAGAACAACTGTTCTCAACTGTTCAATTATTGCAAAGGACACTTTTTCCCTATCTATTTAAAATATGAGGAAGCTTATCTATCTTTAGAAAGATCCAAATTTGCTGGACATAGAAATATGAAGCAAATTAGAATTAGCCCTAAAGTGGCTAGTATTAATTTTCTGAAGTTCCTGAAGACTCACACCCCACAGGCTGTTTTGTAAATCAAAACACTATTCATGGACAACATGATTTAACAGCCACACAATAATGGCCACCATTATTTGGATGGGTTGAGAGTCCATTAAATCTAGTCCATGTAAATCTCTTCTTCTATGTACTCTGGGTGCTCAGTAAAATTGCCTTCGATGTAGACTGTACATGAAAGATAAGAAAGAATAAGTTTCTTTTTGCACTCCCTCAACTGATGAAACAAATGGATTTGCCAAGACTAAAAACCATAGTGACAGGCTGAGGTCGGGAGTATGCTTGTCATCTCATCAGAACTGTAAATCACATAATCATAAGTTTATGATCTTCTGTTTCCTCACATTTATCATGTGTACTCTTCCAATGACATTGGAGATAATTGCTTTGGTTTTTCTTGCACATGATATTTTAAAGATTTTATTTATTCATTTATTTGAGAGAGGGAGAGCATGTGTGCATGATGGGGGGTGGGTGCAGGGGGAGAGAGAGAGAGAGAGAGAATCTGAGGCAGGCTCTGAGCTGAGCAAAGAGCCTGATGTGGGGCTTGATCTCACAACCTCGACATCATGACTGGGAGATCATGACCTGAGCTGAAACCAAGACTCCAACACTTAACCAACTGAGCCACCCAGGTGCCCCGTACTTGGTATTGCAGAAACTCAGTCCTCCTGTGCAGTCCAGGTCTCTGTGCTGAAGACATTTCTGTTATTGATATTGGGCTTTTCGATATTAATGACACCTTAGTGGTAGCAGTGGAAATAAATGACCTTTTGCTTTTTATTTTTTTTAACATCTGAGTCATTTAGCATAGTAGTGTTATTTAGCTCTAAGCCTCTAAGCCACAGCATCTTTTTTATGTTTAAATAACTAATCATGATTTATTTTCTTTGTAATTCCTAACTAGTGACCTCCATAACAGAAGCTCAAAGCAACACCAGGAAAAAGATTCTGAACTTCCAGGAATGTAGTAACCTGCATTACTTTAAGATGAGATTCAAAGAACTGTTGAGGAATAGAGCTTAGAAGGAATCTTTGGTGCATCTTCTCTCTAGCTCTCTTTTCTTCCCTAGATAATAATGAGGATCTGAAAAAAAAAAAAAAAAGGCAGGCTAAACAGTGTGCTCCAAATTTATTATATTTATCATTCGGTTAACCAGAAATATCTATTATTTAGCATTTTATTTACTTCTAATTAAGTGACATCTAAAGACTCTAATAAAGACTTGAAGTGCCAACCAATTCTTTAGGATCTTCTGAATCTGTCAGAGATCAATTTTAAGCTATCTAACTCTGGTGTTACAGTCTGTTCTTGGGGTTCAGTACGAGACAGAAGAACAGGAAGCTGCAGGCCTGAATGGCGGCCTGTGCTTTGGAAGATGCCCACTTCTTCATCCATTCATCCAGAAATCTTAAGAAACAGCACAATGCACAAGTTATTATGCTCAAAGCATCACTGGTACTATTCATACAATACCTAGTAGAGTGGATTGCATAAATAATGTAATATTTAGTAGATAGTAACTGATGAATAGGGCAATTGAATTAGTTGGTTTCTATGATCCTTTGGGCTTGGACCATGACTTACTGTATGTATGTATGTATGTATGTATGTTACATATCTCTTTGCTTATTACTTATCTCTATTTTTAATAACTGATAGAATCCATTCACATTCAGGACCTGGTATCTTTTTATTCTAAACCTCAGAGTTCTCAGAAAACCTAACATTAAGCACAAGCTCTTTCTTATTGTTTTAAGGAGGAAGTTGGAAGGTTATGTTCTATGGCTTCATATTTGAGGAGGACTCTTGCTCAGCAGAGTATGAAGTTGCTCATGCTGTCATCAAGGTACAATAATAATATCCAGATGACATGAAAACACCTAAAGTTTGATACAATGCTCTCCTACTTGGGGCTTCAATGTCCCCCAGCTGTCATGGAGCTGCAATTACTTACAAGGCCCAGCTCCTGGCCCCACCTCTACTCCCTCAGACATAACCTTGCCCTCTAGAGGAAAATGATGCAACCATAATTTAAGATACTGTGATTAGAGTTTTTTAAAAAAATCTGTTTTTACCAACTCTGCCATGGCTGGAACTCTTGGAAGATCTCTCAACAATAGAATCTGAATGTCCTTTCTAAATGAAATGATTGTCAGAATCACTGGACCTGGTACCTGGACCTGGTTGGGGTTTGTGACCTACCAAGCAGTACAGTCCTGGAGTTCCAGGGATGGAGCAACCATGATCTGTTGTCCTTATCCTAGGAACAACTCAGTGATGCTAGACAAGACTCTGACACAATCATGACTGTTCTGTGATTCTCGATCTAGTCAAAGATTTCTGCTAACATATCTGCCTGTGTCTCTTGGTGATACGCCTTGGCTAGTTCCATCCTCTCTGTGACCCTTGTGCCAAAGTTCTGGCTACTAACAGGGGACATTATCATAAACATGTGCTTCAAAGCTGCCCTTGAAAGTGGGCAGGATCAGGTGTAATGAAGTGTCTTTCCAAGTCAAAACAAAAGTTCTTTGAAAATATAGTTAATACTAGCTGTTAAAAATCACCATCTGACCCCACAGAGACTCAGTGACCTCCATAAATTATGAATTACTGGGAATTCTGTTCCATTATTCTCAACATTCAATATTGCTAAATGTGATCCCTCATCAAACTTCACCAGAATTAACTCTTAGGGAGCAATTCTTTGATATATTTTCGATGAATATATTATTCTTGAGGAGATTTATAAGAAGAATATACTTCTAAGAAAAATATATTTACTAAATATATTCAGGGAGAATACAGCTTAAAAATATATTCATGAAAAATGTGGAAGTATCTTACTAAATATATATTATAAATAATTATGTGATATATAAATATGTAATATAAATAAATATCATAAAATTTTAAAATTATATATTTTATGATAAATATATTAATGGTGATATTAGTAAAAACAATGCATATGCAAGATCATATATTCTGTGATTATATTTTTAAAGTGCTCAGTCTCCTTCCTTCCCTGCTTCTCAATCTCCAGCCACAACAACAGAGAGCTAGGACTAAGATAAGTAAAAATATTCCATAAAATGCAACCACAAAAACAAAACAAAACAAAACAAAACAGCAAAACTGGTTGAGTTAAACTAAACAGCTATAAGAAACAAGTAAATTTGAAAAGATTTTCATTCAGCAAATGGGCCAGTTATTAAATTATAGTTTAGAGAATTGGTCATGAAGAGAAATGGCCCTCATTTCCTCAGAACATTCCTTCTTTGGTCCTCCAGGTGCTGCTTCCTATTGCTATTAATTTCTTAATCAGTTCACCTTTCATTTCTATCCTTTCAACCCCTCAAATACTTTGTTAAAACATCTCTCCTTTAAATTAAAAGTGTGGTTTCAACTTTTGTAAATGGAGCCTGCTTGATAGAGAAAGGAAGAACATTTCAGGGGAAGAGGTTAGGATGTACTAATGTAAAGAATGACCATGTTATTTCAAGGTATTGCAAATACCCTGTCATGCTAAAGTGCCAGGTGTTTATGGGAGTGACAAGGTTTCTGAGGCAGGCAGAGGTCACATCAAAACAAAACAAAAAAAACCCTTGTAGGTCAGTCTAGGACTTTGAAGCTTATCCTATAGGCAGTGGAGATTAATTCAGAATTTTAAATCAGGAGAGGTACAGCCTGGATTTTAATTGACAAAGCTCATAACAATAGCGGAGAATAGGTTACAAGGGATAGGCTTAAAGTAGGGAAAGTTAAAAGTTTATTGGGACTTCTAGACTGGACAAAATGCTGTGGACTTATTTCTCCCTGTTCCTCCCTAAGTTCAATTATAAACTATGATAAATAATGCAAGAGGCAGGGCGCCTGGGTGGCTCAGTCGTTAAGTGTCTGCCTTTGGCTCAGGTCATGATCCCAGGGTCCTGGGATCAAGCCCCTCATCCGGCTCCCTGCTCGGCAGGAAGCCTGCTTCTCCCTCTCCCCCTGCTTGTGTTCCCTCTCTCGCTGTGTCTCTCTCTGTCAAATAAATAAATAAAATCTTAAAAAAAAAAAGCCATGATGATGATGATGATGTTATTATATGTTATAGCATATATTTTATATATTAACATATACATACTAATGATAGTGATGGTATTAAGATGCCAGATTTTCACCCACAGTGCTGAAGGAAAAATTACATGACAAATCAAAAATTAGGAGGATACTCAGAACTATTATGTTTATTTATCTTAAAAATATATACGATTTGGTCTACAACTGCATTCATTCTTCCTTAATTTCATCTCATGTATAAGTACCTTACAAACTGTCAAGTAGCATTGTCTTTTGGCTTGTCTATTCTTGAGTTAAGCTCAAAAGAAGGACAACTGGAAACATGAATTGCACCATCCATTAAACTATCCCAGGAAATAAGTATGTTATATATAGACCTGGCTAACCAATTTTTTACCAAATGGTTTGATTTGGAAAAATAATAGTCACCACTTTTGTTAATGAGGATAGGACTTATAACACAGAATTCTTTCAAATTAAATATTAAGCCTTCTTACACTTAATAGAATAATAATAAAGAAGAATAAAATTGGGGCACCTGGATGGCTCAGTTGGTTAAGCATCTGCCTTCAGCTCAGGTCATAATCTCAGGGTCCTGGGATTGAGTCCACATGGTTTTTGGCTCCCTGCTTGGCGGGGAGTCTGCTTGTCCCCCTCCCTCTCCTCCTCCCCCCACCAATTCATGCTCTCTCTCTCAAATAAACAAAATCTTTAAAAAAGAAGAAGAAAATAAAAATTCCAATTTCAAGTGTACCTATTTTATGCTCTCAATTTATGCTATCAATCCCTCCATTTTCAGATGCCAATTTAATCTATTTCTTTTCTGTCTCTAGACACAACCCTGCCATTAACTGTCACCTCTGCTGCTTCTTTATAAGTCTGTCATTCCCCCATTCTGCCTGTGGCTCAGCTCTGTGCCCTAGTGCACACCTTATTAAGAGGTAGATCAAGCTCTAATGACATTTGGCAGCAGCTCATTTAAAAAATAAACTCAATTAAATAAGACAAAAATAACAAAAAAAATATGGGTTATGGAAAAGCAATTGGAGAAGAGTTCACAATTTTCTCTAACAAGGGAAGCCAGTGTGGGTTGGGTGTGATGTCATAGTAAATGGAATTTTGAAAAGAAATATTAGAATTAATGCTTTCCCTGAAAGTCAAGAATATATGATGACTATCTTCCCATCTTTTAAAAATCATATTTGTAGTCAAGTGGACTCATTAGGAATAATTTTTAAAAGCACACATATGGGGGCGCCTGGGTGGCTCAGTTGGTTAAGCGACTGCCTTCGGCTCAGGTCATGATCCTGGAGTCCCTGGATCAAGTCCCGCATCGGGCTCCCTGCTCGGCAGGGAGTCTGCTTCGTCCTCTGACCCTATCCCCTCTCATGTGTTCTCTCTCTCTCATTCTCTCTCTCTCAAATAAATAAATAAAATCTTTAAAAAAATAAAATAAAATAAAAGCACACATATGTTTAAAGACATGCATGTGTATCTAATCGGTATTTACGTAAGTGTTTATTACACATGTACTACATGCTAGTGCTGTGCCGGATGCTGGTGATTCAAAGATGGGAAGACTGGACCATTGTTCTCAGAGAGCCACAGTCTATAGAGGGGAGGCAGGCATATAGAGAGAGAAAAATGATACATTGTAAAAAGCAGGGCTGGGACCAGAGAGGCTAGTGAAGCACTCAGCTCAGGTATACCATTGAAGGGAGTGCCAAAAAAATCTTAGTAATCAAAATAAATCAAGTTTGATGTGATATTTTTAAAAATCAAAACTGGTGCAAAAATTTCATGATGAAGAAAATAACAAAATTTTAAACAAAGCAAGATCACTATTACTGATTTTTCCTTTTGCCTCGAGTTCCAGTACTGCTCAGCATGACACTGGTCAGAAGTACAATGCTGGGGTAGGCACAGGGCCGAAGGGGTTCTGAAGAAGGAACTCCCAAAACTGTTAAAAGTGGGAGAAAGTTAGGATCCATGAACATGTTCCTAGAGAATATGAGAACACAAATATGACAAGCCTGAGTTTGCTTGATAAAGATGCGATGTGGGCAGGTATTATAATATAGAGCAGCATTCAACATAGATGTCTGTAAATACACAGGGATTTTCGCTTTTAGTATGGTTTCTTCAAAAGAGGAAAGTAGGAAAACAATTAGACAAATTCTGTAACATATCAGTAAGACTTCTGAGCAAAGATGACTATACAAAAATATAAAAGTATTAATTCCAGAAAGTGAAGTGGGAAACAAAGGCAAAAGAAAACTTAAATTTCTTTACTACCTGTTAGCCCACTGACAAGTCCTTGGAACAGGCAGAGTGACCAGTTTCAGGGTTCCTCCAAAACTCTTCTGCCTCGATGTTAATACTTTGCTAAGGGCAAAAGGCCAACCCCCAGGATCCTGTAAGTCTACTTTAACATATAAAAGTTCCTTTGGAAACTTCCTTTATCTCTACCCCTAAGATACACATTGGCAGTCATCCCCCAAGCATATGACCCACCGATACACATCTGAAGGGTCTCATGACTAAGGTTTTATTAGACAGTAATAAACTACCTTTTCCTAACAATAGCTAGCCCCCCAGGGTCCTGGAAACCTGCTTCCAAAATTCCTTAGAGACTTCTGCAATCCCTAACCCCCTCCCAACTTGAAAGTATGTAATGGGCCACTCCTCATGACCCCCGTGCGGCTCTTTCCACCCAAGAGTCCTGTCCCCGTGCTTTAATAAAATCACCTTTTTGCACCAAAGACGTATCAAGAATTCTTTCTTGGCCATGGGCTTTGAACCCTAACATCTTTCCTACATCAAAAGCACTTATGAATTGTCATCTAAAACTTCTAACTTTGTTTTTTTTTAAGATTTTATTTATTTATTTGACAGAGAGCACAAGTAGGCAGAGCGGCAGGCAGAGGGAGAGGGAGAAGCAGACTCCCCGCCGAGAAGGGAGCCTGATGCGGGGCTCAATCCCAGGACCCTGGGATCACGACCTGAGCCGAAGGCAGATGCTTAACCGACTGAGCCACTCAGGCGCCCCTAGAACTTCTAACTTCTGACTCAAGCCCATGTTAATGATAAGAATAAAAATCTAGATGCATTGCTCTTTCTTTACAATGGAATAACCAGAGGGCCTCAGCAACATAGTTCTATGAGAACTTTATGAATCTTATTTTCTGTATGACTTGCTTCCATCTGTTTATCTCTTTTTAATTGGGGTAATTGTCTTTTCCTCCATTTGTATAACCTCTTTGTTCCAACGCATCCCAAACATCTGATTTCTATATCTCTACAAACGTTTAACTCAGTCTGGAGTTAAATACCTAGGCAAAATTTTTTTTTAAGATTTTTACTTATTTATTTGACAGAGGGAGACACAGCGAGAAAGGGAACACAAGCAGGGGGAGTGGGAGAGAGAGAAGCAGGCTTCCCGCTGAGCAGGGAGCCCGATGCAGGGCTAGATCCCAGGGCCCTGGGATCATGACCTGAGCTGAAGGCAGACGCTTGACTGAGCCACCCAGGCGCCCCAATACCTAGGCAATTTTTGTACTTGTAAATATAAAATCAATTCTCTTCAGACTGATGTGACCTGATGGTCATTGACCATGATGTTGGAAAGCAGAAGAAAGATTTAGCAGGACACATAGATTTTGCCATTTTCTGAGGGCATAAAATAGTGTAATTTATAGCGCATTCTTCTGAATGCTCTTGTATGTAATTGCTGTATGATTGCACTTTTAAAATACTTATATTGTTTACCAATAAAATAATTTTACAATTCCAGGCCCTAAGAATCTCAAACTGCTGAAGTCATTCTTAGCAAGAGAACATTGTCCACCCTTGATTTCCTAGTGTCCAGTTAACAGCCAAAATGCCATGTCATGATGGTGTCTTGTTCTGTCTTTGTATATTTTCTGTTTGGAACGTGAGGCACAGAAGACCTCGTTGAATGACAATAAAAGAACATTTCAGCTGCATACAGAATCTAGAAAATATTTGTATTTCATTAAAGGAGTAAAGTTACACAGGGAACGTTAGGAAGAGGAACAATCCATAAGTTCGTGTGCTTGAGGAGGACGCATAGCTCTAAGGAAAGGGCAGAACTATCCACAGCTGTGCAGGAAGGACATGGCTCATTTCCACTTCCATTCATTTTAATCTAACATATGACAATTGGGTTTTACTAATACTTAATGTGTAGACTGATTTTCATGCCCTCCAACATCAACTGCAGTACGTACCCATACCTTCAAGGAAAATTATGAGTTCCGTACTTCAGAGCTGTAAGCAACAGTGCCCTCCTCTGTTTTCCATATTTTGCAAAGCATAAATATGTACTTATTGCCAGTTAAGTGGATTGATGGATTATATTATCTAGTTTTAACTAAAACTAATTCTCAGAAAATGAAGTAGTGGCTTTAAATAAATTCTTGAAAAGAAAACAAGAATTTTAAATAATAGTGATGTCATTCCTCAGAGATTTTATTTTTACTTCTAATATAAGCTCTTCATCAACCACATTACTTGATAAAAATAATGGCAAGCTAATCGGATTTGATGACATTGGCCGAAAATTCAAAATATTAGGAATGTTACTTCCTATATACATTTGTATTCAGTATTAAAAATGGCAAACTTGTCCTAGGAATGTATTTTCTATTTTTACAAATTGTGTCATTGTGATAAATCTTTTTTAAAGATGGTCATTATGCATCATATGTCAGATAAACTAAACTTCAAACTAGATTTTTGAATTTCTGTATCTCAAAGTATTTAAACCAGATTTTCCAAAGATAAATATTGAATCACATGGCTTTCACTAAAATAGCATGAATAACATTTTTAGTGAGATAAAAAAAATTGTAAAAAATGTAAATATACTTAATACTATATTCATTCCATCCCTTATGAATACCTAATTCCTGTGTATTTTATGATATATATATATATATATATATATATAATATGAGTAAAACAATGTTGGTATGTAAGTAACTATATACTGGGTGAATAAAAACTAAAAGTCTGGAGAAACAACTGCCCTACCCATTCAGTTCAGGCCTCTTAGAAGAGAACAAAGACAGGACAAAACCTGTTTTACTGCAACATCTGAATGGATTCTTAACAGGTCTGTGGCCCAGCTGGGTCTAGGACAATTCTGAAGCCAGAATAATTAGAAGACCCTATCCCACAGAAGAAGGTCACGTTGCTGAGGTCAGAGATAGGAGACAGGCAGCCAAGGTCAGAACAACAAAAACTAGTCATTGTTGCTGAGAAGTTCCAGGAACATTTGCCAGGATGCTTGTTTTGGGTTTTGTTTTACCGTCTATTTTTATGTATATTTTTAGCTGTTTTCAATAGGGACTTTCTAAACAAGATAATAAGGATAATTCTACGTAGACAGCTTTCCTTAAACTTGGATTGGGTATATATATCTTTGCGGCTGTGCTGTTGAATAATATAGTGATTGCTAACACAACTATCAGCTCTTTCACTTGTAAAATAGGTATTCAGTGACTAATACTCTGACTTTAGCATTCAATACCTGTGCTATAGGTAATGGTTACAGTCTCCCTGGGAAGTTTTAAAACCATAGCCAGTATCTGAGTTTTTTGTGTGTTTGTTTTATGTAAAATCAATACTGTGACTAAGGAAGCTGGTTTTGATTTTTTTTTATTTGAATGTCACATTAAAGTAATAGTTCTCAACCAGAGCAATTTCCCCTCGCCCAACCTGATGGGTTGGAATATTTGGCACTGTCTATAGAGATATCTGGTTACCACAACTCAGGGGCTAGAGATGGTACTAACATCAAATGGACAGAGACCAAGGATACTGCTAACCATCCTACAATGAATGTGCAGTAGACCGCCCCCCCCAGCAAAGAACTGGCCCCAAATAGCAATACTGCTGTGCTGAGAAACGCTGCCTGAAAGGGATCATCCTGTTGATCCATACTTATTTCTTGAGTTCAGGAAAAAAAATTTTGATCTAATTATTATATTGGAAAAATATTTTTTAAATAGCCTTTTTCAATTACTTTTTAGGTTACCTTTGCATTTTCTCTCTCTTCTGTAACATCTCTGTTCATATGAAGACATTGTGTACAAAGGCATTTTTATTCCTAATTTTATGACCATTTCATTGTTACTGTATTTATTCTCGTTAAATAATTTCTCCTCTTTATCTAGTTTAACTATATAGCAGCTGAACCATTGCTGTTACTTTTCTTTTAACTTACTTTGTCTATTAATATGAGTAAATATTAAACACTGTGGGGACCCATTTAAGAGGAAGTGCTTTATGATACGCATTCTCACTTAAAAATTACCTTTCCCCACATGAATAAATAAATTTTCAAGCAAGTGACTGAGCTATTTAGCCTTCTTTGCATTTTTATCTCATTCGCTTTCTTTCTCCACTGAAAAGTGGCAATACTCTAACTTATTTGATCAGTTTTAAATTTTTTCCTCACAGCATTAAATCCCCATCCACATGCTTTTGTGAGGCTCTAGCTACTTCAATGACCTATCTTGCTTTTCTTCACGGCTCCTAATAGTTAGCTTTCCACACAGAGTTCCATTCTCTAATTCATATTAACAATTTGATAAAAGTCGGGTAACGGAGGCAAAAAAATGTTATTCGCATTGTTCAAAAATTCATCTGTAATATGAAATTTTCACTTGAGAAGAAAGCATACTAACAAAGGCTACCTTACATGTAGAAATAATCAATTTAACAGGATAATAAGGTGGTACTAAGAAAAGGCATAATAGAAATAACACAAAAATTGGATTTGGAACAGATAAAATTTCTCAACTCATAAAAAACCAGAACTAATATTCTATAACCTTAGATGATAGTATAGAACCATATTTATTTTTGAAATATTTCTAGAACTCGTAGATAAGTATATAAACACCAGATTTTAAATGAAAATAGCCCTAAAATGTGAAGCTCACTTGAAACCTAACTATTGATGAGATATATGAAGTACTTATGGGGAAAAAATCAAAAGAAATGCTTGAATTATTTAGGACAATAAAATGATATAAATATAGAGAAAGCATTTTTGAAGAATGCCATCCCCAATACATACAGACAAACATGAACAGTATAGCTTAGAAGAAAATAAAGCAGAAAAATAACAGTAAATGTATAAAAGGCACACAGACTTTTTTAAGGAAATGATAAAATATATAAACAAAAACAAAAGATTCTCAGAAAAAAATTTAATAGAAATTAACCCTTTAGGATAATCCCCAAATGAAAACAATCAAAACCTCCACACGTTAAAGTAGAAATCAAAGTATCACAGGTATTTCTTTGTAGTGTACTTTAAGTAATCAGTTATACAATAATTTAATATTTGTTTTAGGAGAAACTATGAAAGTTGAGGAAATTGCCCACGTCATTCGGGGATTCAGCCCAGGATCTAGTGCTGTGCTGGGTACGTGGAAAATTAACTGTTAGGGATACTCAAAGGCATATAAACTCCAAGCTAGTGGAGGCTTCCTGGAGGAGTTGGACCTTAACTAATGGATACAACATAGACATGCAGTGAATAGAGTAGACATTTCAAAGTGGAGGAAATGGCACAGACAAAAGAAAAATCTTGGTAAGAATGTAGTAACAGTGAAAAAATCCCATTGGTTTAAGGCATGGGAAGAGGAGTAACAGGAAATAAGATTGGATAGGTATTTCAATTTAGTAGGACATAATTTCTTAAAAGCTACTGAGAGAAGGAAAGTCAACTGAAATCTATGTACTGGTCAATGTTCTAAAGTCTGTTATGCTTCTTATAATATGTAATGACTGTAAGAACTGATTTTTTTTTTTGTCTTCTCTGTTAAAAATTGATACAAAGACCTCATGGCCAAACATCACAGCAAAACAATTTGATTCTACAAAGGAGGGGGGGAAGGGAACATCATGAGGATCCCCAAAAAATAACAGGCTGTTTGGTTCCGTGGGAAGATCTTCATCATTTTACAAGGGGTCATCTAGATGACGTTACATCAAAGAATTCTATCTGCACATATCAATATAATGATCTCTCCTTCATTTACAGATGAAACCACTGGAGTCAGATTGGTGGGACATGCACTTATAATTCATTTTCACTAGTGGTGTTGAGCTTAGACTAATTCATTTTCACTCTTCTCTCCATATTTTGTGATCCAGGATGTTTCATTGTCCACTAAAATATGAATGTAGACACAAAAATTCTAAAAACATTCTAAAAACCTCTTATGCACAAAACTATAATATGTAACAAACAAGTGGAGTTTATTTCAGGAAAGGAAGTGTAGTTTAGCATTCAAAAATGAATTGATGCAATTTATCACATTGATTTAAAATGTGAAAGTATCATTTAATCAATTCTATAGGTGCAAAAATAGCTTTGGAAATCTCAGCATCAATTTGTGATTTTAAAAGATCCACTAACAAGCCAGGAATAAATAGGAACTTCCTTACTTTTATAAGGATAAACACAACAGTTATCATATTTGGTGGTGCTATATGGAAAACCTCTGAGGTTAGAAATAAGACAAGAGGGCTCACTAGTATAACTTCTATTAAACATTATACTAAATCTTCTAGCCAGTTCAATAAGAAGATTTTTGAAAGAAAGGAATAAATACCTATAAATTAAAAAGAAATAGGGGTGCCTGCGTGGCACAGTTGGTTAAGCATCCAACTCTTGATTTCGACTCGGGTCATGAGATCGAGTCCCATATCAGGCTCTGTGTTCAGTAGGGAGTCTACTTGGGATTCTCTCTCCCTCTCCCTCTGCCCCTCCTGTTTGTGCTGTCTCTCTCTCATAAATAAATAAAATCTTAAAAAAGAAAGAAAAGTATTGTAAAACATCATATTGGATATGAAGAAAATAGGTAAAACAGAAAACTATTAGAATTTATCAGCATACTTAGCAAGTATAGTGTGTACAAGGTTAATAATATACAAAAACAATCTGTTAAGCACTTCTAACCCAATTATTGGCATGTGCATATCCTTTATGAACTGGCTTGCCCAGCCTATTTATTTAAACCTTATATTCTGTATTTTTCTTATTGTTTGTAGGAGGCTTTTAAAATCTCTTATGCAAGTAAGTCTTTTGTCACTTATGTAGTCTAATTTTTCAATTGTAATTGTTTATGAACTTTTTCCTTTGTCCAAAATCATGAAAATAGTCTTTTTTTTCCCTAAAAGCTTTATTGTTACAGTATTCACATTAAAATGAATAAACCACCTTGAGCTGAATTTTGAGTGGGGTGTAGGGATCAAGATTAATTTTGTTCCCATTTGGTTTATCTAAATGACTCAGCAACATTTATTGGAAAAAATAAATTTTCTCTACTATTTAAGTCAATTTTTCCATAAAACAAGTGTGCATAATGCAAAGATCAGCTTTGTGAGTAATTTTGCCAATATCACACTATCTTAATTGCTATAGATTTATGTCTATATTATACACAGTATATTAAGTCCCACCATATTGTTCCTCTTCTTAAAAGTTGTTAAGATATTTTTGGTCCATATTCTTTCATTGCAGTTCCATATACATTTTCGATGTATATAAAATGTTAGGCATGTTTCAGGTGTAAATTTGAGGAAGGGAGGTAAGCTCTTGGTCAGTTCAGTAAATATGTAAGGAACTTATTAGAGAATATATTTCAGAATCGAGAGCTTGCCGTCTCTGATTACTATAGTGTTGGAGACCTTCATCTGCCTTAGAAGTTCAAGTAAGAAAGAAGATAGTGGTATTTTCTGGTTCTACTCAGAAAATAAAATTAGGGGCACCTGGGTGGCTCAGTCAGTTAAGCGTCAGCCTTCAGCTCAGGTCGTGATCCTGGGGTCCTGGGACAGAGCCCCACATGGGGCTTTCCGCTCTTTGGAGAGCCTGCTTCTCCCTCTCCCTCTGCCTGCCACTCCCCCTGCTTGTGCTCTCTCTCTGTCAAATAAATAAATAAAATCTTAAAAGAAAAAAAACAAGAAAAGTAAATAAATAAGGAAAGGAATGAATGAATAAATGGACAAAAACTAAATAGATGAATGAATAAATAAATTGGCTAAAGTAATAAAGTGGCTGAAGTTGCCCAGTACATTGATAATAAAATTAAGTACGACTCTCGTGGTTCTTCTTTAACTGCAAGGTGCTTGAGTGCAATGCTTTCTTTGGTATCAGAGGAATGTGACATAGGATAAATTATTATTCCTGTACACCCTCGCCTTTTTTAGGTTTTCCCCTGCCCCTGTGTCTGTAAAGAGCTAAACAGAAGAAGAAGGACTGGCCAAGTTACAAGCAAGCTGTAGCATCAGTAGGATGCACACGGTTAAATTTATTTTGAATATAACATTCTCCAGAGGAGTTCCTAGTTGACGGTGATACAAAAACAGGTCACAAAATACTGAAAAATACACTCTGGGATCTGCACATGAAAGATTGAAAGAAGCAAAATACAGTATTAGGGTGGGCCTTTAAATATCTCATTCTTGTGCCTGCCAAAGGTTCAGCATCTTTTAAGAAAGGTCTCTTGACACGTTCATGATGGTAGAAGATAAAATGTTGCTTTCCAAAAGCATGCACATATGTCTTACTGGAAGACAATGTAACTGTAACCTGGGGTTATGTTCCTTGCTTTAAAAACCTTTCTTGGCTTCTATCTGTGAAGATTTCAAGCTGACAGAGGATTTGGACTTATGTCTCTATTCTGTTGTAAAAGAATATCAAGTCCCATTAAATGATTCTTTCTGCATTTAAAAAACACGAATATCAGCAGTAAAGCTGTATGTCAGTATATCTTAAATATTCAGATCTTTGCTAACAAGATATCCCTCTATACAGTATTTCCCCTACAAAGTCTTATTTTATTTTTACTACAGGTTATTCTCCTATTTGAAACATACTCTTATTTTGGCTGTTTGCCTGCTTTTCCTTGGTACTTTATACTTCTGTATTCTTTCTTTTCATTTTTTCATACTTATTTTTGTCTAAATATGATGCATCAAACCTATAACAAATTATGTAGGATAGAAAAGGTACCTAAAAACCATTTTAGCTTTATTTCCATATCAGTAAATATTGTTGTCCTAGAGGCTTCCTTCTCCCCACCCTCTATCCCCTTTGTAAAAATGACTGAGTTTCAGTGAATACTCACTGAAACAAGGAAGTCATTTTTCAGTTTTGACTATCAAATGAGATTTTTGTTTGTTTAAATTGGCAACAGGACAATAAGCTTGAAAACCCAGCTTTGTCAAAACAGTGGGGATTTTCTTTAGCACATCAGAACTTAGCCTGGTAGTCTCAGATGATAACAAGTGCATCCATAAGACTCCCTGTTTTCTGATGACAACTAGTGCTTGAGCCTTGCTGCATAGGGTAGGGGGGACAAAGGTAGCAAATTTCAAACCTGCCCCATCTTGACTGGAGTAGAGAAAGAAAAATAGGGAGAGGTGCAGAGGTATGAGATAAGTGTCCTTTATTTATTTATTTATTTGGGAGAGAGAGAATGAGAGAGAGAGAGCATGGGGAGGTGGTCAGTGAGAGTACAGACTTCCCGCTGAGCAGGGACCCCGATGCAGGACTCAATCCTGGGACTCTAGGATCATGACCTGAGCTGAAGGCAGTTGCTTAACCAACTGAGCCACCCAGGTTCCCGGAGTTTAGGTCTTTTTTAACTGAACTGGCCCAGAATGAGGAGGGATGCTGGAAACCACCTAAATGGTCAAGCATATGAGACAGCTTAAGCAAAAGATGGTACTTCCAAGGGTAATAGTATGGCGCTCATTAAGAATGCTGGTAGTAGTGGTGTTTAACACATGATAAAAATAAGCTTGATTAAACATGATGTTTAATATAAAGATGTAAGGAGTCTTTGGAATTCAGTTGTGAATGTAACCTGCTCAGTAGAATGGGTTGTTGTCAGATAACTACTCTCCATCTCCCTCTCTCTCTCTCTCCTACTGTTTCTGTCCCTCCCTTCCTACATAGTTGATGGTTTCTTTGACTTTGCTTCTCATTGTGTATCTGCTTCATTATTCACACTCTCTCTCTATAATCAGTTTTTCAGTTTGTTTATCTACTTACATATTGTCCTTAAACACTGGCCTCAAATAAAATAAGATTAAAAAAAAGATTAAAACCAAACAAACAACAACCCTGGCCTCAGCCCCCAGGTTTTTCCACTTCATTTCCAAACGAGTGCCTATGTCCAGATACTCATATTTTTGAACAGAGTATCTGATTTGTCCATCTTGGCTCAGAAGTTCATAGCTAACCCAATAAGCAGTGGGATGTAGGGTATGAGGTCAAAGAGGGCATAAAGTTGCCTGCTTCAGGGTCATGGATAAAACAAGATTTGTATGAGGGGAATGTATGAGAGGAAATTATATTTCTAGGATAAGCTGATACTATCTGATACCTTACACATAACATTTTTTTCTTTACTTAATTTTTTGCTTTACAACATTTTGTTCTTCTGTGAACTATACCAATTATTTGAAAAAATAATAAAATAATTTTCTGAACAAAGTCACCTAAGATAGAAAGAAGCTCCAGAAGGAATTCC
This sequence comes from Phoca vitulina, assembly GCF_004348235.1. Lineage (NCBI taxonomy): Eukaryota > Metazoa > Chordata > Mammalia > Carnivora > Phocidae > Phoca > Phoca vitulina. Next base: position 15,222,994 of record NW_022589730.1, read on the forward strand.
ATTTCTATCACTAGTTACGATATTGATATACCAGAGGCCACTAAGTCAGGGACCAGCCGAAGTTGGATATATACAAAGGGCAGCTGTTATGAGGCTTATAACCATCATATGAATTTCTCTGGTGTTGAGATATATATATATATATATAGAGAGAGAGAGAGAGAGAGAGAGAGACAGAGAGAGAAATATTTATATTTATATAATATATATTTATTTGTATTCAAATAGTCAAACTGTCTCTTTAAGCCACTCAAATCTACGATATTGAAAATCCTTTCATATGATTGAGGCTTGACTACACTGAGAATTAAAGAAAGAGACAGTATTTGTCTTTTTACCATTGAAGTGGTCTTTACTTTGAAGAGGGATCGGAGACCTTTTCATTTATAACATGATTAAGGGATTTAAACAACAAAGACTGTTTACATTATTTTGTTCAGTAGCTGAATTAATCATTACTCTTCCCACATACATGGAAAGATTATACTTCCTACACAGTAAAAATTAGGTGAACGTGTGGCCGGCTTTGGCCAATGATGGCATGGGCAGAAGTGATGGGTGTTACTTCCCGGTTGAAGCTTAAGAGCCAGTGTGCAATGGCCATGCTTGCACACCTATCTATAATAAAATCCTAAAATGCTTGTTAAAATGTATTCTGCTATTAGGTACCTATTCCTTTTTGTTTGAACTGACCATGAGCTTCTTCCAACAATAGCTACATTTCTACATTGTGGTGTCTTCACAAAATATTTTATTATAAATTAAAATAAGAATATTCTAAGTAGAAAGGGAAAGTAAGTGAAGCTACGCCCTTCTTGGACATCAGTTTCTTGTTAGCTGGGGTTTTCATCTTCCTAGGAATTGCATGCAATGGCTGTTACTTGGAAGTGAAGGAGCTAAATTAAATAAAGCTATTACTAATGAAACTCAGGGCTACTTGATGGTAAATGAACAAGAAGTACACGTTAGGAGGGAATTAGAGCAAGACTAAGATCACAGAAAATCTAACGTTGCAGGGTGTAGATTTTGTTCCTGGGCTAGAGGCTATACTTTTTTAGAAAAATAAACTATTTCAAAAACTGTGTATTAAGTTGTCTGTTACCATAAAATGTATAGGAAGTAAAAGAATGATATAACAAACATTCATGGACTACCACATTTAAGAAAATACTAATATTACACTGTATTTGTTTCAAATATTCTCAAAATAAAAAAAATAAGTCATAATTCTTGGAGTGCATTTTAAAACCCTTCTCAAACGTATTCAGCTTCATTACAGCAGAGATTTAATCACTAATCAGAATGTAACCACTAATCAGTATTTTTATACTTTACTACATCTTTATATATTCAAAATGAATGTATAGTATTATTTAATTTATGTGAATAATAAATGGGAACAAACATTTCATACCCTGAAATCTTATCTAGTTTGCATTTTTTTCACTCACCCTTAAATTAAATGTTGGTATACAGAAATATAAGTCATGTTAGTTGCTCTGTGTTCAAGTAACATTTGAATGTTCTAAAATATATCTATCTTTTCAATTAATAAAAATGCTTCAAAATTTTCATTTTTAGAAACAGTCCTCCAATTAACAACTTAACACTTGTCTGGGCACATGTGGTAGAATTTCTATAGAATGGAACCTTAGAAATGCTAGATGGTGGGCTTATGCATGTCAGCACCGTCAGGTAGGCCAACATGATGTCCAGAATGGTTGCTCCTATTTACCTTCATATAGCAGTGATTAGAGACCTCATTATTCTATATCCTTACCAACACTTGGTTAAGCTTCTCATATTTTGCCAATCTAATACGTATGTGACAGGATACTGTTATTCACTTCACATTTTATCAGTTACAATTTTTTAAATCTACTTTGTTGTTGCTCTAATTGGATCATTTCTATTTTTCTGTCTTCAGGTTCACAGAACTGCATTCCTATCATTCTGCTACTAAGTTTCCTTGTTCTTGGTGATTGTATTTTCACTTCGTACCTTCTGTTTGGTCATTCTTTACATCTTCTGTTTCTTTGCTGTAATTTTCTAATTTTTCATCTGTATTTTAAGAATGTTCATAGTTGCTCTTTGGAGCAACTTTATGATGGCAGCTTTAAAATCCTTGTTTGACAATTTCAACATCCGTATGATCTCAGGGTTGGCATCTGTTGATTGTAGTTACCCAGATACTTCCCTGGTTTTCACGTGACAAGTAATTTGGGACTGTATCCTGGACATTTGTGACTGCCGTGTTGCAAGATTCTGGTTCCTATTTAAATCTTCTCTTTGAACAGGTAGTCAGCCTGTCAGATTCAGAAGCCCTGGTTCATTTGTGTGGGCTCTGGTTCAAATGTCCATTTAGTTCATAAAGCCCCTGCAGTGTGCTTCTGGTTTGCTTCATTTGTGTGTTATCCGGAGATGGGAACCTCCCCACAATCTCCTCAGCACTGGCTGGGGAATGAAGTTGTCAGAGTTCTGCTCTCAGGTACCACTGCTGAGGGCTGCCTCCCTGTTACTGTTGGGGCAGGGGCTGTGAAGGTGAGAATTCCATCCACAGGCTCTGTGAGCAAGGGGCACCGCCCCCTTGATCAGTCAGGGGGACTAGAAGTCAGAGGTCCACCCCCAGGCTCTACCAGGAGGGCTGCCTCCTGGTAGCTGGATCGGGGAGGTGAGAGAAGGTGGAAAACAATTCTATTAATTCAGTGCCCTTTACGGTGGGAGGGGGACACAACGTTTTTCATGGTGCTTGTCTCAAGAGCAGAAAGAACAGAAGGAAGTAGCCTACTGGGCGACCCTTTCTTGGTCTTTGTCTGGAGAAAGCCAGCTTTTCTTGAGGTTTTTTTTGGTCTGTGCTCCCTGGCACTTCCAGGCTGTGAGCTTCGCTGGCACTTGGGCTGAGATATATAGCTGCCAAGTGAAAAGCCCACAGAACTCATCACTGGGCTGAGACTTGAGTTCTAAGCTCACTAGCCAATCTGCCTGGTTTTCTCCACTTTTCAGTCTTGTGTTGGGCCATTGATGGGGTTTTGTCCAGGACTTTTGTTGTAATTAGCAGGAGAAGTAAAATGAAATGTCTTTCCTCCATCTTGCCTTGCTCATCATTCACTTTTTATGTGCTGTTTCAACATACAAATTTATCTGTCTTGTCTCTGGAATAAAAGCACTTTTTTCTACCTAGAATCTCTATATTAATCTTCCCCAATTTCTTTAGACAATTACAATTCAAAGAAAGAGTTGGTAATGGTTCTAAATCAAAAAGCTTTCGGAGGCTCTGTTGCTTTAATCACTATTCTGATCTTATCTGTTAAATGTCTTAAATTAGAATCCAGAAATTTCTCGATTCTAGTCTCTCAAACCTAATAGCCTTTGAAATGACAAACTGCATACTTGTGGCAAAGGACCTCCTGCTGAAGTATTATTTAGCATGCCATTCCTCATACCCCAAGAGCCAAGTATCAATTTATTTAGGTCATACTCACAATCTGAGCTGTTATTCACTTTACACGTAAATTGAAAGGTGGTGATACTGTTTTGTCACCGATGATGGATAATCTTATTGTTGTAAATAAAAGAAGAAACTGAAAAAAATGATATGTGTGGACATTTTGTTGTAGAATATTGAACATTTCTCCCTAAATCGTATCTGTATTCTCTGTAGCCATAGAGTCAATTCTACAAAAAGCTGCTATTTCACTTTTCCAAAAACCAAGAGTTACAAATTATTTGCTCCCCAGGAAATTACAATTTTAAGTGTGTGATAAGTTTTATTTTAGTTTCTGGACTGAATGTCATTTAAATATTTTTGATACCAGATAGAAGATTATAACATCTTGGGAGACTATCTATAAAATGATAAGCAATATTGGGGCATTAAAGATGAATTCTCTTATGATTCATTTCCAGTTGTAATAAAGAGAAATTAAGGGAATCCAAATGATACGTATATAGAATCTTGAATTTTGATTGCCTCATAAAAGGCAAATGACTAACTTCAGGTATATCAAAATTTTGCTATGATTTTAGATTCCAACAAGCCCAGCAAATGTGCATTAACTTGTTTTGCTTCTGAATGTTCGCTTTCACATGGCCTTATAACAGAGCTTGAATGGGACAAGGAGCTGGAGAGCAGATTAAGATACTTGTGGTTTATAATCTCTAGAATTCGGGGTGCTATGTCTAATGATATACCAGCAAGCTTGTATGAATACATAAAATAAGACCTGATGCAAACCTCCTCCAAAGGCTTTATACCACACACATGAATAGAGAAATTTAAAAACATATTCAGGGGCGCCTGGGTGGCTCAGTCAGTTAAGCATCCAATTCTTGATTTTGGCTCAGGTCATAATCTCAGGGGTGGTAGGATCGAGCCCCTTGTGGGGTTCTGTGCTCACAGTGAGTCTGGGATTCTCTCTTTCTCTCCCTCTGCCCTCCCCCCACCCCCGTTCACACTCTCTATATAAAATAAATAAATAAAATCTTTTTAAAAATTAAATAAATAAAAACAAAAACATATTCAAATTCTAAAAATAGCATAAGAACTCTGAACAGTATGTTCTAATTCCATCTATATGTTTTGCTCTCGTAAACACGCTTTGTAGCAAGTGGACTTGGGAGGGCTAAGAGTCATTGATTTACTTAGGGCTACCACATGTGTTTTGCAGACTGTGTCCTATACAAGACTGCCCAGTCAAGTACACAGATGGTGTTAAATTGCAACCATGCTTTATGGCCTAAATTGAGAGATTTGTTGGGCTGAGTCTACCTGAAGGAGAGATCTACTTCTAATTCCCGAAGCCTGGTAGAGTCTAATGATGACTCTGGATTTAGGGTCTAGCCTAGAAAAATTCCATTTGCTAGGTTACAATACACATCTATATCTTCACTGTTACAATAATCCCTCAACCACGTGTATATTTTGCATGTGTAAGTCCACACACTTAGCTTTGGTTTTCTTTGAGATTTTGTGATTTTTTTTGCAGAATTTCTGAAACCCTTTGCAATAATAATTTAAGTTCCATCGGGGCGCCTGGGTGGCTCAGTCGGTTAAGCGTCTGCCTTCGGCTCGGGTCATGATCCCAGGGTCCTGGGATCGAGCCCCGCATCGGGCTCCCAGCTCTGCGGGAGGCCTGCTTCTTCCTCTCCCACTCCCCCTGCTTGTGTTCCCTCTCTCACTGTCTCTCTCTCTGTCAAATAAATAAATAAAATATTAAAAAAAAAATAATTTAAGTTCCATCAAATATTCAGCATGAGAAATTCCATTCTCACCACTAGATGATCAAGTGATTGTTTGTTTTCTAGCTTAAGCTATAATTGCCACCCATATTTTAGTTACAATTAGGTTAGACTTTTAATTAAAATTAGACTAAAACCCAGTTTCTTCTGTGTAAAAGTAATGGGAAGAACACTGCACTGGAAGTGAGGAATCATGCATTAATACTGACTTTGGTGTTGTGTGACATTGGTCCAGTGGCTTAGTTAGTGGGACATGAACTTATTGTTGCTGTTTCTGAATCTGTATAATGGGAACATTTTACTGAAAAGTAAGAGTTTAGAGGCAGAATTGAGAACTGGAACTAACTTTTTTTTTTTTTTTGTCCCTGTGCTAAGCAATTCTGGGACAGATCATGCTCTTCTGACTTTGTGCTAAACAATACTGGGATTAAGCAAAACAACTTAAATACGTTCCCCAGGGAAATATTTATTCTTGGCAGACTGTAAACCAACCAAAGTAACCTACCTGTCAAGACTAACAGCTTATTCCATAATATACACTTTTCTGTGCTTAAAGTACAAAGGCTTTATGTCATAAACTCTGCCCAACCCAACCAATACTCTGCCTTGCAAGACGCACCTTGAAATCACTTAGCCTGGACCTCCAACCCTATAAATATCCTCTCTCGCCATCCCCTTTCCGAGAGATTTCTAAGACTGTCAAGGTAGTGTGCTCCCTTATGGAAGCAAGCCTAATAGCTTAGCTTTTAGGTTAGCTTTTCTTAGCTTTGCTGGTTCAACAGGTTTTTCTGGTGATTGTTTTGGGGAAGTTGATGGATTGTTGACGGAGCACACTTTGAGAACTAATAATAGATCATCAGCCCTTCTGATACTCAATGCAAGACCTTTGCAATATCATTGCTTAATTTAGTTTGTTGGTTTTTTTTTTTTCTCTTTTAGGCCTCTGCGTAAGATGCAACATAAAATATTCATATACTCATACCAGTGTGCTTCTTAGTGGAAGTGTTGACTCCTTCCAGGCTCCACATACTATTTTTTTTAAAAAAGGGTTCATACTAAAAAATATTATCTCTTACATTTATATCATAATGTTTTCTAGAATTAATCTAAACAGGAATTTGGAGGCATTTCAGTAATTTAAAATAAGGTTAGAAAAGGACTCATCATCATTATTACGAAGTTTCAGAAGTCGGTTTCCACGTGAATACTGATTTCACAAAACTTTCGTGAAAATGTAAGCAGCTGTACTTGACATGAGCTGCTTTAACTGTGTATTTTCTCCTAAGTTAGGATGCAAATTAAGTTTATCTCTCTCGTACAGATTAAAGATATAATTGCTAAATTTCACATGATTTAATGGTGTTATTTCTTATTGGGAAAAGAAAAACAGACATGAAAGCCACATCACAGGAGGGAGAGCAGTGATTACCAGGGTGACTTTTTGCCAATAGAAAGGCAGGAATAAAGTGGAAATGGGAGCAGGTAATGCAAGACCACTGCAAGAGCAACTCTGCTGTTGCTAAAGTTATCACATGGCTAACAGTTGAATCTAAGCTGTTGAGGTTGACTAGGGGTGTCAGATTGATTGTGAGATGTGGAAGCTGGCGCTAGTTTTAGAACTGAAGAAGAAGTCACATTTAACTCCCAACTGGTTAGTAATCAAATGACTACTTCTATGGAGAGAAGGAAGGCCTTCTACAACCTTTTCCTGCTTGGGTGCTCATGACCGCTGGAAGGTTCAGGAAGAAGCCACAGGAATAAATGAACTAGGGAATTTCTTGATAGTTTAGGGGATGCTATAAAGATCTCTGAATTTTAGAGCTGAGGGATGATTGAGTTCCAATATTTTGTGACATAGAAATGCAAAATTTCCTGTTGATGGGCAATATGGAGACATGGCTATTTTCACATAAATATGTTGTCCTCAGGGAAGCAGGGAAGTCAGAAGAAATGATTCTATATTGTTTTCATCTGGGCTGCTTGCACCCAGACTGGGAGATACAGGAACAGCTCTGGGCCAGGACAGCCTCTCTTACTGTGATTTCCTTCGGACACTAAAGGATACAGCTTTAGTGATGCAGTGATTAGTTGCAGAGAGATATGATTTGCCATATTCTTTTGGACTGGTGAAATCTGTGCCTCCGATTTTAGTAAGAGTTTATGAAACATTGGATAATTTTTATTATAGGAGGGAAGATAGGAAAAAGAAATGATTTAATTTTTCATCCAAATGAAGGCCAAGAGAAGTCTGAAGAGAGCTGTTTTTCCAAATTGATGTGGTGATTCATAATTTATTATTGTTCCTGCTACATATGGTCAATTAATCCTGATAATTTACACTCTTATAAAAAAATGATGTTACCCCAAATAGCTCTGATGGAAGTCACAAAGAGTCTGGCTTCTGGATTGCCAAGAAAACCAAAGGTAAGATCATGAAAGCTTGGGTTCACGTGCTCTGATATGCTCACACTATTCCTCTGTGTGAAAAATGATCATATTTAATTTATCAACATAGTGGCTATACAAAATATGACCCCTGCATTTGCAAATGATTTGCTACAGAGCTAAAAAAAAAAAAAAAAGCCGAAAAGAAACTCACTGTTGACCACTTTCATTAGCAAGTTATTTCCTTGCTTATAGATGACAGATTAGAGAACTAAGCCAGCTAAATACATAGTGTTTACATCTCACTCTATTACTTGTACATATTTTTAAATGGCCCATACATCCTATCCATGACACTATGGAAATATGTCTGTATTGAGAGCAGCAAGCTGTTGGCATGAAAATCCCAGTGGCTCAAAGGCTCACAGATTTGGAAGCTCAAGTAGTTTTGCCAAAAAAAGAAAAAAAAGTCCTGGGAGAAAGGAGTGCTGCATTCCGGTCTTCACTCTGCTGGTAACTTGCCATGTGATCTTGGGCTTCCCCTTTTCCTATTTTAAAAAATTAATCAGATCATTTTTAAGGCTCCTTTCAGCTCAGTTTATACAGCTGTCTCTGCAAACATGTATTTGCTATCAGTACTGGGTGAGCTAATATGGCTGCCCCTCCTCATGGGATGACGTTCCTCCCCTGATTTGGAGAGCTGGTACCTTTCTGCTGGGCCCCATGGGAGTAGTTGTCCTTTCGGGACAAAGGAGTCTCATACTGGTCTCAAAGTAGAATTTATCAGTATGAATAGGCAATTTAAAAAAACAGGACATGTAGACACCTCCCCAAAGTACCAGCCACCGCCTCTGCAGTGGTCTCCAGTCTGGCGGCTCCTTCCGCGCGCCGTGGGTCCCGTTTGCGCTTGCGTCACCGGTGGCGTCTGCGCATGCGCCAGCTCCTGCAACTGCGGAGTGCAGCTGCGCTTCCTGCTTCCGCGTGAGCTGTGCTCCGCGCCCAGCGCTGAGGGGGGGCATCGGACAAGGGCAGGTGCTGTGCCTGATGTCCCGGAGAAGCCTGCTCCTGATGTAAATGGAGCAACGTGTACGGATATGCAGTTTTTGTGTGTGTGTTGATGTTGGTTTTGTTTTTTGGGTTTTTTGGTACAACCCTGACCCATTCATTTTTTTCCTATAAAATACATGAATTATAATAAAAGTTGTTGACTTAAAAAAAAAAAAATAGGACATGTAGGGACGCCTGGGTGGCTCAGTTGGTTAAGTGGTGGCCTTCGGCTCAGGTAATGATCCCAGAGTCCTGGGATTGAGTCCCTCATCGGGCTCCTTGCTCGGCAGGGAGCCTGCTTCTCCCTCTGCCTGCAGCGGCCCCTGCTTGTACTCTTTCTCTTTCTCTCTCTCTCTCTCTCTGGCACATAAATAAAATCTTAAAAAAAAAAAAAATAGGACATGTATTTAAATGTATATAGTCGATTCTCATTATTCATAGATTCTGTATTTGCAAATATGTCTACTCACTAAAATTTACTAATAACCCCAAAGTCAATATGGTGCTTTTGCAGGTATTCATGGATATGAGCAGAGCAGTGAAAAACCTGTGTCTCCTGCTGTGTGTCCCTGCTGGAGTCAAATGAGAGATTCTCTCCCTTCTTTTTCCAGCTCTAACCCCATAAACTAGTGTCCTGTTCATGACCTACAGAGTGCCATGCTTTTCTCATTTTTGTGCTTTTGGTTGGCAGTTTTACTTCAAGTTTTAAAATGGCTCCCGAGCATAGTACTATAGTACTATCTACTGAGTCCTAAACTCAAGAAGGCTGTAATGTGCCTTATGGAAGAAAATGTATGTGTTAGATCAGCTTCGTTCAGGCATGAATTAATTCATTTTTCGCAGTGACTTTATAGATCGTGACTACCATGGATAACAAGAATCGATTATATATAGAGAGAAGGATGTTACAGGCACCAAAGCACTGCTGTGTGTGGGTATGTGTGTGTGTGTCTCTCTAAAGGAGGTCCCTAATTTATTGAGAACTTCCCTCCAGGTGTTTGGGCCAGCATGCATGTATATAAGGGAAGTCATCAAGAAATGTCATGACACCCAAATGCGATTTGATATCTATCCTCTGCCTGATTCTGAATTAATATTATTTGCTTTCAGCATATGGAATATGTAACATAAGCTGACTTTAAATGGCATGATGTGCAATCATAGGTAATGGTCTTCATAATGTCTGAATGGATGCTAAATGGCATTAGAAAGCATAATGTGGAGCATGTTAATTGATACTGAATAATGTATAGCTGACAGTCTAGGAACAATTTTCTTGATTTTTCATTATGAAAAAATTTTCCATGACAGCACTAGAAGAGTATGCGCACCTGTTTATACCTTTGACATATATTCATATCAGTGATCTGGGATTAGAGATGGTATCTAATTGCCTCATTGAGTTTTTGTCTAAGATTCAAAAAGGGTAAGAAGGTTTGTGCAATTATCAAAGTTATTATTTGGGTCCTGAATCTCACAAAGCTTTACTAACCATGGCAGAGTTTGGGATCAGGATTGGGAATTTGCAACCCAAGCATCTTTCTGCCTGTCCTCTATCCTATAAGTAACATAAGTTGTCTACCAGAGTGGGTAATTTGAGGAGAAATGCAGCCTGGAGAGTGTAGGGATGTAGCTGTTGGGTTAGAACATGCTATCAGAATGGTTTGAAATTCTGTTAATTTTTCATCCTGTGTTCTGTGACCTGATTCATGGATAAGAGGGAATTTAAGAGAAATGAGGAAAACGAGAGAAAGTGCAAACAATGACTAAGGAAGCCAGAGGGATACGGGAAATCGCAGGCCCAAGTGTTAGCTTACACCTTCGATTCATCAGTTCATCCAGTACATTTAAGCAGCCCTCTCGTAAGATTTTTCCATGAAAGCCACAGTAGAAATAACCATTCTTTGTATTGTTTTACCACCACACCAACTCATTATTAATGAACTCTCAAAAGCTCATATGCATAATGCAGGACTGAGCAACAGTAACCCCTTGCCATGCGGTTGGAATAGTAACTGCCGGGCACAGGTCCTTCTGAACTAGCCACACAGTTCTAGCCAAATGAAATGGCCTCACTTCATGTGCTGAAAGCCATCTTTAATTACCATTCCCACCTCCATTTTTTTCCTCATTCAATTATAATAAAATATATGCACTCTCGTATTCAACTGACAAATTAAAATCTCAATTCTCATTAAACACCTTGAGAAACTAAATATTTTCCATGAAATATTTTTGTTTTGAATTCTTACTGCAAAAATATTTTTTAAAAAAGAATTCAACATCTCATCTGCAGATACTGCATTTTTGGCACGTGAAGATGTGGAACTAAGAGGAAGCAAGTGAAGTCCTTGCTTCTGGTGCAACACTTAAGGAAATAACCTCCCCGCCCCCACCACCAAAAAAAAAAAACAACCTTCAACTATTGCAGATAAATAACGTAATACAATATTTTTAAAAAATTAAAATTATTGCAAAAATCTAATATGAACAAAGTATTTCAAAAATAAAGACAAAATCAGTAGGAATATTAATTAATTCACCCATTCATTCCAAAAATATGTGTCAAATGCTAACTAGGGGAAGGAAACATTTTATGTGCTGGGAACACAGCAGCAAACAAGAATGGCGAGCTCCCTATCATCAGATAACATAAAACAGGGTGTCTGAGAGGTCTCCCCTTCCCCTTTTTTAAAAACACTATGTATCAATTAGGTAAAAGTCAGTTTCAGAGCTAGTGCCATTTGCAAGGCTTATAACAAAGGCAAAAATCAGGAAAGAGGGAATAAGAGTATCATGAGTACTGTCTTTCATTTAATAAAAAGAAAAAAATGGAGTCCAGCCAAAAGGACCAGGGGACTGGCTGCCACAGACTTGAATGAGGAAGAGTTGCTGCAGTGCTAGAAAGAAGTTCAAGATTCAAAGACAATAAGCCACTTTCTTTCTTCATTGTTTGGACAACTAGTGAGTACCATCACTGCCAAAAAGTTTGCTAGGCCTTGGGATACAGTGTGGAAGAAGATGGGCAAAATAGTTGACAGAACACACATTTTAGTCATCACTGGGGAGAGGTTGACCTTGTTTTCCAGTTAATTTTCCCAAGATCATGGCCAAAAAAAGAATTTCTGTGCAAGTTGAAAACTGAGCAGAGTATTTCTGAGGTAAGAAATCAGTGCTTCCTTCTTTTCTCCCCATTTCTACCTACCTGAATAATAGTGCCCCTTGCTACGGAAAGTGTGGTCCTCAGATCACCAGCACAGATGCCTCTGGGGAGCTTGTAAAATGCAGAATCTCATAGCCTACCCACACCTACTGAGTCAGAATTGACATTTTAACAAGATCCCCAAGTGATCCATCTGCACATTAAAGTTGAAAAAGCAACAGTTTAAAAATAATAAGTGAATTTTGGGGCGCCTGGGTGGCTGAGTCAGTTAAGCGCGGGACTCTTGGCTTTAGCTCAGGTCATGATCTCAGGAGCCTAAGATCAAGCCCTGTGTCAGGCTCCTGCTCAGCGTGGAATCTACTTGAGATTATTTCCCCCTCCCACTCTTTCTCCCTCTGCTCCTCCCACTGCTTGCTCTCTCTCTCTCTCTCAAATAAATAAATAAATAAATAAATAAATAAAATAAGTGAATTTCGAAGAGGAAAAGTATTACCCACAATTTCATCTTCTTAAGTAGATCAGTTTGTTTTTTCCACTTTTTAAATTCCTGCCTATATCCACACATACTTTTTATATAGACTTAGCCAGAATTCATAGAATTTTGTTTTTTCAAATGTATTTACTGATAATATTCCAAAATCTTTTTAATTACCATTTTTATTGGTTGCATGGCATTTCCTCATATTTTTATACATGATGTTACTTTACCTGAATTTAAAAATAGCCCTAATCTTTAATAGTAAAGGACTGATTATTTTAGATAGTGTGGCAATAGTCAACTGTTACAGACTGAAAGTTTGTGTCCCCTCAAAACTCATGTATTGAAGCCTAATCCCCAATCTGATAGTATTCAGAGGGGGGGATCCTTTAGAAGATAATTAGAAGGTTTAGAAGCAGTCATTAGGATGGCACCTCCATGATGGAATTAGTGCCATTGTAAGAAGAGTAAGAGACCAGAACTCTCTCTTTGTCTCCATTATGTGAGGATACAGTAAGAAGGAGGAGGCCTGCGGACCAGGAAGGGGGCCTCACCACAACCTGGCCGTCCTGTCACCCTAATCTTGGACTTCCAGCCTCCATAACTGTGAGAAATAAACGTCTGCTCTTTGAGTCCCCCCATCTGTGGGATTCTATTACTGCAGCCTGAACCAACTAAGACCCCAACAAAATGTGTGTAGACTCTTGGTTGCTTCGCATTTATTGTCACATGTAAGATTGTGTATCAGTGGATACAATCATGCATGAATTACTGCTCAGTTTCACCAGATTTGTTCCAGTGTGCCCTGTCTCCAGCATTATGTAAGTTGGTATCAATTTCACCATAATATCCCTGGCATTATATTTTTTTTAAAGTACATAGATATAATCTAATGTCATAATTATGAAAGTGTTTGATCCTTCTTCACTAAAGTACATTTGTATTTTATAAGTTGATGATTTCAATTTGAAATATAGATTAATTTTCTAAAAGACATTTTTAACTAAAAGCAATCTAGAGATTGGTCCCCAACAATACAGATCAAACATTTAAAATGGAAAAACTGAAAACACAGATTTTAATGAAATCCTTCACTAATTAGGTCACTCCTCTTCATTTTTCACCAGTAACATATACTGCTAGGTTGTAGGCAGGAAGTACCTCAGCTGTGCAGCACAAATGATCAGTCGGTAAATAGGGGGGTGATCATCTCTAGCTGATATTAGGATTGGATGGGAAATAGTGTCTGGGAAGTGTAACCTACGTTTAACAGACTCTGGTGTCATTAACACATACGTTCGTGGTAGGTGATGATCTTTGGAATTTTTTTCACAGGAGAGTTTTGTTTTACTTCCATGAGACAAAGCTGTAATTAGAAAGATAATCAAGTCCTAGTTTTGCAAGTTTCTCTCTGTGTGATATCGGATCGTTTATTTTACTTCCTCGAACTTTGGTTCCCTCCTCTATTTAGGGAGTAAAAGGATGATAGTACTGCACAGGTGTTATAATATCATGTAAATAATATGTGCTTTTGAACACAATAGCTGTTCAAATGTTAGTTCTTTCCTGCTATTCATATACACCACCCAGAAGCCCCCTGATTTCTACTTTCTGGATTCTGGCAAAGGCCATTAAGAATTTCAAAAAAGCCAGAATTGATTATTTTTGTTCTCCATGTATACCAGAGACAGGAAACACACACTTTTCTAGAATAATCGGGGATCCCTCAGCTTTGAATGGAGGTTAACTTTGATGACCACCCACATCCTTGCTGCCTGACTCTAAAGAAGATGCACCTAAGCATAGGTCAGACACGTGCAGAACTCACAGCCTGGCCTCCCTGAGGGTTTATTTATGTCAGTGAAGATTGGTCAGAAGGCGATATCCCAACAGGCATGGCCATCAACCTAATGATTTGGTTACCAGTTCACTAAAGTTCCTTTTCAACAGATGCATTTTTTCAAGTATGACATAAAGATATTAAAGTAAATACACTAGAAGACGTAATGAAATACTATACATCCACTCTTTTTAAGTAACTAGAAAACTGTGATTATTGTTAAATTTTGCTTTGTTTCTTTTATTAGTAACTGAATTATATGACATTTTCAGAGCAAATAATTACACTATCTATCTTCTACAAAGCCAGATGAGTTTCAGATTACAAAAATCTTGCCATTCGGCTCCATGAGAAAAGTAATTCTCAGCGTACCATGAGTCTTTTCTCTCATATGTGTGCTTTTACCCATCCCCACTGACATACGAATCACTAGCTTCACTGGATTTAAATATGGGATATCTCATTCTTTTCAGTGGATTATGATTCATATTTCCATTTGTCATGTTTCTGCCTTTGTAACAGTGGGATGGGGCAAACTGTTGGCATTCATAGATTGCAATCTTTGGCATTCTACTTGAAGCTGATGACTTTTCTAAAAAACATGGTGTAATGTAGAGGTGTACTGTTCAGTATACTGAAGCTACTGTTAAAATGGTTTATGTCTTAATAGTTTTAAATACAAGAGAATCAAGCAATGTGATAGGCATATAACATCTTTTTAGCCATCTGGCATTCTATTAAATTATACTCTTTATATAAATGTGTAATTCAATAGGGAAATTCATAAAACAGTTGTAAAATCATTTTTGTGTCAAATTAACTTAAATTTAGAAAGCTATAATTTTCATATATTTCTGTGGTCTGAGAC
Organism: Phoca vitulina; assembly: GCF_004348235.1. Taxonomy (NCBI): domain Eukaryota; kingdom Metazoa; phylum Chordata; class Mammalia; order Carnivora; family Phocidae; genus Phoca; species Phoca vitulina. Next base: position 15,238,013 of record NW_022589730.1, read on the forward strand.
CAAACAAAAGAAACTGTGACATGGTAAAAGCCAAAGTATTTTAAGATGCCAGGGGTTTTAATGGTTACGTGCACCGGGAATGTTCAAATGAACACAAAGAACACTGTACTGTCAGGTCTCTAAGCAAAAGTGCAAATAGATTGCTTAACTACCTCACTACAAAGCACCTTAAAACATTCCCCAAAGCTTAATTTGTTTTAATATTATAAAAATTGATAAAGGCTCACCTTAGGGGAAAAGATAATGGCAATAAATACTTAAGGTATTAAATGATTTTAGGAAACTGAAATTGAACATAATCCAAACAAATTCAATAATTTGGTATTTTGTAACATATGTCCTATTTTAATAAATTTCATTAAGTTACAACTGAAGCTTTCAAAGCATGAGAGAAGGGAAACTTCCATTTATGTGACACTGGGACTTGTATCTTTCCTTGAGTCAAATGGCAACATTTTATTATTTTTATTTTTTTTTAAGATTTTATTTATTTATTTGACAGAGAGAGACAGAGAGAGACAGAGCACAAGCAGGGGGAGTGGGAGAGGGAGAAGCAGGCCTCCCGCGGAGCAGGGAGCCCAATGTGGGGCTCGATCCCAGCACCCTGGGATCATGACCTGAGCCGAAGGCAGATGCTTAACTGACTGAGCCACTCAGGCGCCCCAAATGGCAACATTTTAAACTTAGCTGGGCTCTTTAGGGGACAGACGATGTCATTATTTGCTATTAAAAATAGTGTACTGAGTTAACTATAAAAGAAATGAAACAAAAATACTTTTAAAATATTAGTCTCTTGATGTGCAGGTCGGGAGTAGAAATGAATAAAAATCTTAGGGAGTAGAAAGGCTACACAAAGACTGAATGTATTATATTCAGTGCCATCTATACATTCATATCAACCAAAGGTTCATTTTTTTTTTTTAGAAATTGTATACTGTATGCCAGCTGGAAAACAGAATTGGAGTTTCATATGGCATCTTAGAAATATATCAGTCCCTGTCCTGGAAATGCATGCTATCTGAGTAGCTAGTTGCTTTCATTGAGATTGTATTTGAAAACACTTCATCAGTGTAGGTAGGCTTTTTATAATACATTCGCTGAAGAACTCTGGAATATTAACACTTGGCTTTGAGTCCTCTTTGCAAAACCAACAGAACTAAAAGGAGAAATAGACTAGTTCACAATAATAATTGAAGATTTCAAAACCCATCTCTCAGAAATTGATAGAACAAATAGCCATAAAATCAGTAAGGATCTAGAAAACCTTAAAACACTATCAGTAAAATTAATCTATGTGATATTTATATAATACACAGCCCATCAATAATAGAATCATAATCTTTTCAGCTGTACACGATACATTCATCAAGAAATACCACACTTCCCCCACCCACTTTTGGACAGTTTTGCTTTGTGCAGACAATAAAGGCTCACCTTACAGCTGAAGTCATTGTTAAGTTTGCCTTGTTTCATTTATTATGGACTGAATTATAGGACATTTGAACGGCCAAAGGGAGGTATACCGCCCCCTGCAGGGAAGGGCTGTGGCTACACGGAGGCCGTCTCAACACAGGCTCTCCTTAAGCTCCGCCGCTGCAGCGTGGCTGTGTGCACAGGACCCTCACACCGCACACGAGGGGACAGAGGAAGGACACAGAGAGGCTGGGGGAGGGTATGGAACACGTGCTGTAGTGAGTGGTGTGGGGGACCAGCAAGACCAAAGCGAGCTCACCCACTTCCGGTAACACATGTCCACAAAGTTTTCATTCCGGATGGCGCATTCAGCTGTTTCAAGGGCAGTCACGTTCAAATGATTATTTACAGCTGCAGACAGGAGGCAAGACAGAAGCAAGCGTCTAATTACAGCAACTTGATTTGAGGGTTTTGTTTATTAAAGGTCAACACAGAAGCCAACTTTAGTCACACAGGTGGTGAAAAACTTAATTTTATAAGATCAGCACTACCCTAATACCAAAACCCAAAAAAAGGCATTGCAAGAAAAGAAGACTGCAGACCATATCCCTCATAAAGATTGACACAAAATCTTCAACAAAATATTAGCAAATATCAAATATGACAATATATAAAATGGAATATGCATCAATTGGGTTCAACATGCAAAAATCAAGTCACGTAACTCATTATATCAGCAAACTAAAGAAGAAAAGCATATGAACACATGATCATTTCAATATATGAAGAAAAAGCATTTGGAAAAATTTCACATCCATTCATGAAAAAAATTTTTCTCGCTAACTAGGAAAATGAGGAAAACTCTTTAATCTGATAAAAGGCATCTGTAACAGTTATAGCTGATAGCATATTAAATGGTAATAGACTGAATGTTTCCCCCCAACATTTGGGAACAAGGAAAGGATGTGCAATCTCACCACTCCTTCAAATATCGCTCTAGGATCTAGATAGTGCAATAGGGCAAGAAAAATAAAAGTCATACAGAATGGGAAGGAAGAAGAATGACTGTCCCTATTTACAGATGACCTGATTACCGATGTAGAAAATCATATAAATCTGCAACAACAAAGAAAGCCACTTTAATAAAGGAGTTTAGGAAGGTTACAGAACAAAAGATTGATGTACAAAATTTAATTATGTTTGTATATACTAGCAATGAACAATTAAAAACTGAAATTAGTAGATTAGTTCAGTTTAAATTTACACACAAAAAAGAGAATTACTTAGGTATGTAGATATTGCAAAAACTATAAACATTAATTATTAATGAAAGAAGACCAAAATAAATGGGAGAGATACATGTTCATGGATTAGAAGATGCAATATTGTTAAGATGTAATTTTTTTTTCTAATTGGTCTATAGAGTCAAAGTATTCCTAACAGAAATCCTAGGAGGAGTTTTTGGTTTTGTTTTTATAGAAATGGATATGCTGACTCTAAATTTATACTGGAACATATAGGAACCAGAAGAGCCAAAATGATTCTGAAAAAGAAGATAGATCGAGAACTCACACTTCCTCATTTTAAGACTACTGTATACCTACCGTATTTAAGATGTGATACTTACAGAAGGATAGACCTATATATCAAAGAATCAAAATAGAGATTCCAAAAATAGACCCTGCACATATGGCCAAAAGATTTTTGAGAAATATGCAAAGGCAATTCAATGGAGATGAACTTTTTAACAAGTAGTGGTGTAACAATTTGTCATTCATACACAAAATAATGAATCTCAATCCACACATTGCATCATATGCTAAAATTAATTCAAAATGGATCATAAATCTAAATGGAAAAACCTAAAACTCTACACTTTCCAATGGAAAACATAAGAGAAGATCTTTTTATCTGAGATACACTAAAGTTCCTTAGATACAACACTGAAAGCATAATCCTTAAAGGAAATCTTTTAAGATAGTTTTTGTTGAACAAAAGTCCTCAAAATCAAAAGGAAGCAAAGAACTTAGGTCTTCAAGTCCCACTAACAAACACACATGAGTTAGAACTCTAAGAATATGGCCATTGTTACTCAAGTTCTTGTTTTTCCCAAAGATTCACATTCTCTCAAGGGATACCACCAACTGAAATACAGGACTGCTAAACCTCCTGCAGCTTTCTAAAGACCAGATGCTCTCTCAACATCAAATAGTTTTATAAATACTGCCCTCTGATGCACTGCCTCCTTCTTCAAAGAGTTAATGTTCACTCAACTTTGTATTCCAGCTCATACTTCAGCTCCTCCAGATGGCTCCACTGACCAATTCTATCTCATCCTCAGTAGTGCCATGCTATGGGCTGAACTGTAGCTCTCCAAAAATTCATATGTTCAAGCCCTAAACCCCTGTACCTCATAATATAACCAGTTTGAAGATAGGTCTTTACAGATCTACATTTAGGGTCCTTCCTACTTAAGTTAAAACAAAGCTGGGAACTTTATAAACCTTAGATCATTCCATTCCCATTTTGGTTAGTAGAAAAATAAGACTTAATAAATGATCTGAGAGCTCACAAGCTATCACAGAATGAGGTCTGAATCCATCTAAAGTAGGGGTCAGCAAACTTTTTCTATAAAGGACCAGATAGTAATTACTTGAGACTTGGCAGGTCGTACCGTTTTTGTCACAACTACTCAACTGTGCCTTCATGGTGTAAAAGCAGCCACAGACAATGAGTAAAGGAATGGATGTGGATGTGTTCCAATAAAACTTTATATATAAAAACAGGTAGTAGAATGGATTTGGTGGTGGTTTGTCAAGCCCTGATATAAAGTCTTGTCTCTTAAATCTATAGCACACATCTTGATGAAACCATTTAAAATTGAAACACAATCTTTATTCCTCTTTTTAAAGCAAGAATTCCAATTAAGAACTATCTGTCTGTGTATTTTTAACACATGATGATATATCCCTCCCTGTGATGGTTTAATTAGTATACAATCCATGCCTAGTTGAATGTAAATGAAGTGCTTACTTCATGATAATTTAAAATGCTCTGTTGTATCATGAGCAGTTATTAAAAGCCTCATTGACATGATTGCTTATTTTGTTTTGAAATTTATTTTCAAGATGCAAGTTGGCAGGTTTTATCCATTCTTTTTCTAAATACCAAACAATGCTATGGCATGGAAGAAAATGTCAACTAGAATATTTTCTTTGGGGCTTATATGATGAAAACTGGCACAATAGTATTAATAGATTATGTGTTCATTCAATAATATACATGATATACTAGAAACCCAGAAAGCTGCTACATGATCCCAACCCTATGGTTACTTAGTACTTTTAGTAGAGTTAAGAGCATACTCTTTTTTTTTTTTTTAAGATTTTATTTATTTATTTGACAGAGAGAGACACAGCGAGAGAGAGGGAACACAAGCAGGGGGAGTGGGAGAGGGAGAAACAGGCTTCCTGCCGAGCAGGGAGCCCGATGTGGGGCTCGATCCCAGGACCCTGGGATCATGACCTGAGCCCAAGGCAGACACCTAACGACTGAGCCACCCAGATGCCCAAGAACATACTCTTAATATCTCTATTACATTGTTTTTCACCTTGCAAACTAATTTTTTTTTCCTGAAGATCATGATGGTGATTGTCTTTTTATGGGAAAGAGGATTCTAGAATCTTCAGAACAATTTCCTTCACCGAATACCTTTGGCAAATACATTTACGTGGGCTTCATTAGGCAACACATATTATAAAGTTATCTCATCTAAATAAATGCTTTTAATCTGTTTTGCATTTAAAAGTCATGTGGGGTTTATTTTTATTTTGAAAGTATGGTTCTTGTGGCCATACATGGATATTGTGATTCAGCTGATCTGAGGTGAAGCCAGGGACCTGCATTTTAAGTTAATAATCCAAATCTGCATTTTAAAGTCAGACAAGTTACCTGGAGATCACAATTTAGGAGAAATCACCTAACTTCTTAGATCAGTTTGAATTATCAGTTAGCTGGGTTTACACATGATCTAAAACTCAACAGAACTAGGATATAATGACATCATACAATGGTGTCCTAGAACGCTGGAGGAATTTCTGTGGATTACAGCAAGGATGAAGATGGATTGGGAGACTCTTAGTGGACTTGGTCCATGTTGGGCCTCTTAAAGTAGAGCAGTAGGATCAGACAGAAACAGTGTAGAAGGAGGACTTATACCCACAAAGGATATGAGGGTTTACCCGCATCTCATAATATAGGAAAATTGTATTCTGGTCAAGAAAACCTGGTTTTCTTTTGGGGTGATGAAAATGTTTTGGAAATAGAAGTGCCACTGAATTGTTCACTTGAAAATGGTCACTTTTGGGGCACCTGGGGGGCTCAGTCGGTTGAGCATTCGGCTCTTGGTTTCAGCTCGGTCATGATCTCATGGGTCATGATCTCATGGGTCATGAGTTTGAGCCCCCTCAATGGGCTCCATGCTTAGCCGAGAGTCTGCTCAAAAGATTCACTCTCACTGCCCTTCCCCACTCGCACACACACTCTCTCTCTAAAATAAATAAATCTTAAAATGGTCACTTTTATGAATTGTGAATTTCATCTCAAAAAATTTAACTTCTCCAGTAAATAATTTAACTTGAATTACGGGTTTTTTTTAAAGATTTTATTAATTTATTTGACAGAGAGAGAGACAGTGAGAGAGGGAACATAAGCAGGGGGAGTGGGAGAGGGAGAAGCAGGCTTCCCACTGAGCAGGGAGCCCCATGCGAGGCTCGATCCCAGGACTCTGGGATCACGACCTGAGCCGAAGGCAGACGCCTAACCGACTGAGCCACCCAGGCGCCCCTTGAATTACAATTTTAATCATGATAATCTTTAAGAGAAAGTTTAAATAACCCGAATATCACAGATCTATGTGGGAAAAATATTCTTTCAGGTGTTGAAAGTAGAGCTTACTACTCTCTCATCTTATGGAAGCTAAAAGGCTCTCAATACCACAGACACATGTGTGGGCGCCATGATTTTTTTAGTGTCAAAGTACAAATGCTGGGAGAAGACAGGTGCCTATGTGCTGTGATGTCAAGAATACCAGAGTTCTTTTTTTCTATCATACCATTTCTCTCACAGATAAAATTTGCTGATTGTTCCACCCAGTTCCTTACTAATAATCAAAGGCTTTCATGACTCAAAAAGAAAATAATTTATGTCAAATGTCCTAAATTAACATCAAAGTGAAATGACAAACAGAAGTATTTATTTTCCTAAAAATAAATACTACAGGAAAAAAATAGTACAGACATCCGTAATAAGGTTGGGGAAAAAGGCACGAACTTGCAAGATAAAAAAAATCAAAAAAAGGAAGCTGGGCTCCTTGTGGATATACTTAGTATTTGCTGACCTAAAGCTAACTCTGCAAAACACTTCAGGAAATTCTATGTAAGGGGAGGCATTGACAAACCAAACAAGTGATATATTAATAGAAGTAAAACAAGAGCCTCATTATTGGATCATCACACATTAATCCAAATCAAAAATTAGCACCAGCACGTCACGTCCAGGGATCTCCTGAGAACATTCATCTTGGTGATTTATATAATAAATTATCTAATGTGAGAGTTTGGATCCACTTTTGGATATACACTATGGATTTCCTATTTGCCCTGAGACTAATAAAAAATATTTATGAATCTCTGATTACATGGAGAATTCTTTAAGAACCAGTGAGAAAAAAATCAAAACTGTTTACTCTCAATAACATTTTCCATGCTTCCATTCAAATACTTATCAATAAATGCTAGAAAATAATGGACTAGAGAGTTTAGTAAATTTTAGGAAATTAATTAATTTTAAACATTGAATAGTAATAATTTATAATATTTTTCTGGAATAGTTCCATATTTTTAAAATGGTGAGTGAAGATACAAACTAAATACAGTTAAAATTTATAGGTATATTTTAGAGTTTTAAAAATATACTATGGTTGAACTGTAAATAAACTTTTTATTTAAAATTCAAAATGGCTTTTTTTGGAGACAGTTTATTAAAGCAATTAATTTGGTTGTTTTACTTGCGCATTGAATGTTTTGCAATTGAGTAGTTACTATAATTATGTCATTACAATAATTATGCAATTACTCTCTGTAATTATATCATTTAATTATATAAGTATGCTTACAGGAATTAGTTATATAATTAGAACATGTAATTACATAGTAAAATAGAAAACTATATTTTAAAACACACTTAGATATATTGGCCTATTCCAAATTATAATATTCAAAGTATTATGATTGCTTTATCTTGTATAAAATTTCTTAAAATGTTTAAAAACTTTTTATTTTGAAATAGTTATAATTTTTCAGAAAATCCTTATTCCTTTCATCCAGATACTCCATTCAAGTTTTGCCAATTGTCCAGTTATGTCTATTTTTGCAAAATGATCCAATCCAGGATCATGCATTGCACTTAGCTGTTATGTCTTATTCGACTTCTTCAACATGTATGCATGTATGTATGTATGTGTCTGTCTATCTATCAATAGGTCTATTGATCTCTGTATCTATCTGTTGATTTATCTGTGTATCTATCCATCCATCTATCACCTTTCTATTTCTCAATCTATCCATCTATCCTTCTGTTCAAAACTATGACTCCACATATGGATCAACACCACCAATTCCAATTAAAAACTTATTCTAGCTTTCCCCCTTTTTCCAATTTGTAAATGACTTCTCAACTTGAGAAATTTGGTTCTCACTATCCTCAAGGTATTTACTTATTTGCTCACCTCTAGAACAGTCCCTTAGTCCTTTCTTGGCCTCTATGATCTTATTATGTTGAAGGTTATAGATCGATTATTCTGTAGAATGACCCTCAGTTTGGTTTTGTCTGGTTTCCTCATGGTTAGATTCAGGCTTAGCACTTTTGGTAGGGATATCCCAGAATGACTTGGTACTCTTCTTCTTATGCCCCTTTGTAGATGTAGGGATTTCATTGTGTTCCATTGCTGTTGATGATAACTTTAAGCAGTTAAATAAGGTGGTATCTGCCAGTTTCTTTACTGTAAAATTTATCTTTTTCCATGTGTAATTAATAAGTATGTGGAGATACTTGGCACTTGTAAATATCTTACTCTGTGAGATATCCTGATTTCACCTACTAGCTCATCAAAGTTCACCCAATAAATAGTTCATCAAAGAACCTTGCCTGAAAATTTTATTATTAAGATGGCTACTAGGTGGTGATTTTTATAACTATCTCAATCTTTCTACATTTATTATTTACCAGTATAAGAAAGAGTTTTATCTTATTCACTCATTCCTTTATCTCTTTGTATCAATATAATGTCATAGATTACTAAATATTGCTAAAACCTACTGTAATAAAATCCATCATCATTATTATTTATTTTCATGCTCAAATTATCTCAGATTTTGGCAAGTGAGAGTTCATTCAAGCTGAGTTCTGTTCTTTTCAACAGATTTCCATCGGCTTTTGAGCATTTCCCTACTATTTGCCATAATAACGTGTTTTAGGTTCATCATCTACTTTGCCTACCTACCCCAAGACTCAGTCATCTCTCTAAGGAGCCTTGTTTCCTTCTCATAGAGAATGGTATTTAGAAATGAAGACCTTGATGCTACGTGTGCTCATTGTTACTGCGGTGTTGCTATTCTCAAATTCTCTCAATAAACAAAGCCAAGAAAAAAATACACACAAACACACACATACATATATACAAATTCATACAAATATATTTTACATATATACATACTATATATATAGTATATCAATATATTACATATTGATAACTGTTAGTTTACAGTGATTCTTCCAATTCCAATCCAACACATCAAAGTTTATTATACCTTCTTCAACTTAAGAAACCTGGCTCTTGTTATCCTCAATATGTGTGCTCATATACTCAATCACATGTATATAACCAATCTCTGACCCTTCCTAGGCACTGCCTTGCTTGATTGCCATTGACCATTGCTGGACTGGCACCCCCTCAGCTGCTTTTTCACATGGGCCCCAACTTCTTCTTGGAAGTCTGTCCCCTTGGCCATCTTTTCTTCTTCAATCCCAACACTTTAAATAATCTGTCCAAAGTTGTACATTGTTCTCTTAAACTTCGACACATAAACTGCCACACTATACCTTGACTATTGGTATAAATGTCTGTGTTATCAAATGGGCCATAAACTCCCCTGTTCCTAGCAACTATTAGATGTGTAATAAAATGTTAATGTATGTATGTTTTAATTGCATGTATTATTCAATATGTTTCTACCTAACAAGCAATAAAAGGTTTTGGAAAATCCAAGGACTTCTATGACACTTTTGTCTTTATCCTGATACTTTGAGCAGATGTAGCAACAATTTAAAATATTCTGATATCCCTAGAAAGAATGAATGAAAATGAAAATGGATGACTTCGAGAGTGAAGGGGAGGAAATACAAAGAAATTAATAGTTATGAATTTATCTGTTTGGAGAGATCAACAAAATATATGACTCTCAGTTGTAGGTGTTATCAATTGAATGGCAAAGTATTAAAGAACTGGAGAAAAAGTTGTATGCACCCAAATTTGTATAATGGACCTGTGCTATGAGAAGATACTACATGTATGTAATTCATCCTATAAATGGGTCCCATAGATTAAATAACTCTGACATTTTGGACTCATCTGATATCTAATAAACTTTCTTTTTTGTACAAATATATTTATTCCAAACATCTATGTGTCATAAAAATGCTAAATTTCAGCTTTTCCCCTTTATTTCTTTTTAACTAGGAAGTCACAAATATAGTAAGGGTCTGTATTCTTTTCCGTCAGTTTATTCTGCCTTTTACTAATAAATAACTTTGAAACTTGCATTTACTTACAGTTTCCTAAAGTGTTTTAAAGTCTTATTTATATGATTTTTTTACAAGGTACAAAACAGATTACATATGCTAGCTTCACAAAACCCTTGTGATATAGGTCAAACAATTATTATGTCTCTTTTGCATAATAGGCATTCCCACTTACGTGGTATTTGGATATAGGTATGCATCTGTATAAAACATATGGATTATGTCCTTTTAGACAAGCTTTTTTTCTTTCCAAAAAAAGAAAATCAATATACTATAGAAGCAAGAGCACGGAGTCTAGATTCAAAGTGAACTAGATTCAATGTCTAGCTCTGACTCATGGAGCTGTATGACCTAGGGAAAGTGACTTAATTTTTGGAAGCTTTGTTTCTTTGTAGATAAAAAGGGGGCTGGTAGCACTTACTTTGTTTACTTGTTGGGAAGACTTAAGATATTTTATGTGTAGTGACAAGCATAACAGAAATGCTCAATAAACACTTCTTTTATAACTAAAAATCCTATGGTTGGTTGTAATCAGGGTCATAAGGACATGACTTTATGTAAATAAAAGGTGAGAATAATTAAACAAGTGAAACTCGTGCCCTCTTTCTCAGGATTCAGGAGAAGAAATGTTATCAACACTATATTAATTCCATAAAATAGTGTCATCAGTGGTTAGAAACATCAAAAATACTTGTTTAGGTCATTAATGTATCCCTTTCAAACAGGTGACTTAAATCAAAGTGTTTCCTGCAGTCTTAGGAAATAACTTTAATAACATTTCATCACATATTAGTTTGTAAATGGGGGAAAAATGGTATCCACTTTGGGAAAAATTAAATAGGAAAATCTAAGAAATTAAACACTGAATCAGAAGTTATCCCCCATAGTGTTTTGTCAGTGCTATTATAGTTTTTTTCCAAATAGCTCTTTTCTAACAATTGGTGATAAATGGATTTGAAATTGTTGCAGTTAATGACAAAAACCAAGACAGCAAAATCACTGGTGACATTTTATATAATTACACATAAATTCCATATGTATAAATCAACTAACTCCTGGGGTGCCTGGCTGGCTTCATTGGTAGAGAGAGCATGCAACTCTGGATCTTCGGGGTTGTGAGTTTGAGCCCCATGTTAGCTGTAGAGATTACTTAAAGATAAAATCTTTAAATAAATTAATTAATTAACTAACTAACTCCTAATTTATCCAGAAGTAATTTATCTGGTAGGGTAAAGTCTTCAGAATACACAAAGAGAAAACAAATTAAGTAAAATATCTTTCTGAACAACCCAGATATGTGTCATAGAGTCCATCATAAAAACACACAAAACAAAACAAAACAGACAAACAAAAAAACAACTCCTTTGCCCTGTCACTAGAGGTCCATTAATGAACCCACTTAATTTTCCCCAACATTTTAGTAATCGAATTTCCCTGACTACAGGAGATTTACACTGAAGGTAAGTAAGGGAGAGTTCATAGAAGCTGACTTAATGATGGCAGCCAAAATTGTAGATGACTGTTTATTACTGATGGAACGAAAAGAAAGTAATTGTTAAAAGTAGCATTGAGATCATTAAAATGCATATTAAGTAACCAATCTGCAATGAATAGTAAAATTGTAAGTTTAATTATACGTGCTTAGCTCCTGTTTTTAGATGTTCATGTATTGTGGAAAAGCTGAGATCAGCCAATGTGCCATTTCCTGGGATGTTATAAGTACTTCTTGGCCAGCTTACATACCACTTATTTGCTGTTCGTCTTTTCAATGAGTTTCTAAGCAGCTGTGTAGAAATAATTTTTAATTGAATAATTTCACCCACCTTGACTTTATTTCAGATGTCCTCTATCATTATCGATTGGTAAGGGAAAATGACTAGATGATCCCCTGGGGGCATCAACGACTGTAGCCCAGAAGTGACTACTGAAATAATGACACCCTCATTAAACAATGATTAATTCTTATGAGTTAATGGGGTAACCTCGATATATCTGGATTGTTTCCTTATGTGGAACACCTCCTTTTCTGTGTCTCGGTTTGAATGAAGTCCTATTACTCTTTGCAGTACTCTTGGGCATGTTCAGGATTATAGAAACAGGCAAACAGTACATACACATCTTGTTTTTTCAAAGTGCTTTTTGACATTCTTTTCAAACATCCAATATTTGAAAGTTTTCTTGACCACAGATAGGATAAAATATAGGAAAGTCAACTGTAAATGTGTGTAAGGAAGATATGGTGAATCTTTAGACATTAGGGTGGATTTGTACTATGCCAAATGAACACCGTTGCAAGTCTTCTTCATAGTATTCCTTTCTTTTATGATTCCAGGTTAAGGTTAGCCACAGGGGAATCTGTTTGATCAGGTAAGGCAGAAGTGACCCAAACCGATGCAGAACTAAAGCAATATGACCAGTAAAATATAAGCATGATGGTGGCAGAGAACTAACTTGTATTTTTTGTTATTTCTTTAGTGACTAGGGCACTGTCTGGCATATGGTAGCTGCTCAAGAAGGATTGTGGTATGACTTGTGACCTCAGTGGGCAGGACTAGAGAAAGAAAAGAGAAGAGGTATGACAAAACCAAGAAGGACAGAAAACTGAACATGTTGAGGACCATACTGACATTGCCCTTGCTACAGGACAAGGTAATGCTAATGCTCCTCAGTGTCTAAGTCCACACTATGCATTATTAGCTACCAATCACACACAGGGCTGTTGAGAGCATGCAATGTGGCTAGTGCGAATTAAGATGTTCGGTAAGCATAAAATACACACTAAGTTTCAAAGCTTAATGGAAAAAACCAAGAATGTAAAATATCAAATTAATGATTTGAATGTTGATTATAGGTTGAAGTGATAGTATTTTGGATATATTGAGTTAAATTAAATATATTGTAAAATTAATTTCTCCAGGTTCTTCTTAGTTTTTAATGTGGCTACTAGGAAATTTAAAATTAAATATTTGGCTGACATTATGTTTCTACTGGACAGTGGCTTGTCTAACTAGTTCTTTAGTAGAAATTTTTAAAATAATTGCCAATTTAGAGCAGCCTCCTTTATTGACAGGTGAAAGTTGATGTCTTACAAACATGTCTCATGTAATATTCACGAGAGTTTTTTGGTTTGGCTACTGTTTACTGATAAGGAATCAGATCTATAATGGGCAAAAGCACTTTGGAAGATACATATATTGTAACAGAAAAAGAAAAACCCTTTGGAATCATGAACCATGTCTTTTAACAACTTTTGCAGCTGATTTTGCCCATGAAAGTAGCATTCCTTTTGTATAAAACAAAAAGAGTAGACTTCCATGAGCATTAAGAAGATTTTTGTGTCCATAGTCTAAGTAAAACTATCACTTTCAAACTTGCTTTTGGCTACAATGATCTATTTCAGTGTTTCTCTAGGAATTCTTGAAATACCGAATTCTCACTGCCTCTTAAAATCACAAAAAAAAAAAAAGAAAGAAAAAATTGGCCTTTGATTGCATCCTAAGGGACATGCATTCTCCCATCCTCTCATCCCCCATACAAAGGAGTTATTATGTTTGCTTTAATTAAACTTTATTTTCTCTGGCATTCCTTTACTTCTCTCTCTCTCTCTCTCTCTCTCTGGTCACTCCCTTGGGAAAGGATACTATCCTCTGGCTCTTTGGTATTTGCAGTTTTCCAAATGAATGACCTCTCCACCTCTGGGCTTACTCTGTCTAATCCATTGTCCAAACCACAACCAGTGTGATAATTATAAGCAAATTCTGACCACCACTTTACTCCTTACGAACTTTTTGTTGGTACACCACGATCTTCAGGAAAAAGACACATTAGTCAGTGTTACTAAAAAGGCCCTACATGATTTTGTTACCCGTGGGAAGGTCTGCCTTGTGTGAATGGAAGTCTCGGTCCTTGGATTTCCCATGAAAAGAATCACGTGGGGATCTGCGCTCGAATAGAGACAGGCAGAGAGAAAGTAGCAAGCACAAAGCAGTTTAGAAAAGCGAAAACACACTCGCAGGGTGGGGGAGCAGGCAGGTTCTGGAAGGTGGAAAAAGCCCCTGTGTTGTGTTTTGTTTGGGTATCATTGCATCTCTCTGGGCTGGGGAGGAGCTGTGACCTATAGTGAGGTGGTCACTAATGGAAGCTGCTTCCAAACATTTGGGAATCTCCTCCCACAGGTTGGGAGGAGGAGTTTTTGATCCTACGAGGTTTGTAGGGGGAGCCATCGTGGCAAACTTTCTCTCCATTGGTGGCAGGGAAGAGACTGTACTCGCAATGCAAATGCATTATAATGAGTCTAGGGGTTATCCTGGGCAGAGGTGAAGAAGGAGAGCGCATGCTCTGCACCTTGGGCTCCTCATCGGTCAGCCCCAAGGTCTTCGAAGCCACCAGGCCAGGATGTTTTGCTCCCAGGCTTTTAATGTGTATCTTATTTATCACTGTTCTTGCCCCCAGCTCAAGTCTCTATCATTCCCCTTGAAGGACTTGGGACTCTGACTGGGGGGCGTTCCTTCCGCCGCTCATGTCTAGCTTCTACCTAGCAATTTGACCAGAGTATTCCTCACAGCCTCCTGTCTTACTATAGGCACAACTTCCGCTGGAGTCTGCTCCAGACATTGTTAACTACCTGTCACCCCTCCTGACCATCGCCTCCATCCTGTGTTCACAGCCCTTAGGCAGGCACCTTGCTAATTCTCATTTACTCTTTGGGCCTCTTCAGGCAGTCCCTGAACCCTTCTCCCTCATGTTCTCCCCACTCCTCCAGTGAGGCTACAGAAGATATTTATGACATGTTCATCCCCATATGACAGCATTTGTAAGCAACATTATAATCTTCTGCTTACTTGTTTATGTAGATGGTAAGTGCCTTGAAAGACCAGGATTGTGATTTATTCCTGAGAATATTTCTTCATAACCACATAGTACGTGTGGTCTGGTTATTATTATTCAATACTTATTTTTAATTCATGGAAATAAAATTCTGTCTCACTCATTTAATAAAATATAGAAAACAATTTGCCTCAAAAAATGTTTGGAGATTTGTTTATGGTGTTTTCTCAGGTTTAAAATATGTCCTCCACCTCCCTCTTTCTGATCTTTCATATTTAAGACATCAGAATGTTTATGTCTTTCACTGTCCACTTCAAATTTTATCTTTGCAAGAAGATGATAGTACTTTCAAATCACTTTATTTTGTACTAGAATTATGAACAATTTATACCTCCAGCTAGCACTTCAGCCCTTTTTTCTATTATGTAGCCAACTTCTTTTTTTTTTAAGATTTGATTTATTTGAGATAGAGCGAGAGTAAGTGAGAAAGAGAGAGAGCACAAGCAGGGGGAGCAGCAGAGGAAGAGGGAGAAGCAGGCTCTCCACTGAGCAGGGAGCCCGACGCGGGGCTTGATCCCAGAACCCGATCCCAGGACCCTGGGATCATGACCTGAGCTGAAGGCAGACACTTAACCGACTGAGCCATCCAGGTGCCCCAGTGTAGCCAACTTCTGATCACAAAACTTGTGGATGTGGTCTGTGGGAACATGCACACACACGGTTATTATGCATCCATCATTTATCCCTCATGCTGAGCTCAGGATCTTTCCTATAATATTTGCTTATAAATTACATGCTGGATTAAAAATACATTGGAATACTATTTAGTACTCATACTGATAAACATATAAGCAGAATATTGTCAAATACAGGTTCTTTTTTGTGTTAGTCTGACTTGTAATTATTCAGTGAATTCAACAATTTTCCTTAACGTATATTTGTCAGAGTGTCACGGGTTTTGGTTAATTTCTAGAGTTCTAAAAAAGTTTATTTTAAAATTTTTCCCAGGGTTCTCATTGCTTTCATGGAGGAGGAGAGTTTTACAGGTCCTTCCTTCACCACTCTGGACATGCTGTCCATATTTCTTTTCAGACAAACTTTGGTACTTTCGGCCTTTCAAGTAATTTGCCCATTTTTCGTAAAGTTGTTTATAAGATGGCCTTATTAATTCTTTTGGTATCTGTAGAATTTGTAGTGATGTCACCTCTTCCGATCCCAATATTGCTGATTTGTGTTTGCTCTCCTGTTCTTTTTTTCCTGATCAGCCCAATTAGAGGTTTCTTAATTGAACTGGTATTTTCAATGAACAACCTTGTTATTTCATCAATTTTCTCAATTGTTTTTATGTTTCCTATTTCATTGATTTCCATGGTAATATGTATTCTTTTATTCTACTTACTCTAGGTTTTCTTTGCTCTACTTTTTCCCCTATTATATTAAGGCAGAAGTAGAGGTTATTGATTTGAAATTTTTCTTCTTTTGAATGTAAGCATTTTGTGTTTTTAATTCCTCTCTGACTCGTGGCATCCCACAAATTTTGATATGTAGCATTTCATTTTTGTCCAATTTAAAAGTTTCAAATTTCCCTTTTGATTTCTTCTTTGAACCATGGCTTACTTGAAGTGTGCTACTTAGCTTCCAAATATTTGATTATTTTCTACATATCTTTATACAATTGATTTCTAACTTAATTCCATTTGAACAGAAACATACTCTGTATCATTTGAATCAATTTAAGTTTATTGAGTCTTGTTTTACACCCAGATTATGGTAAATCTTTGTAAACATTTCATGTGCACTTGAGAAGAATGTGCATTCTGCTGTCTTTGAGCAGAGTGTTCTATAAATGTCAGTTAGGACACGCTACTAGTCAGTGCTGTATGGTCTTTATCCTAACTGATTTTGTCTAATTGTCCTATCAGTTATTGAAAAGGGTATTGGAATCTATCAGCTGTCTCTTCTTGAATTTTGTAATTCTGTTATTAGATGTATAAATGTTTATCATTGTTATATTTACCTGGTAAATTTACCCTTTTATAATTATGAAATAACCCTCTTAATTCCTTTTAATAATTGGCTAAAATCTATATTGGCTGGTATTAATACAGTTATTTCAGGTTTCTTTTGATTTGTGTTATCATGCTATATCTTTTCCTATTACTTGATCTTTAATATATTTATGTTTCATATTTAAAGTGGGTTTCTTGAAGAGAGACTTTAGCTGAATTTTTATCCAATCTGAAAATCTCTACCTTTTAAATTGGAGTGTTGAGGCAATTTACATTTAATGTGATTATCAGTATGGTTGAGTTTATTTTATTTTTTAGTTTAAGATTTTATTTATTTATTTGACAGAGAGAGACACAGTGAGAGAGGGAACACAAGCAGGGGGAGTGGGAGTGGGAGAGGGAGAAGCAGGCTTCCTGCGGAGCAGGGACCCCAATGCGGGGATCGATCCCGGGACCCCGGGATCATGACCTGAGCCGAAGGCAGACACTTAATGACTGAGCCACCCAGGCACCCCATCAGTATGGTTGAGTTTAAATGTACATCTTGCTATTTGTTTTATGTCTTACCTAATTTTCTTTGGTACTTTTTTTCTTCTTCTTCATTTGGATTCAGTGCTAAAAGAAAAAGTTGTCAAACCACAATTCTATAGCTAATGAAAATGTCTTTCAAAAACGAGGGTAAATTAAAGACATTTTCAAATAATTAAAAGTTGACAGAATTCATCATAGAATTCCATTAAAATACTAATGGAAGATTTTTCAGAATGAAAGAAAATGATTCCTAAAATACATTTATATCTGCAAGAAGGATTTAAAAGCATCAAAATGTTGAATATGTAAGTAAATACACTATTTTTTCTTCTTTAAACTCTTTGAAAAGAGATAACTATATTTTTCATGTCAAACATATAACACCACATTTTGAGGTTTATAACATGTATAGATGTAAAATATGTGACATTAGGATTAACAGTTGGGTAATAAATGAAATTATATTGTTGCAAAGGTGCTTATCTTCTTGGAGAGCAGTAAAATATGAACTCTACATCCATTGCAATATAGATATGCACTCTAATCCAAGAGCTGCCATTTAAAATGAGACGGGACAAAAATAGATATTTCACAAAGGATAATATAGAAATGGCCAATAAAAAATGTTGAATATCATTAGATAATTAGGAAAATATACATTAAGCTTATAATGAGATAGCCTTTCACGCCCACTAGAAAGGCTAAAGTTATCTTGATGAAGTCCCAGTAGTTCATTTTTGCACTTGCTTCCCTTGCCTTTGGCGATGTTTCTAGGAAGAAGTTGCTGCGGCTGAGGTCGAAGAGGTTGCTGCCTGTGTTCTCCTTTAGGATTTTGATGGACTCCTGTCTCACATTGAGGTCTTTCAACCATTTTGAGTCTATTTTTGTGTGTGGTGTAAGGAAATGGTCCAGTTTCATTCTTCTGCGTGTGGCTGTCCAATTTTCCCAACACCATTTGTTGAAGACACTGTCTTTTTTCCATTGGACATTCTTTCCTGCTTTGTTGAAGATTAGTTGACCATAGAGTTGAGGGTCCATTTCTGGGCTCTCTATTCTGTTCCATTGATCTGTGTGTCTGTTTTTGTGCCAGTACCATACTGTCTTGATGATGACAGCTTTGTAGTAGAGCTTGAAGTCCGGAATTGTGATGCCACCAGCTTTGCTTTTCTTTTTCAACATTCCTCTGGCTATTCAGGGTCTTTTCTGGTTCCATACAAATTTTAGGATTATATGTTCCATTTCTTTGAAAAAAGTGGATGGTATTTTGATGGGGATTGCATTGAATGTGTAGATGGCTCTAGGTAGGATTGACATCTTCACAATATTTGTTCTCCCAATCCATGAGCATGGAACGTTTTTCCATTTCTTTGTGTCTTCCTCAATTTCTTTCATGAGTATTTTATAGTTTTCTGAGTACAGATTCTTTGCCTCTTTGGTTAAATTTCTTCCTAGGTATCTGATGGTTTGGGGCACAATTGTAAATGGGATTGACTCCTTAATTTCTCTTTCTTCTGTCTTGTTGTTGGTGGATAGGAATGCCACTGATTTCTGTGCATTGATTTTATATCCTGCCACTTTACTGAATTCCTGGATGACTTCTAGAGGTTTTGGGGTGGTCTTTTGGGTTTTCCACATAAAGTATCATATCATCTGCAAAGAGTGAGAGTTTGACTTCTTCTTTGCCAATTCAGATGCCTTTTATTTCTTTTTGTTGTCTGATTGCTGTGGCTAGGACTTCTAATACTATGTTGAATAGCAGTGGTGATAGGGGACATCCCTGCCGTGTTCCTGACCTTAGGGGGAAAGCTCTCAGTTCTTCCCCATTGAGAATGATATTCGCTGTGGGTTTTTCATAGATGGTTTTTATGTTATTGAGGTATGTACCCTCTGTCCCTATACTCTGAAGAGTTTTGATCAAGAAAGGATGCTGTACTTTGTCAAATGCTTTTTCTGCATCTATTGAGAGGATCATTTGGTTCTTGTTCTTTCTTTTATTAACGTATTGTATCACATTGATTGATTTGTGGATGTTGAATCAACCTTGCAGCCCAGGAATAAATCCCACTTGGTCGTGGTGAATAATCCTTTTAATGTACTGTTGGATCCTACTGGCTAGTATTTTGGTGAGAATTTTCGCATCCATGTTCATCAGGGATATTGGTCTGTAATTCTCCTTTTTGATGGGGTCTTTGTCTGGTTTGGGGATCAAGGTAATGGTGACCTCATAAAACGAGTTTGGAAGTTTTCCTTCCATTTTTATTTTTTGGAACAGTTTCAGAAGAATAGGTATTAATTCTTCTTTAAATGTTTGGTAGAATTCCCCTGGAAAGTCATCTGGCCCTGGGCTTTTGTTTGTTGGGAGATTTTTGATTACTGCTTCAATTTCCTTAGTGGCTATAGGTCTGTTCAGGTTTTCTATTTCTTCCATGGTAAATAAAAGTTCTTTTCACCATAAAAAAAAAAAAGGAAAAGAAAAAAGAAAAAGAAAGGCTAAAGTTAAAAAAACTGACAAGAGGAGTACATCTTCCAGCTAAGATGGACTAAGAGGAACCACCTAAACCATCCCATGTGAAACAACTAAAACACAAACAAAATATTGAAACAGGTATTTCAAGACACTAGACATTGGGTAGCAAAGGACAGAGATCACTGAGAAAAGGGAAATAAAGAAGGTGAGCCTATGATTGCTAACACATACTAACCAGAGAAGGTTTCCAGACCTAGACTCAGAGAAGGGAAAATCAGGAGGAGGATGGCAGTCATCTCAGCTGAGAAGATAAACAGGAATGTGGAGAAACCCAAGTGGCTAATGTATATGTTATTGGGAGACTCAAATAGTGGGAGAGAAAATATATTTGAAGAGATAATAGCTAAGTATCCTTAAAAATTGATGTTATAATTCTACATATCCAAGGAGCTCAATGTCCCTGAGCACAGGAACATGAAGGAAAGTATACCAAATCACACTGCAATCAAATTATTTAAGACAACGGATAGAAAGAGAAGTTTGTTGTTGTTGTTGTTGTTTTAAATAACACAAATGTACAGAGAAAAAGAGATCAGAATTAAAGTAGAAAGTGGAATTAAAGTAGAAAGTGGAAGCAGTGGAAGCCAGGAGATGGTGGCATATGGTCTATAAAGTACTAAAGAGAAAAATTGTCACCCTAGAACTCTATACTCAACAAAGATAGCTTTCAAGAATATAAGTGAAATAAAGATTTTAAGCATATAAAAGCCGAGAGACTTCAGCACCAGAAGACATGCACTAGAAAATATAAAGAAAGTTCTTCAGGAAGAAGAAAGAGATACCTAATGGCAATCTAGATTGGTACAAAGGAACGAAGAGCACTGGAAATGCTAACTACAGGAGTGAATACTTTTTTAAATGTTGTTATTTAAATACCTTTAAGATACAATTGACTTTTTAGTACAAGAAATACTAACAACATGTCATGAAGCTTACACTATGTGGTGTTTGCTGAACTTCTTGGATCTGTAATTTAATTTCCAAATTTGGGAAATTTGGAGGTAATATTCCTTTCAATATATTTTTTGGCCCATACGCTCTCTCTTCGGAGACTTCAGTTACACATGCATTTGACTCCTTGACACTATGTCACAGGTCACTTAGCCTCTGTTCAGTTTATTTTTAATATTTTCCCCTCTGGTTCTTCAGGATGAATGATTTCTATTATTTTGTTTTCTTAGGTCTTCAGTCTTAAGTCCATCTAATAGACATCCTACTTCAGATGTTATACATTCCAATTATAAAATTTCCAGTTTTATAGTTCTAACTTGCCTGATATGGTTCTTTATATGTTCACAAATTATGACCACCCCCTTCTTTAAGGCCTTCAATATATTTATAATCACTCCTTTAAAGTTCCTGGAAGACCTTGAATATATTTATAATCAGTCCTTTAAAGTTCCTATCTGTTCATTTTAATGACATGGTCACCTCAAGGGTAATTTTTATTACCTGACTTTTTCTTGATATTGCATCTCACTTTCCTGTTTCTTCTCATCTGTAGTTTGTTGGGGTTTTTGCTTTGTTTTGTTTTTTATATACTGAACGGTTTTAAGTGCTAGCTGAAGGTAAGGGAAATCTAGAATTGGTAGTGGTGGAGGAAGATGAGGCAAACCTACTCTGATCTGAAGACTAGCTGTAGCAATGGAGACTAGAGCTTATTTCACTAATTCTCTCGCATGAAATCTTTTGTAAAGGCTGTGTCAGGCAACCACCATGATGTCTAAGTTACAGTAGAGCATGAGGAAGTCATGAGGAAGCATGAACCACCGACTTCCAGCCCTACTTACACCTTCTCCATCTAATCTCAGACTACAGCTGTGGATACCAGGGACAGGTCGAGGAGTGGTCCACCTCCCTGACAGTGTGACAGAGTATATCCTCAATTGTGTACCAGGTATCTTCACTAAAGATCTGGGGAGAATTTTATTCAGGCTACATTCATGTGCTGCTCAGATGTACAAGGGATTAATGCTCCCAAGGAAGATCTCAAATAATCAGATATGGGAAGTATGAGATAACATTCGTGTTTCCCATACTTTGGGTAAATAATTCAGTGAAGGATCTTGCTTGCTTCTTAGGAGGTCCCATAAGAACTAAGTCCCCATTTGTAATTTGCTCTGATACTGAATTTTCCTCCTGACTATCTCACTTTCTGTGTTTCTTCAGTTCTCCTTTAGATAACCTCCCTGGTAAAATCTGGTGCATAAATCCTTGTTTCAGATTGTATTTGTTCTCCAATAGGATAACAACAAAACTACTGAGTTCAAAATGTTTTCCCATGTAAAAAACAAGATTGAAATAAAACATATTCAAGAGGATATCATAAGATTAGCAGTAGTTATTTTAATACTGAAAAAGTCTGAGCATTTTCAGAGCAAAAAAAAAAAAGTTTCCCATTAAAAAAAATTTTTTCAAAAGATGTAATTTTTTATTTATTTTACAGAGAGAGCATGAGTGGGTTAAGAAGCAGAGGGAGAGGGACAAACAGACTTTGTGAGGCTCAGTCTCACACTGGAGATCATGACCTGAGCCAAAATCAAGAGCTTGGTGCGCAACCAATTGAGCCACCCAGATGCCCCTAAAAAGAATTCTTGTGGGTTAACTATTCTTAAGTGCACCATTTATGTAAATTAGTGTGTCTAAATGGCTTGTAAACATAATATTCCCTCAAGTGTTTAATTTATACATTTACTCTGTGGAAGAAAGAATTTATTCATCAAAAGTAAACATTAATGCATTTCATTCAAATAATGATAAATTCTGATGGGTATGACCAAATTAATGAGACTTTAATGATGATTTATGTTTGCTTATGTTCAAGTAATCCCTTCCACATCTATTAATGTAAGAATTACCGATCTCAGACTACTACCTAGCAGAAGATTCAGACCTGATTGATTCCTTTTTATGTCATCAAGAACATTACCCTCTGCCTACAGGAACATAATAAATTCAAATCAAAATCAATAGCAATAAGTACCATTACAATGAGAATTCTGAAATAGCAAAAACTCTTAGAAATGCTAAATTATGGATCCTTCTATTCAAGCAGTAGTCAGGATATCCATGTTATGGTAAAGAAGAGGTCTTGGTACTTCCTTTAAGCAGAACTCGACTTGGTGTGATTAATGATGAGTACCATGATGCCATGGAAACAGTGCCCTTAACCCCATATGTAAGACTTTGGCCTAATCAATCTTTTATTTGGGATATATCAGTTTTTGTTGTTTAAAAATAAAAGAAGTTTAAACTTTTGTGATATTTAGATAATAGGATTTGTTTTTCAAAACATCATTTCTCCAGATTATTCAGGCAAAGGGAATTCATGCTTCAGTGGGAATACATTTAAATAACTGCTAGCTCTGAGTTCATCCTACTGAGAGCGGGAAGGCTGTTCGTATAAAGACAGGGTAGGTGTAGAATATTTACAAATTGAATAATAAAAATAGGTTGAATGAGTTCAGAACCTAAATTGAACATGCAAATTGTTCCAGAAAAATCCTCCAAGAATTCTCAAGATAATGCTTCCCCTCTATTTTCAGTTCTGGATCCACTCTAAGGATTTTCTCTTCTGAAATCATGATGACTCTAACTATATGTCTTGCCTTTTACTGACTTTCTTCTTGGTGCCCTAACCTTTTCAGCTGTTCATAACTGGTTGT
This sequence comes from Phoca vitulina, assembly GCF_004348235.1. Lineage (NCBI taxonomy): Eukaryota > Metazoa > Chordata > Mammalia > Carnivora > Phocidae > Phoca > Phoca vitulina. Next base: position 15,261,844 of record NW_022589730.1, read on the forward strand.
CTTTTAGATTAGGTTTATTGTCTAGCATAGGAAGTAATCGCTTTTAAGCATTTCTTTTCATTAATTAATTGAAGAATCTCTTAGTCTTAGAAGGAAAAGAATGACTTGACAATCCTCATTTAGCAAAATTACATTCTGAAATTTGTTCATGAATTGTGAATGACACTATATCCGAATAAGATAGTATACATTTACACACATAGAGGAAGTATATTTGGAAGAAAACCAACCTAGAAATGGTTTTGTTAAATATCCTAACAACATTCCCTTATTTTTGATAGTTCTTTATCTGGTTACTTGATTATTTCTCATTTCAAATTTCTTTCCACAGATTAATATGTACAAAATATAATGCAACTAATAGAAAATGCTCACAGTTAAGAAAATGTGCTTCATGACTGATAAATTAGATACCAGATTCCAAAAGAACTGCTAACAATTTGAGGTATAACTAAATTAGGGAATAAAAGTGATGACACCAACATAAAATATTTTATTATCTTTTTTATGATTTGTATATATTTAAAATGCATTATCTTCTACTTGCCATAAATAATAGTTCTAATGCAAATGGGGAAAGTGGTAAAGATAAATATCTTTGCTTGGTTCTTCAGATAAGAAAACTATGTCTCAGTGACTTCCAAGCATCATTTGTTATTATTCGTGCAGCGCAATTTCCCTTAATTGTTGATTACCAATGTATTTTTCTGCAGTGGTTTCAAGCTTTCAATTAATAAAATGCAATTTTAATAAAATTTAATTTATATAAGTGTAATTTTGTTAGTTAAAAGCTTGAAACCATTGAGGAAAAGTAAAAATAATAAGGGAATTAAACAGTAAGTTATTCCGAAAGTCAGAAAGCTATTGCGTCAACTTAACCATATTTCTGTAATGGATTGTTTGTTTGGGTTTTTTTGCTCTGTTTTCTGGAGGTTTTGTTGGTTTGGTTTATTATAGGTCACTGAATTAGCATGCAGCACAATAAGATGGAGAAATAAACATGTATGTTTAGGTGATGCACAATTGGTATAGCCTAATTGAATAAATGCCTATATAGAACTGTGCTTTAAAAGATTAGCCTAGGGGTGCCTGGGTGGCTCAGTCGTTAAGCAGCTGCCTTCTGCTCAGGTCATGATCCCAGGGTCCTGGGATCGAGTCCCACATCTGGCTCCCTGCTCAGCCTGGAGCCTGCTTTTCCCTCTCCCACTCTCCCTGCTTGTGTTCCCTCTCTCGCTGTGTCTCTCTCTGTCAAATAAATAAATAAAATCTTAAAAAAAATAAAACAAAAGATTAGCCTAGCCCCAAGAAAGGTTTGGCCCTTTGTTCCCAGCTTCTGGGAGATAACTTCTAGTCCCTTGGAATGTCCTGATTGAGAGGTATGTCATTGTTTATCTGGGGATCATAGGCCACACCAGATTGTCTATGTTAACAATGTGATTTATGGTGGGAACCTTGGGCCACATGGTTTCAGCTTGACTTCTGAAGGAGCTGGAGCTGAGGTCAGTCCTGGGTGCAGTCAGCTATGTTTCTGTGACCAACCTCCAATAAAATCTCTGGACAATGAGGGGAACTTCCCTGGTTGGCAGTACTCCAACCAGTGTGGCACATTGTCACACATTATTGCTGGGAGGAATAAGCACTGTCCATTGTCCATGTGAGCCCACCTAAAGAGGAGAATGGGAGTCTCCACACCCAGTCTCTGCTAGACCCTGCCCTTAGGTACCTTTTTCATTACTGATCTTAATGTGTTTCTTCTTGCTGTAATAAGCTGTAACCATGAATATAAAGCTTTGCTGAGTTCTGAGTCCTTCTGGTGAATTACTAAACCTGAGGGTGGTTTAGGGACCTTCCAACATGTAATAACCATAGCTATTGGCATGTATATCATATACTGTATCATTATATGCATGTATAGGGGTATGTGGAAAGGGTACCTTTCAAAAACCAAACTCTGAGTGAATATCCAATTCCATTCTAAATCCAAATTTCAGAATAAATAATAGTATCCTTTAGGAGAATATTCATATTAAAAGATAAGCATTTTTATGCTAAGAAAAATAATTTACATTCTACGATGTTTTCAGTATTTATTTTCCTTGTTATTAGAATAGTTGGTGACTACTTTAGAAAAATTTAAAAAAATTTTTAATTAAAAGAATGAAAATCTCCTAAAGTATTTGTTAAAATTTAAGTGTATATAGTTCAATTTATGTATTTTTAAACTTTTACTTAAACATCTATGGTCATCTGATTTTTCCCAAAATAACACTGCAGAGAAATAAGAGAACACCAGTATTTTCAATAAATGTTGTTGGATCAGATGGATATGCACATAGGAAATATTATTCTTGATGCCTCCCTCTGACTGTATACATAAATCAATTCTAAGTGGACTATGGATGTAAATGAAAAAGATAAAACAATAAAGCTTTTAGAAGAATAGGAGAAAAATCATCATTCATGATAGGCAAATATTTCTTAAATAGAAAACAAATGAGAAAGAAAACATTGATAAATTTGTCTACATTAAAATTAAAAATGTCTCTTAATCTAAAGACCACACTTAGGAGTGACGAAAGGCAAGCCAAGAGAAGGCAAAGATATATTTAACAAAGAACAAATATGAAGAAAATATAGAACTATCAATCAATAAGAGAAAAGCAGAAAACCCAACAGCAAAATGGCAAAACACTTGAAATAGCACTTCCAAAGAAAGAACCAAATGGCCAATAAAATAAGAGGTACTTGAGAGGGACTGAACTGTGTCCCTTCCAAAAGTCCTCACTCCCAATGTTGACTATATTTGGAGATTGGGCTTTGAGGAGGCAATTACATTTAAATGAGGTCATAAAGGGGGCCCCTAATTCAATAGGACTGCTGTCCTTAAAAGAAGAGAAAGAGACACCAGGTGTGGGCAAGCACAGAGAAAAGGCCAGGCAGTGTGAGGATACAAAGAGAAGAAGTTGAATGCAAACCAAGGAGAGAGGACTCAGGAAAAAAACAAACTTGCCAGCACACTGATCTTGGATTTCCATTCAATTTACAGATCAGCTAATAATAGATGATAATATGTCATTCTCTGCAAACATGATGACACTGGCCGACATAGATTTTTAATGCCAACTTGAAAGGCAGCAAATAATATCATCTTGATGTTGTCTTTTTCATTTACTAAATAACTGACAATTTAAAAATTTTTATCATAATAGAAGAGCTGCCAACATAAACAATCCAAGTTCCTGCCCTCATGGAGATTATACTTTGGGGGAGATATTTAGACAATAAACAAGTAGGTAACTATGTAAAGAACATGATTTCACACAGTGAGAAGACTAAGAAGAAAAAATTGTTTTAAACAGCAGGGTAATGGAATATGGAAAGTGAAGAGTAGTAACTGCACTGTGGTTGGGGGTGGAGAATAATGTAAGGGTCACCACTTCATAATAACAGAATATTACTTTCTAGTAAATATTATAGATTATAAAGATCTAGTGAAAAGAAGCTATCCAAACTAAATAGCAAACACAAGAGATGGGAGCAGCAGTTTGCTGCGGCCTCAAAGAAACCTAAAAGAACTCAATCCCCCCAAAATTATAGGAGATTGAAGACCCATGGCTGAGCTTATCCCTGGGTAAAGAGCAGGTGGAAGAGGAATCCGCTGTAGATGATGATAAGGTGGAAACAGCTAAAATATGGAAACCTTTTCACATCAAACATGGGGGCCAGCAAGTCATATCAGAATTACAAGCAGCCCGACCCCAGAGCAAGTCTGCTCTCAAACACCAACATCTTCCTGTGCATCTTCACCAGAAACGTGGGGGTCGTTTATCAACAGCTAGGGCACAGAAGGAGAACTGAGAAGGATTCTCCCTAGGGCACATGCAGCCCCCTCCCCAGTGCAAAGCAGGCACCTTTAGAGAGTGGTGGGGAGGGCAGGAGATCAGATGGAAATCTACCCAAAAAGTTCTGGCTTTTGCCTGCAAGAAGAGTGAAGAAGGGATGTTCCAAAAACAGCCTCCCACGCTCCTCAAATTTTCAATGACCAAAAACTGAAAGTTGGACATGCAGCCAGAGGGGGCCACCTGAAGGGATCAGGGCTTTTTAATCACCGAAGTCTGGAAGTGGGGTGACAGAACTGTGAGAAATTCCACGGAGCCGCTCCAGTATTGGGGATACCAGAGCCTGAAGGCATCTAAGAAGAACTGAGAGAAATTCTGAGACATTCTGGGTCGCCCCAGAATGTAGGGAGGCCCCTTCTGAAGGCTGAAGAACAAACAGGATTACAGAGTTCTCTTGAAGGCACAGAAATTAAAGGGAAGCACTGGGAGCAAAGAGGGGTCTCTGGGGACCCAGACACTTACCAGCCAGGCTGGGAAGTAGGATGAGATCTCTCTGGGGGCTCAGCTCCGAAGCGCAGGCAGATTGCCGAATCCTGCCAGTTCTTGGCCCCATGCCCTGCTGATAGGACAGTGTCTCTCCAGTTCTCAAAATGTCTAGTCAGTGGTGAACTGGATCAAACTCCATGTGTAACAAAGCCCAGACCCAGATAACCTACAGTTCAAATAGATTATCCCTTCTCTCAGCACCCACAGCTTAACAAAAGATTGATGTGCAGAAAGTATCTGTCATTTGATTTATTATCTACATTTTTTGTCTGTGAAAACATTGGCATATAATCACAAATTAGGAAACACCCACACAAAAAATTAGAAAATGTGACATACAGACAAAACAAGAAGTAGTCTATAGAAGGAGACCCAATGGTGACTCTGTTGTTGCAATTATGACAGTGATTTTGAACAATTATGGAAAAAAAAAGAAACCCAAGGACCTATTTGAAGAAGTGGATAAAATCCATGAAGAGATAGTAACTCCAGAAGAAGTGTGGCAACTCTAAAAAGCTAAGAACTATATAGAAATGCTAGAAATAAAAATATAATAGCAAATATGAAAAATTTATCTAGTGGATTAAATTAGAATCAGTGTACTTCGAGATTGGTCAATCCAAATAGAAACACGGGGTGCCTGAGTGGCTCAGTTGGCGGAGCGACTAACTCTTGGTTTCAGCTCAGGTCATGATCTCAGGGTCCTGAGATCGAGGCCTATGTTGGGCTCTGCACTCAATGCAGAGTCTGCTTGAGATTCTCTCTCTCCCTCTTCCTCTACCCTTCCCCCAAGCTCTCTCTCTCTCTAAAATAAAACAAAATCTTTTTTAAAAAATCTAAATGGAAACACAAAGTGAAGAGTTAAAAACATAGAAAAAAGCATCTAATATCTGTTGTACAATACTTTTCCGTCCAACATTATTGTAATCCATTCCCAGAAGAAGAAAGTTATACAGAAAAAAATACATATTTGGGGAAAAAAAGTGGTGTGAACTTTCTAAAATTGAGGAAAAACATTGATGCAAAGATCCAAGAATCTCAGCAAATTCTAAGCAGAATTAAAAACAAAACAAAAACACAAAACACCTTGATGTAGAGTCAAACTGCTGGAAACTGAAGACCACGGGGATTAAAATCAGCCGGAAATACACTACATAACAGAATTCCAATTCACTTGCATCAGGACTTGACCTGGGTTTGGGTTTCACTGTTGCTTCTGTTTTTGTTCAGTGTATTTCAGATGCTGCTTTTCCCCACGCTGAGAGCAGGGCCTGGTTCACAGGGTTTCCTGCTCCAGGATCTGCTCTCCCGGTCCCCGCACATACATCTGGGCCTTGGAGGGCAGCCTGGCTCCGTCCCCAGTGGGAGCGCTTCCGCTGTGGTCCGAGCCACTTTGTGGCATCACCCTGGGCTGACCTGTGCTCTGGGCAGCCTCCACCACAGGCGGGTCCTGTGCGCCTGGTCCTTGGGGATGAGCGTTCTAACCATGCTTGGACACCGGTCTGTGATTTGTGTCGGGCAGGAGAGTGTTTCCTGCTCCTTCTCCAGTGGTAGCTCACCCCTGCTTGAAATGGATGCAGACTCCTGAATACATGATGGCATCCTGTCTCTCTCTCAGGTGCAGAAGGTTTCCTCCAGACACAACCCATCTTTGCCTTTATTCCGAGTAAGACAGAGGGGATTTTGCGTCTATTCTTTCCTCAGAATTAATTTTTAATTGGCCCTGGGTGTTGAGTGATTGCTGTCTCTAGCCACCCCCCCCCACCGAGTTTGGGGGGTTTTGCTTCATAGCACAGAATGATCCAGGGCAGCCTGGCAGGGCTGTGTGTCTGTGCCCCAGCAGCGACCTCCTCCATCCCTGCACCACCAAAGGGGTCTCTTGTCTCCCACCACATCCCTGACCTCTCTCGTGAGCACCTAGTGGGGAGCAATGCCAAAGGATGAAACGCGAACATAAACCCCCATTGGGTCTGGGATTTTAGTTATTCTAACCTGTTGCTAACCCACATTGGTTCTTCCATAATGTGTTGCAATTCCAGCCAGTCCTTCCTTACGTGTTTGTATGGCATTCACATCTTTCTTCTCTTCGCTGAAAAAGAACAGTTCCTGTGTCTGTCTCTCTCTCACTGAAGGGGATTATCTCCCTGTGGAATAGAGTTTACTTGAGGTGTGACTTTAACTCTCTGTTGAGCTCAAGGAAAAGTTATGATTGTGTAAATTATCTGGACTTTTTTGGTCATTGTTAGTTCGGAAATGATTTTTTTCTGGAAGCTTTCTTTATCCTGAGCAGAAGCAGAACTCAAGGGTATTTTTATATGTTGACTGATTCTAGAGTAAGAAGCAATCCATTGAGATGTGGTACATTCAGGGTGTATAAATTCCGCTGTCACTGCTCATCCCCACTGGGTGTTGCTAGATTTGAAGAGCAAGCATTTTATAACAGAAGGAGGGATGTTTGTGAATTTGGTCTAGCTTTTATTTGTAATGGTAAGAGCTATACTCTCTGGCTTTCCCGCATAGGTGGCCTGAATTAGATGAGCAAGCATACAATTTATTATGCATTACTGGACAGAAATATTATCTCCTGTTATCAAATGCTTATATTAATGCTTGTTTTTAAAATGATATGAGATCGTAGAGAACAGAAACAAAGCAAAGAATGCCCCACTCTTTCTTCTGCTTCCACTCACCCTACTTCTGGAATGACTGCTTCCACATTGGATTAATGCCCATACCTTCACCCCCCGCTCCCATGAGCATAAACACACATGAATAATCTTTGCCCTTCTGTTTTGGGGTTGTGGCAGTATCTGGGAAGTTAAAAATGATTGTGTTCATATTGACCATCTCAGAAAGAAGTACTAGTTGCCCCGTTTTGTGCTCAGCATAGATATTTCTTTTTTGCAAACTAGATCCAAAACAGTAGGAATAAAAAGCTAAATCCTATCACCACCTCTTTTTCAAGAAAGAACAAAATGTCTGGCTCACAGCAAACATTTAGTAATGAATGAATGATAACTTCTGATTATGATTGTTAATTGGGATTCACACATCTTGTAATTAATTAATTTCTCCTCCAGCCCCAGATGTTGGCAACGCTAATTGCCACTCTTAGATGAATGTTTGTCTCCTCTCCATTTCTTAATTGTTTTTTTGTTGTTGTTGTTTGTTTGTTTGTTTGTTAGTGGGGAATTGGGAGAAGCTGCATTAGGGACCATTATCTAGATAAATTTTTAACTAAAAATTCTATATATTATTCTGATTTTTGGACCTAATTCAAGTGGTTTTTATTTAGCCTCGTGAGTTCTTGTCATCTGTGACCCCATAGTCCACTCCTATAATTTACAAAATGCATGGTAATTTACCCGCTCCTTTTAAAATTAATGTGATAAAAATACTTTTGTTATTTACCTTAAAAGGATCAAATGAGATGACAGATACAAGAGATGTTGCTCATTCCTGAACTACATATATAATCATTATGTGTCTGACTTCCTCTCTAAATTGTGGACTCTTTGTGGACTGGGTTAGGGCTTGAATTCTTTCTATGCTTGGGGTCTAGCACACAGTAGGTACAATCTAATTGCTGATAAAAATAAATTAACACAATTGTAATGTAAGGTTAATCATTATAATAAGTGGAATGTACATAAAATGGTTTGTAACTCATTTTTAGTTTCTTATAAAACAATATAGAACCATGCACATAGTGAAAATTCTGTACATGTACAATATTTGCATTGTTCATTATATTATAAATTTATAATATATAATTTATAATCTGTATAAATCATATATAAGTGTATGTTATGTATGAATATTTATAAAAATAATAACATTTGTCATTGTGTATTTTATCCTGATACTATAGTTCCTAGGAAAGTCTTGCTGCAGAATAATTACTTTTTAAATGTTTTGGTTCCTTTTCCTTTTCTGTTACATACTTGTAATAAGTGAGAATTTTGCTCAATTTGTATTCTATTTAGAAAGAATGATACATTCTTCAAACTTCAGACATTTTTATCATGTTTAATTGGTGAATTCAAAAAATACAGAAGTATTATTACGCTATGAGTATTATTAAGTAAGCTAGATAGTAGTTGAACCTAAACATAAAGTAATGCCAACATTTGATTGAATACATTGTAAAAAATCAACTAAGCCAAGGAAGTAAGAGTAAAATAAGTATTTTTTTCTTGTACTTCTAATCCTTCAGGTTTTAACTTACATTTAATATCCTTGGAGAAAATTAAAAGGACATCTGGACAAGCCCAGCTCATTCTTCTAGATATTTTCAAAGTATCCCATTCCCCTGATAGTAAAAATACTGCTGCTTCTCCTTTCCTTGTTAAAGTGTAAGTTTTGTAAGGGAAGTGACCATTTTGGTGTTACTCATCTTTGGTTTTTCAGCCCTTTGAATAGCGTCTGAAACACAGTAGGCCAGCTCAGTGCATCTATTTAACAAGTATTTCTTGATTTTAAATGTAATTAAATTTGCATTTTTCCCTTATAAATAGCACCCAGATTATGATGCTATTTTATCCTGATACCAAAAAATTATCATCCTTGATTCCAAGGTCATGCTGCTAAAGCTAATTTCTTGTAATGAACTTCTTCCCACCTCAGTCTGTCATCAAGGAAAGAATTCACTGATGTCAATGATTTCAAGTATTCCAATGCCTTGACAAATAGATTTATTACTGGAAAATTGGCATTTTATTTTTTTTGTTTCATGTTTTTATTTAAATTCTAGTTAGTTCACATATATGGTAAAATTGGTTTCAGGTATAGAATTTAGTGATTTATCTCTTACATACAACACCCAGTGCTCATCACAACAAGTGCCCTCCCTAATACCCATCCCCATTTAACTCATCCCCCACCCACCTCCTTCCATCAACCCTCAGTTTGTTCTCTATAGTTAAGATTCTCTTATGGTTTGCTTCCCTCTCTCTCTCTTTCTTTCCCCCTTCTCCTATGTTCATCTGTCTTGTTTCTTAAATTCCACATATGAGTGAAATCATACTTTTAAAAGCATGTAAAACTTTTGGTTTGGGGAAGCAGATGATTGAGGAAGAGTTACTATCCACAAAAGATTTGAGTCAACTGAACATGATATGATGATTGAAAACTAAACAGATTAATATTATTTTGTTAGGGGAATAGTAGTTTGTTTATTATGGGAATAAACAAATTTCATAAGAACTTTGTTTTAAAATGAAACAAAAATAATAATCCACATCCAGAAATGAAGATAGAAATACAGAATACACACCTAAATTTATCCCTTTTTTAAAATTTTTCATATGTTCTCATAAATTTGGTAGATTTTTGCTGCTAGGCCCCCAAATGTTTTAATAATAGTACAATTCTAGTATCGACAAAATTCTTCAAATTACTATGTTTCATATCACTTGAAAAAATTGAAGATCTGTCATTGGCATTAATTATGTCAACAAAATAACATTTATTGTTGCATATTATTTTTGTCCTTTATTATACCAAAAAGTAAAGGATTTATAAGTATGTATATGTGATATTTATTTTTATTTCTAAAAATTTTGTTGAATTAACCACAAGATGTTACATGTAAAAACCATTTTCAGTTTACCCATATTTTTATTAATTTTGCCCATAAGTGTAAATATCATAATAATTATGAATAAAGGAGCTCCAGATAAGATAATGGCATATTTGCTCTAAAAGCAGATTGTATTTTGCTATGAAAACATGACACCAGTATGGTTCTAATTACCTCCTATATTTTGGAGAGTGGCAGCCGGCCAATGAACTGCATTTTTTTCTCCTAAAAGGATATAATCAAATAAATGGTAGATGAAGCTTTTGTTGACTCTTGGATATGTAAATTAAGCACGCTATTTAACAAGTTATTTTGTCATCCTGATGAGTGGAAACATTGATTTGCAAGACTAATTATACTCACTATTTTTAGAATAAGCAAAGGGCTTTGCATTATGTAGTTTTGCAGAGCATCAGAATTAGACAGGCAGGTTCCCTGCAGGTCAGGCCCTCTCAGAAGATGCCCCAGACTTTTACATAAAATTTATCTTAGTGGAGGAGGTGAGGTTTATAGATCAGTAATTCACTGTGGGGCCATTTCATGTTTAGAAGTCAATCAGAAGTGGCTGCTTAGACACACCTTCCCAAATGTCAATGAAGGTCTTCACCTGCAAAAAGGCCACTAATTACTGGTAAAATAAGTCCAGACCTTTACTAGTCCTCAGAAAAACAGTGTTCCTCCAGCATAAAAATATTATTTTTCTGTTGACCTAGTAAAACATCTTGTAAGTCAATTGAGATTCATTGAACACATCTGTTTTATGCTATAGGGGTTCAAAGAGAGTCCCAAGAGAAGAGTTAGCACTTAGGTTTTGGAGTTACCCAAATATATATAGAAGTAACAATCCTTTCCAAGGAAAGAAGCATATTAAGTAGATATTATAAGACAAAATTACATTTTAGGTTTCTGATTTTCAACTGCGAGGAAATTCAGGATTTTCATGGAGTACAGGAATATATCATCTAGACTAACATTTTTGAAAAACTGTCTCCTCTTAAGCACCTTTAGGATGGAGATCTGCGAATTGGAATTTAGTGTCAAGAATAAGTGGAGGGCGCCTGGGTGGCTCAGTTGGTTAAGCGACTGCCTTCGGCTCAGGTCATGATCCTGGAGTCCTGGGATCGAGTCCCGCATCGGGCTCCCTGCTCGGCAGGGAGTCTGCTTCTCCCTCTGACCCTCCTCCCTCTCATGCTCTCTGTCTCTCATTCTCTCTCTCTCAAATAAATAAATAAAATCTTTTAAAAAAAAAAAAAAAAGAATAAGTGGAAAACACCCTTCCATTTGTTTGTGTCATCTTCAATTTCTTTCATCAGTGTTTTGTAGTTTTCAGAGTACAGGTCTTTCACCTCCTGGTTAAGTTTATTCCTGGGTATTTTATTCTTTTTGGTACAATTGTAAATGGGATTGTTTTCTTAATTTCTTTCTGCTACCTTATTATTAGTGTCTAGAAATCCTACCAATTTCTGGGTATTAATTTTATATCCTGCAATATTACTGAATTCATTTATTACTTCTAATAGTTTTTTGGTGTAGTCTTTAGGGTTTTCTAGTATACTATCATGTCATATAGTACCATGTCATCTGCATTAATAGATGAGTAGATAAGGAACACAGTGGAATATATGTGTGTATATATATACATATATATATATACACACACACACACACACACACACACAATGTACACACACACAAGAATATTACACAGCCACAAAAAAGGTGCGATCTTGCCATTTGCAACAACATGGATGGACCTAGAGGTTATTATTGCTAAGTGAAATAAGTCAGACTGAGAAAGACAAATGCCATATGATTTCACTCATATGTGGAATCTAAAAACCAAAACAAATGAATAAACAAATAAAAAGCAGAATCGGACCTATAAATATGGAGAACTAACTGATGGTTGCCAGGGGGAAGGGGGTGGGAGATGGGTCAAGTGGGTGAAGGGGAGTGGGAGATCCAGGCTTCCAGTTATGGAATGAGTAAGTCAGGGGAATAAAAGCCACAGAGCGGGGAACATAGTCAATGATACTCTAATAGTGCATGGTGACAGGTGGTAGCTCACACCTGTGAGCATGACGTAACACAGAAGTTGAATTGGTAGGTTGTACACCTGAAAATTAATGTAACATTGTGTGTCAACTATACTCAAATTCAAAAAGCAATTGAAAAAAATAAGTGGAAGATACTTATAACCTGAAAATTTGTGTGCAAGTCTCACATTTGTGGGTGTCAGAGGATGCTGAGAACACTGAATTTATTAGGTAACAGAAAGTTGTCTTCTTTCAGTGTTCCTTACTCAGAAATACACCCAAGAAATATCTTTTTGATTTAAGAAGAGAAAGTTGGATCATTCTCCTAGGGTTAATTCCCCTAGGGCAGGGACAATCACAGTGCTGTTCACCTGTCCTCTCCTCCTGAGAAATCAGTTTGCCTCTACTAAAGGTGACATATTCCTGCTGGAGACGAAGTGAAATCGGGGAAGGAATGTGTGTCCACATCAGCACCCGGCCAGCTCTTCAAAGACTCCGTGACAAGCCCATTCTGGAGTTGACAGTAATGTTACTGCTAGTGGCAGGGGCTAGGCTTGCAAGATTCAAAGCTGTACTATTTATATTAAGCTATAACTGTAAATCTTTATCCTCCATCTCCTTGTCTCCCCAGTCTTGGGATATACCCGGACATTCGGCCATCAGATTAAAAGTCACATTTGGAAAAGTAAAGCTCTAGTTTAACACCATCTGGATCATTTTTATTTTTTCCATCCTCATTACTAGTTAAAGACGTATTTTACCTGTACACTTCAAAACCTGAATTAAACCTCCCTGAGTGACATGTTACATAACGACATAGAGAGGTGAAATAACATTGGTCGAAAGTAAATTTCATGAGCCAGGCACTACATTGGGAACTTCGTACGAATGATCTTCTTTAATCCCCACAGCAATCCTGTGAGATTGGAATTACTGTCCTCGCTTTACCAAAGAAGCTGAGGGTTACAGATGTTAGTGACTCCCTGGCAGATAGGACCCACAGCTACTAACCTGCAGAAGTGGAATTCAAACCAGATTTGTCTCAGTGAAAGTCTGTGCCTACTTTATAATCTGAGCAAAAGAACTTCAGGATTTTAACTATGAAACAATTCAGTCACCCAGTGCAATTATTCACTTGATGCTTGGATTGCTTCTAAAATAACACTTTTAATTAGTCATCGGCTAATGCTTAAAGATTGCTAATAATGATCAGAACTTTTAAGATCTTCTCTCTTAGCAACTTTCAAATATGCAATACAGTACTGTTAACTATAGTCACCATGCTGTACATCATATACCCATCACTTATTTTATATTATGGTGATTATTTCACAATATATACAAATATGGAATCATTATGTTGGAAACCTGAATTATGTCGTATGACATTATGTATATTATGTTGTATGACAACTGTGTCTCAATTTTATTTATTTATTTTGTGTTTTTATTTTTTAAAAGATTTATTTATTTATTTTAGAGAGAGTGAACACAAGGGGGAGGGGCAGAGGGAGAGGGAGAGAATCCCAAGCAGACTCCCCACTGAGCATGGAGCTTGACACAAGGCTCGATCCCATGACCCTGAGATCATGACCTGAGCTGAAATCAAGAGTGAGACACTCAACCAACTGAGCCACCCAGGCACCCCTTATATCTTAATTTTAAAATAATAAAGAAAACATAAATACAAAAATTGGGGACTAAAATTAAGAAAAAAAGATTACTAATAATGAGAAATTGAGGCAGGTTATTGAGCTCAAAAATTTCTAGTTTCCCTGTCCAACATCTTAGAAGCTAGCCACAGGAACTGCTTAAATTAAAATTAAATAAAACTAAAAATTCAGTTCCTCAGTCTCACTGCATTTCGATTGCTCCATAGCTTCCTGTGGCTGGTGGTTACCATATTGGACAGCATTTAATATATAAATGAACTCACACACAGATGTCTAATATATTAAATTCAAGAGGAACTGATCTAGTTAGTATCTGAATGCTTAAAGCCAGTCTGAAATACAGTGCATTCATTAACAACCTTGTGATAACTCTTAAGCACCTCCTAATACCCCTATGGCTTGAAGAGCACAATTTGAAGGTGGCTATTCTAGAGAAATTATCAACATCATTATAATTGTGATGTATAATTATAGAATGTCAGAGGTGGAATGGATTCCAAGATCAGCCTATTCAATCACCTCATTTTGCCAAAGAGGAGACAGAGTGCAGGCAGGTGAAACCATCATCACGCTTCAAAATTAATAGCTCAATTGTCTTTCCCGTTTGCTTATTCTAAATTCCCATTCACCACACATGGGGGCAAAAAATAAACTGGAGTTCCTTAAATGAAGTTCATGAACTCTAAAAGGACACAGATCCACCGAAATTGCATATATTATTCTTGTCATTTATTGTATATGACCAAGGGAAATGACCCATAGATCCACACAGATTTCATCAAAATCTCAGAGCGTTTTTGTGATACTCAAAACCATGAGACTACTGTGACCCTAATGAGTATGTGCAACGTAAGTTTCCTACAGAATGACTGCACTTCAGGCTTTAAAGGACTTTCCTTGCAGTACATATTGAGACCCAAAGTAATAAGAAAGGGGCAGGCATCAGAATTAATTCATAGAACAATTCACCCTTGCAGGAAACTCTTAATTGAATTGGAAACATCACATTAAATTAAAATAAACATTTGCATATTTGACAAAGAGACTAGACCCCTTTGTTGTAAACACTGTTGAGAACAACTTTGACGATTTAAGAAACAAAACAGACTCATTTCACTTGCTTAATATAAAAGCAATAAAGGAATTGGAAATCCTAAAGCAATTCTTGGCAATGATCAGAAATATTCTTGACTTTTTATTCTGAATTTGATGACATATAAAGCCCAGAGGACAAAGAATGTTGTGGGAAAAAATATGTAAAAATAACTTTGATTTTAATTCCCATTATTGTGGATATGTAATAATTCTTTTCACATTTTCAAGCTCAATCGTTCGTAATTTGTTATTTTGATTTTTGTAATATTTTGAAATATTGATACAACAAAAGCTGTTATGCCAACTATGACATTTTCCATTATTTTAATGCCATTTAGATCCTGTCCATCTATTTATTATCAAAAGAGTGAAACTTGTTTAATGATTGCTGGATTTTTTTTCAGTGTTTTGCATAATTACCATTTTTGAGCTATTTTCCTACAGGAAATTAAATGCTATTTACAATGCATTTGTTTATTTTTTTCCTTGTAAAATGCTGCTTTGAAATAACTTCTCACGATGTGAATGGTCTTGGAAAAAATAAAGCAGCTGAAACACAGAAAGGGACATTTTTGCCCTGACACCTTATATATAAAATCTTCTGTCTAGCAATGCAGTGCAGTCGGCACACCCGTAATAAGCCCATCAGTTCTCCAGGATACTTGCCTCATAGCGCACGAGAAAAATGTTGCCAAAACCTCGGTATCCAAAAGTGTTAATGCACTGCTTCGCCGTGCACGATGTTGTGAAATGGCTTCCTCCCAGGAAAACAAACAAACAAACCAAAAAAAGTAACACAATTATTGAATTTCATTGAGACCTAGATGGGAGCTGTGTCTACACAGGAGGATTATTGCACGTGGAGTTAAGCAGAGGACTGGCTTTTTATGAGCTTGATGGAATTGGGGACCGATCCTCTGTGTCTAGCAGCGATGGACAATTGAGGGTCCACAGATGAGCAGCATGACATGAATGATAAATCTATCTTTGGATAAAATGGGGGACTTAGGTATTTTATCCACCCAAATATCTAATTAGCAATTTTTTATAATCTGATCATACAGAAGAAATATGTGTGTACACAGTCTATTCTCCGGAGTCCCCAGTGGCGGCTGGGTAGAATATGCCTTTACTGGCTCCTCCCTCTTCCCTGAATCCTTTCTCTCCTGTCTTACCAGCATTTCCTGGGACCATCTCCCAAATATGTAGTGTGCACTAAAGAACTAAAGTTTGTATCCTCCTATCATTAGGATAACTAGACAATCTACAATCCCCATATCCTAATCTGTACAGCACTGGCCCAAGAATTACCCCTGTCAAATCTTTAAGGAAAATGTTCTCAGGTTCCTCCGTGGCTAATGACAATGAACAGAATGCTGGGTTGTAGGATTTTTATTACCTGATACTCTCTCAGTGTTTTCAAATAGGAACCAAGGCAATTAAATGAAGTAAGTTTTGAATCTATTGTCTTTTGAGGATCAGCCAAGCTGAGATATGTACCAATTATAATGAGCAGGGGAGGAGGGAGAAAGATCTTTATACTTTGATAAATGAAAATGACATCTCATGTTTAAAATTCTTTCATAAATAAAGAGATGAAGCATCTTACCCCATTTATTTGAAGTCTACATGAACTTTCTCTTTCTTAACTACCCATGTTTGGAGTAGTTAAGTGGGGGCAGGCAGAAAGGTGGAAGAGGAAGTTTCAAGGTCATGCCTGGCACTAGCTGGGAGGGGCTCTGTCACCTGCTTGTCTTGGGACTTATGGCACTTAACCTCTGTGAATCAGTGTACTCATTCTTAAAACTCTGATACCAATATCGAATGAAGCATTAAAATTAGGATAATGGGGGGGCGCCTGGGTGGCTCAGTTGGTTAAGTGTCTGCCTTCGGCTCAGGTCATGATCCCAGGGTCCTGGGATCAAGCCCCACATGGGGCTCCCTGCTCAGCGAGGAGTCTGCTTCTCCTTCTCCCTCTGCCCCTTCCTCCCCCACTCCTGTTCTCTCTCTCTCTCTCTCAAATGAATAAATAAAATCTTTAAAAAATAATAACGTAAAATAAAACTAGGATAATGGATATAAATCACTGAGCCCATTGACATATGAATAAACATTCAGAAAATGGTAGGGATGGTGAATTTATGCCCCCCTCAGCTATTTTACTCTGTTTTTTTTTTTTAAAGACTATCTTTCACTTACTATATGATGAGTTCATATAAAACTACTAACCCCCTACCTATTTACTATACATGTTTATCAAACATGAACTTTAGTCTCATAAAGAATGTTCATATATATATGTAGTTAAATTTGCCCGTTGTATCTTGTCATCTGATATTTCTAACCTTAAAAAATTTTGCATCTCCCTCTCCAAGGTTTGATAAATATTTAAAGTATTTAATTACAAATGATGTATTCTGAACTCATAAGCTCTCCTAAAGCCTTTATCTCATTTTGGAGGAAAAACAAAGCATCCAGTTAAGCTTCTCTTTATGTATCTTAAAGAATGTTTTTATTTATAAATATTCCCTTTTTGTGCTTAAGAGTTTGTAGGAAACATAAAGAAATTTCTCTGCTCCGTAAAGTTATGGACCTCCCTATGGATTAGCTGCCTGTGTAATCCCCTCCCCTTGGGCACAGAGAGAACCTGAGATCTGATGAGACATCACTCCCTTAATTATGTTATGTTATGTTATGTTATGTTAGTTATGTTATAGGGTGAAAGAGATTTTGCAGATGGAATTAAGGTCCCTCATCAGTTGACTTCGAGTTAATCAAAAGAGAGATTCTCTTGGGTAGGACCTAATCAAAGGAGAGAAGACACAGCAGCAGATACCTCTGGGGGCCTGGAAGAAAGCACAGCCTTGTGAACTATGTCTGTAGAGGATCCCAGGGGCAGCCTCAGGACCTATCCTGCTGGGGCTCTGCTCACAACCAGCAAGAAGAGAGAGACCTTAGTTCTACGCCACAAGGAACAGAATTCTGCAGCAACCTCAGTGAAGCTTGGGAAAGAACCCAGAACTCCAGATAAGACCATAGTGCTAACCAAAATTCTGATTTGGTCCCTCAAAACCCTGAGGAGAAGACCCAGCTTTGCAGTGCCTGGACGCCTGACCTACAGAAACCGTAAGATGATAAATTGTTGTTTCAAGATGCAAAATTTGGGATAATGCATCAATAGAAAATGAACACACTCCTACAAAATTTTACGATTGTTTTCTAGATCTTTTTCATTTTGGTCAACTTGAACTTACAGAGATGTGCTCGACGTTATGCCCTATGTAGACTTTATCCCTTCCCACAGTGAAAGTAAGGCAGTCATTTGAGACATGAATGTACTTACAGTTAAAACATACCCAGCTTACTAATGTCGAATCACAGTTTGATGGAACTAGATAGCTAATAATAATAGTGAAACATCATAGTAATACTGATAATCGTAATGATGTAATAGCAAACAAATATTTCATTTCATAGTTAAATATGCGATACACTTAATATGCACAAATTTTTATTTAAGCCTCACTTTTTTTTTTTAATTTGAACTCATTTAACAGATGAGGAAATATCCTTATAAAAATTGAGTGACTTGCTGAAGTTCACAGTCATTAAGTGGTGGAATGCTGTGTTAAATCAAGGCCACCTAACTCTAGAGATTGGCTTTTGATCAGTCACAGTTTTGTGATTTCTTTTAAAGGAAGAGTCTTTTTTTTTTTTTTAAAGTAAAGCCAGGAAGATTATTACATTTGGGATGTAAAGAGTGAAATTCATCCAAGAACAACCAAATTCAATATTCTTAAATATTTGAGAACACGATGCATTAAGATTCAGCCAAACTCAAATATTTATCAACCAGTTACCTAAGTGCTTCAGATACCAAACGGCCTACAACCACAGGAAATCCCAGGTCACGATGAAATTTTTTCTTTTAATATTTTATTTATTTGACAGAGAGAGACACAGCGAGAGAGGGAACACAAGCAGGGGGAGTGGGAGAGGGAGAAGCAGGCTTCCCGCCGAGCAGGGAACCTGATGTGGGGCTCGATCCCAGGACCCTGAGATCATGACCTGAGCTGAAGGCAGATGCTTAATGACTGAGCCACCCAGGTGCCCCGGTCATGATGAAATTTGATAGAACTATTAATATTGTTAGAGTTTCTACAGATTAGTAGAACTTAGAAAATTTAAATCAAGATCATTATACAAATTAGGGATATGAATCTTAGGAGATGAAGTGACTTGCTCAAGCTTAGCTAGTTTTCCTTCCCTATTACACTTTTCTCAAGAAACCAGAAAAATCACAGGAGCTACAGAAGTGAAGGCATGATGGGGTCCCAGAATCAGCTTTAGGTGCTTTTCTTGAAGATGGAATGTATGTTTTCTTTTCTGCCCTGTGGAAAATCATGGGAAGTTGTAAAAATCAGGTTCACATGGACATCAGACAGACATAACCAGGAGAAGCTGTGATAAACCAGCAGAAAACAGGGAAAAAACAAAAAATATTAGGTTCAAGGCCACGAATGAAGTATAGTTTTGAGACAAGATAAAAGGCTAAATCAGAAAGTCTGAGGTCAGGCTGGTATGAATATAAAGGTCTAGTTAGAACAGGGATAACTTTCTGAGAATTTATGAGGTGTGGTATCTCTGCTTTCTAGATCTGAACTCCTCTGAACATGGGGTTATTTCAGAATAATTGATAAAATTATTATTTGTTAAGAAATAGGAAATAGACCATATCAACCCATAAGCTCTTAGGTCTATAAATGTTGAATTTCACATTTAGTCACATGTTCACTACTGCCTACATTGTCATTACTTCTATGGTTGACTGTAGGAATCCAGAAAGTCTCTTATACTCTAATGCTCTTAGTGTCTTGGGAATTTTTTTACAAATTCCAGATACTTCCATGATAATATTTCAGATACCATAGCTTCTGCTATATATGCTTTGCAAGACACCCACATATCTATGTACAATTTCCCTCCAGCCCCTCTAGAAGTCCATCAGAAAATAACCAGTAAGGACACATGGTCTACAAGCCACTTCTAATATACCCATCCACTGTATCTTTTTGCATGCTTTTTGATGGGTATGCATAAAGTGCAATATCATGAATGTCTGTTCAATAAGTCATGTATTGACTACAAGTCAAAGCAAGCAAGTGCTAAATCCATCCCAATATTTTTTCTGCTCAAATCAATGGGCATTGGCCATTTAAAACAGGAATTAATAATAGTGACAGATTTCAATGCTACTGCTAGGAATTTATATTAATACAAACAGCATCCACATTATACTTGACCCTGTGACATAAAAGACAGAAAATCAATACCCTTATATCCCTGCTTGGATTAAATTCTCTTCTTGGAATATGCTACTTAAAAGTCAACCATAGTGCTAACATTTTCTGCATAATTAAGATAACTTCATAAAAGGTAAAATAAATTATAACATAGCAAGCACTTTTGTTGGAAAATTAGGATCAAATTAAATAACACTCAAAAACCCAATGGCAATAACATCCCTGATCACAAGAATTACTTATTGTAACCCAAGACGCCAAAACTGTAAGTCAAGTTGTTCTCTACTTTTTGTTGCTATTATCTATTAATAATGAAGTGGTGTAAGTGTGTGGATGTGTGTGTGTGTGTATTTAAAGCACACAAGCTCAAAATGTGGAAGACTGTGAGATGTTTTTGTACCTGGATAATGCGTAGGTAGGAAAGCAATTTAAAGCAATAGAATGCATTATTTAATGTCAGTAAGACTTTCAGTGTGACTCAAACTTAATGATTTTTTGAGGGGAGAAATAAATGGGCTGAGCTCCATCAGATGTCTACTCAATTTCACACTGCAGATAGTGTTTTAAAAGAAAATTTACTATGAAAGTTGGAAAAGTAATTACTCTTCAACTGCAGAGCTATTGTTTTTTAAAAGATGCATGTATAATTTGGCCTTGGCATCAGAAAAGAGCAGTCATGATGTTCAGAGAAAGATCCACTAGTACAAAAATATCTAGAAAAAATGGGAAAAAAACAGACATTTAAGATATCCTGAATGAAGTATAAAATATTGTCATAGGTGATTTAAGAAATTCAAGGGGTGGGGGGCCTAGGTGTCTCAGTAGGTTAAGTGTCCAACTCATGGTTTAGGCTCAGGTCATGATCTCAGGGTCATAAGATGGAGCCCCACTTCAGGCTCCATGCCCAGTGCAGAGTGTACTTAAGTTTCTCTCTCCCTCTCCTCTCCATCCCTCTGCTCTCTCTCAAATAAATAAATAAATCTGAAAGAAAGAAAGAAAGAAAAAAAAGATAGAAAAGGTAGAAAATAGAAAAGAAAGAAATCCAAGGAAGTTACATTAGAAATACAAACATTCCATCCCATTCTTTCTTGGATATTCCCAATTGACTGACTTCCTTGATGGGCCCTTTATTATTTAAAAAATGTGCTCACAGACAAACTAACCTTCCTCCTACCCCTTTCATTACTTCTTTTACCACTTTGCCAATGACTTTCAAAATACGGACTCAATCATTTGTTTTGGGGATAGAGTCTTCTATCTCTCTTTAAAGATTTCTAAGATAAGCACCATTTGCCATGTAAGTGCAACCTCTCAAGCATTCATCTTCAATTTCCTTTTAAACTTATTATTGTTGTATACGTACCACATACTTTGCACTGTTCCAGGCACTGGGGAAACAAAAAGAAACCAAACATTCAAGCGCCTCTTGTAAAGGAAATTAATGTTCAACTCTTTTAGTAGATCTGAGTCTAATCTAAATTCAAATCTTTTATCAAATTTTGCACCAGCTCAACTATCTTTATTAGAGCTGACAGTATCTGAGAATCAGTCTTCTGTTACACTATAGCTTCCAAAGTCTATACTTTTCACTCTCTACACACTATTTTTTTTAAGATTTATTTATTTGAGAGAGAGAGGGATAAAATCGGGGGAGGGGCTGAAGGAGAGAATCCCCCAGGCATGGGGCTGGATCTCAGGACCCATGAGATCACAACCTGAGCTGAAACCAAGAGTCAGACGCTTAACTGACTGAGCCACCCAGCACCACTCCACGCAATATTTTTGTATGTAATTTGAAGCTACATACATTTTCCTCTTGAGAATTTCCTGGGTCTCAACCTTAATTTTTTTTTTTTTTTTGCTTCCTTCAAAACAGCAATCTACAGAAAATGAAATTGGTTCTAATGCACTCAATGAAATAAATGTATTGATGATCTAACAGGGCCATTCACAATTCTGAACAATGCAGATAAGAAATGAACAAAATAAACAAGCATCCTTGCCTCAAAAAGCTTGTGTAGTGTTCATTATGTATACATGATTTTCTTTGTCATTTGAGTAACTACAACTGCAGCAAGATGGTCGGCCTGTGTCTAGAAAATCTTCCACGCTCATTAAGAAATTAAGAAAGCATTGTCAGCGTAGATTTAACCCTCACAGGAAAATACGATCTATGTGATCTCAAATCACCAGGTAACTAAATATAAAAGGTAAAATAAAAATCTTAACCAGAAACAAAACCTATAAATATAATCATGGTGAACTATTTTAAATGACTTTAAAATTTCAATATTTAACTGCAAATTGTGAGACATGATTAAAAAGTGAAGGTGGGAAAATGTTAGAAATAAGGTAGAAATCTATGCTTAAAATTAAATATGCAAAAAGATGCCGTCTTTGGACTCTTCTCTACATATTCTTTACATGCCTTTTCTTCCTGGAGTTTTGGGCACTCCAGTAAGGTTTCTCCTATGCTTATCTCTTATAAGACAATTAATTATACTTTATTCTCAGTGCAATGCTTTTACTGTTCTCAAAATTAAATAAACAGAACTTCTGCTTTTTTTGATATTTGTAACTACCTATTCTCAGTTTTTCTTTCCCAGTGATCATTCTATTCCCAACTAAAAATAGGCTGTGCAACTCTAGGACATGGCATTGATCAGGGTCCTTTTCTTTTTTCAGTGATAATTCAATGTTGATATTTTATCCACGTCCCATTTCTTTCCCTAGAAAAATCAATATCCGTATATTCTTTTATTCCTTCAACCTATGTTAATTAGCCATTGTATGCCATGTAATATCCTAGGGAAATATAAAATAATGAACATTTTCTTTTTAGGAGTTGGTAGCCTAGTGGAAACCATAGTCAAAAAGACATATATTTATCACAAAATGTAATAACTTTTAATAGAGGTAAATAAGAAGGTAGAGAGCTTTGGAAGAGTGGCTTTTAGAGTCTAGATGAAGAATGGGAGAGGTGCTAACAGAATGAGGGCTGCAAAACTATTTCATTTCCCTCTGTCTGAAAGCTCGAGGGGACTGTAAATAGATGCCATCACACAAATCTGTGCAGTTTATCCCCAAATCAGTTATTCTACTTGTAAAACATGAGATGTTTAACTTAGAGAAACATGAATTCCGATTTCACCTTTGTCTCAAACTCGTTAAAAAGGAAGGAATCTGAATGTTATCATAACACTAGAAAAGCTGGGCATTTTGTATATTTTAAGATGCTTCCACATGTTTCTAGTTAACTTGTCTCCTGGAATTGGCCATCCGATTGTTCTACCTGGGTTTGTCTTCCTGCTTCTGGATGGACCACTTTCTTACTCGTAAGCTGCAGCAGTGCCATCCCTGTCTCCTAGCATCTCCCAGAACAGTACTGTCT
The DNA here is from genome assembly GCF_004348235.1 of Phoca vitulina. Classification (NCBI taxonomy): domain Eukaryota; kingdom Metazoa; phylum Chordata; class Mammalia; order Carnivora; family Phocidae; genus Phoca; species Phoca vitulina. The sequence goes on from NW_022589730.1 coordinate 15,285,308, forward strand.
TGAAATGCACTTGACTCTTGAACAACACAGGTGTGGACTGCGCGGGTCCACTTATACATGGATTTTTTTTTTAATAAATAGTGTACAGTACTCTAAATGTATTTTCTCTTCTCTATGATTTTCTTGATATCATTTTCTTCTCTCTAGCTTACTTTATTGTAAGAATACAGTATATAATACATTTAACATATAAAATATGTGTGTTAATTAACTGTTCATGTTATCAGTAGGGCTTCTGGTCAACAGTCAGCTATTAGTAGTTCAGTTTTGGGGAAGTCAAAAGTTATACTTGGATTTTCAAATGCATGCGGGTCTGGGGCCTCTAACCCCCACACTGTTCAGAGGTCAACCGTTATGTTATTTCTTGTCTTTTCATCCCATATTGAACGGACCAATCTACCTGACTGATAGGCTTCAGGCAAATTCATGAGCAGTATTCCTGAGAACTGCTGTAGGAAGGGCTCCTCTGGCCCTGAGGGACCTTGGATGGCCTGAATCTCAGGTGGGTATAAATTTGAATGCTCCCCCTCAGCACCTCTTCACCGTGATAGTGGCAGTTGGAGTGGAAAGCCTTCGGAAGCGGCCTTCTTGCTGGGAGATTCTTTACTTCTGCATGGGAGTAGGGGCCCTTTCTGCTTTTAGGGGTCGTGAGGAAAGCCTGGGGGTTGTTAAAACTTGAGCAGCTGCCTCTGGGCTTTTGATTTTTAAATTTTAATATCTGTGCCCCTTTTGGCTGAAATTATACTTTCCATATGAATTGTATGCCCCCCCACACTTTTTAATCATTTTGCTACCAGGATCCATAATATTTGCTTTTTATTATGTAATACATGGTTATTTCATTGACTTCCACTAACCATAAACTGTATGGTTTTCTCCACCATTGTTTCAGGCTCTTCTGTAAAGTCCTATGCATCACACTAACTAAATGCCTTCGCTATTTAGTTCAACCTTTTTAATTTTAGACACAAGGAATATAAGATGTAAGTAAATATAGACATAAGTACTCACATTAAATGGGTCCAAAGGCAACCCCAAGCAGTGAAACTCCCAGGCTTACCTCTCCATTCCCACTCTGCTGCTGAACAGAGGGGGCTACCCATTCTCTGCCAGACTTCCTCAGAATTTAGGAATAAATGAAGAGTCTCAAGTTTTAACAAGATAGAAAGCTCCAAATGACTATCAACTAATATGAAGTATGAATAGACTTGCCACAAAATTTAAAGGATACTTCTATCACTCTGTGAGTGTGTGTGTGTGTGTGTGTGTGTGTGTGGTCTTGACCCAGGTTTGAGAGCCGCTGATAGGTCAGTTAGTCCTTCTCAACCATTAGATTCTGTCCACACCCGAAACGACCTCTCCTATGACCCCAAGGGCCAGGTACCAGGCAACCAGGGACAGCCCCGAGCCCCCTGACATTATTCAAATTAGCCAATCCCAAGCATGTTTGCCCAGCCTCCCCTTTCTTTTCCACAGAAACTATAATCAAAGTGCTTGTTCACAGCTCACTTCCCTCCCTCTGCCTGCTGACCCACCCAGTGCTTGGTGCTTCCCCTGAGTGGCCCTGTCCTGGGGTTCTGTGTTCTCCCCAGGATGCTGGGAGTAAACAAACTGTAAAACTCTTTCCGGTCTCACCATTCACCACCACCACAAAGTAGCTAAAACAGCTTCAACTTAACATGTTGGATTTCTCAAGGCGCCTGGGTGGCTCAGTGGGTGAAGCGTCTGCCTTTGGCTCAGGTCATGATCCCAGGGTCCTAGGATCAAGCCCTGCATCGCTCCCTGCTCAGCAGGGAGTCTGCTTCTCCCTCTCCTCCCTACTCCTCCACTCCTGCTCTCTGTTGCTATCTCTGTCTCTCTCTCTCAAATAAATAAATTTTTAAAAACCATGTATGTGTGCAGAGGTGGTGTGGATGTGAGCGTGCATGGAGGAGAAAAGCTGCTACTCTCAGTAAGCCAAACGCTCAGGTTAAACAACTGATGAGTGTTACTGTGGGCGTTGTTTTTTTGTTTTTTGGGGGTTTTTTTCTGTCATATTGCTACTTCTATTGTGGAAGACAAAAGCATTTCCATTTCAACAGTTTGTCAGCTTTATTAATGTTGAGCAAAATCAATATGTTATGAAAATGAAACAGATATCTATAGTTTTGGGGCAAAATTATAAAATTAAACATATAGGTAACCTATTTATATACTGCTATAAAGTATTTTTTGAAGAGAGATATGCAAAGAAGCTATTACCTACATGAAATGTATATTTAAAGATTTTTTTTTCATCCTGGGAGCCAGGAATATAAAAAAAAGAGTGGATATATTTAACCATAACATGCTGTGATTCATCGAACAGCACAAACTTTCATTTCATGGAGTTTATCTGTTGACGTTGATTTAAACTATCATTTGTTTTATCATGTGGGAACATAAGTTATGTGGTCAAAAATACAAGGATTTTGAACTAATGTTGATTCAAGTTGTGTTGTCTTATCGTATTGTCTTTTCAAAGGGCTGCCAGTTGAAAAGGGAAGCATTATGTTTACAAATCTGTTTTGAAATGTTTGCCAAAATTTTGGTAGTATCTTTAATAAAGATGTTTGTCTCCAGCATCCAATAAATAAATAAATAAATAAATAAATAAATAAATAAATACTTAAAAAAATTTAAAAACCATGTTGGATTTCTCAGTGATGTTTCATTTGAGAATGGTAAACGGAATGCCAACACGTGTGAGAACAAAACACAGGTTTGCTTAACTCGGAACAAATAAGGGATGTCGGTTTTACAAGTACTTTTACAAGACTATTTGACAGCCTGCGGACTAATAATGCCACCTGGTGGACAAATGAGATAAGTGCAAAGAAGGTTTCTAGGTAGGCGTGTGTGTGTGTGTGTGTGTGAATTAGGGAAATAGTAAAGGGATTTTATTTTTTTTATTTAAAGATTTTATTTATTTGTTTGACAGAGAGAGACACAGCAAGAGAGGGAACACAAGCAGGGGGAGTGGGAGAGGGAGAAGCAGGCTTCCCGCTGAGCGGGGAGCCCGATGCGGGGCTCGATCCCAGGACCCTGGGACCAGGACCTGAGCCGAAGGCAGACGCTTAACGACTGAGCCACCCAGGCGCCCTAGTAAAGGGATTTTAGTAAATGTTCTTGTGTGAAGTCACAGTAAAGCATATTCAATTGAAGCTATAAAAAGTCCAGTTCCTGTGAGCTGTGATTTGCAGCTTCTTCCCACATACATTTAACAAGGTTTACTAGTAATTAATACCAGATCCCTCATCTGTCATTTATGCAGAGGCAACTTAAGCAAATTGCTTAATTTCTCTGAGTCTCAGATAATTTACAGCCATAATATCAGTTAATTCTCACAAGAGAACACTGCATGGAGGATATTAATATTCTCATTTTTTTTAATGAGAAATCAAATTCTGTGGCTTGAAACAAATTAGGCCTTCTACAGCAGGTAATCCTCCCAGCTGATCAACCCTTTGAATATTATTTCATTTATTAGAACTTTGATTAAATGGCACACAAAACCCCACAGCTTTCTGTTTCTTTAGACGTTTTTATAAATAGAAAATGATTTCTGTTTCATTTGATTTGATGTAGATAAAACTTGTGCAAAGACATCAAGCACAGATGTGACCTCCATTGGACAGAGATTAGAATATGAAGCGGGTATGGTGCTCTCTAGAGAGAAGATGGCATCCTGTTAAAAAGAAAAAGAAGGGAGATTGGGAAATTGCTATTTGCTCTGGCTTGCCTGAACTGTTGAGACCCTTGGAGGAATTGGAACCTGCACTGTGGACTCTCCCCTCTTCATCCCTCGGAGTGTGGATCTCACTGTGTGAAGAGCAAATGCTCTGCCCAGCCGCATTGCCATGCACCGTCCTTCCAACCCCACATGAAGACTCAGCGATGGGCGAGGGCTGGCCCCCGCTCTGCCTTAGCATTTTTCTTTATTTTTTTTAAATCAGGTTTTTTGAAGTATAATTCACACAAAGCAAACTTACTTTTTTATGTATATATTTCTATCAGTTGTGTTTTTTTGTTAAAGATTTTATTTATTTGAGAAAGAGAGAGAGAATGAGTGGGGAGAGGCAGAGGGGGAGGGAGAGGGAGAGAGAATCTTAAGCAGACTCTGGGCTGAGCGGGGCTCGATCTCCCCACCCTGAGATCATGACCTGAGCCTAAACCAAGAGTCCTCACGCTGAACCAACTGAGCCACCCACGCGCCCCTATTTCTATCAGTTTTAACAAATATATGCAACCACATAGCCACCATCACAATTGAGAAGTGGGGTATTTCCATGACCTCAGAGTTTCCTTGTCCCGCTGATAGTTAGTCCCCTCTGCACAACCCCCAACCATGGCAACTCCGGCTATACATTTTGTTCTTATCATTTCATCTTTTCTAAAATGTCATACAAATAGAATCAAACAGCATGTAGCCTTTTATGTCTGGCTTCTTTCACTTACAGTAATGCTTAAGAGGCTCATTCAGATTGCCACGTGTGTCAGGGGTTTTTATGTTTATTGTTGAATAGTATTCCATTGTATGGGTGCATCACCATTTATTTATCCAGTCATCACTTGGTGAGTTGCTCATTGGGACTATTAGGAATAAAGCTGCTATAAACATTTGTAAAGATGCTTTCTGTGGACATACATTTTTATTTGATTTGGGTAGAAATCTAGAGGTGGAATTGCTTTGTCATATTTAATGTATAAAAATATAAAATTCTGGGGCGCCAGGGTGGCTCAGTCAGTTAAGCGTCTGACTTGGGCTAGGGTCATGGTCTCAGAGTCCTGGGATGGAGCCCTGCATCAGGGCCCCCCGCTCAGCAGAGAGTCTGCTTCTCTCTCCCCCTCTGCCTCTCCCCTGCTCATGTTCTTTCTCTCTCTCTCGCTCAAATAAATGAATAAAATCTTTAAAATATGTATATAAATCTGCCAAGCTGCTTGTCAGAGTGATCATTCAACTTTGCATGCTCACTAGCAATTTTGAGAGTTCCTGTTCCTTGACATTTTCATCTGCACTTGGCATTATTGTCAATTTCTGTGTGTGTGTTTTTCTAATTTGTAGTGATTTTCTGCTATGGTTTGATTTGCATTTTCCTAATGATTAAAGATGGTGATAAGCTCTTCATGTGTATTTTTGCCTCTATCTTGTCATGGAGGGTTCCTCTGATGTCAATTAGATCAAATTGGTTATATTTTTTCTAGGTTTTCTTTACCCTTATTGATCATCTGTCTACTTGTGGTATAAATCACTGAGAGAAAACTAAAAGTCTTAAACTCTAATTGTATATGGGTTTAATTCTTCTTTAAATTTTATCATTTTCTATTGTATTTTGAAGCTCCAAATATTAGGTGAAGCTCCAAATATACATAGAGGAAGGTGATGTTTTCTTGGTGAATTGACATCTTTTATCATTTCTTTACTCCTTCCCCCTCACTTAAAAACTTTCAACCTATACCTTTATACTTAATGGGCACACATCTTCAAGTCAGTATCACAGCTCTGTCTTTTAGCTGAGGCATTGAGAATGCTGACATTTAACGTAATTATTTATGTGGTTGGCTTTAAAACTGCCATCTTGCTAGTCATTTTTCTATTTTCTCCTGCTGCTTTCTTTTGTTTTAAAAATTCCACACTGAATATGTAGATCAAATTGGAGAGAACTGACATCTTAACAATATTGAATCTTTCTATCCATGAAAATGGAATACCTCTCCACTTATTTAGATCTTTGGTTTCTTTCATCAGTTATGTAGTTTTCCTCATTTACATCTTATATATTTTGTTAAATTCATACCTACGTATTTCTCTTTTTTGGTGGTAATATAAATAGTACTATGTTTTTATTTCGAAATCCCAAAAATTCTTTGCTGGTATATAGGAAAGCAGTTGACTTTAGTATCATAAGATTGTGTCCTGCAATCTTACTATAATCACTAATTAGTTGCATAACTTTTTTTTTCATCTTTATTTCAAAATAGTGTTTTTATTATATAAAGGTGTAAAAATCCAGCAAAACCAGAAATACTGGATATATTTTCCTGGGCTTTCACATTTGTTGATTTTTATTCACAATCTCTTTTTCAGCACAATTTACAACGTCAACCCCATTTGCAGTTTGATTATACAAGTGCTAAGTGGCAGAAAGGTCTAGAATAAATACATCAAAAAAGAGGCCGGGGCACCTGGGTGGCTCAGTCGTTAAGCGTCTGCCTTCAGCTCAGGTCATGATCCCAGGGTCCTGGGATCAAGCCCCACATCGGGCTCCCTGCTCGGCCGGAAGCCTGCCTCTCCCTCTCCCACTCCCCCTGCTTGTGTTCCCTCTCTCACTGTTTCTCTCTGTGAAATAAATAAATAAAATCTTTAAAAAAAAAAAAAAAAGAGGCCAAGCCGTGAAACTAAGTTGCATGCAACAGGTCTATGAAGGTGGGGTAAAGTGTCTGGGAAATAAAACAGAGTAAGACAAAGCAACTGGAAGGTTTTAGCTAAAGTTCTTTCAATCATCTCTGTCTTTTGCTCCATGTTTAAGGATGCGCGTGAACTCAATATAATTGAAATTTCCCTTTTTGTCAATAGGCGCTTCTCTGTACAGCTCATCCACTTCCTCATCTGTAAACCGATCTCCCATGGTTGTCAGCAGCTCTCTCAGATAATCTTCCTGGATGGTGCCAGTTGCTTCTTCATCAAAGCAAGCAAAAGTGTTTCTGATGACATCTTCTGGATCTGTGCCATTTAACTTCTCACCAAACATTGTGAGGAACATAGTGAAATTTATGGGCCCTGGAGCCTCATTCATCATGGCCTCAAGGTATGCATTGGTTGGGTTCTTCCCTAGAGAAGCAAGCATATCATGCAAATCCTCCTTGTCAATGAAACCATCTCTGTTCTGATCAATCATGTTGAAGGCCTCTTTGAACTCCTGACTGAGGCTGGTCAAACATGGTGAATACATTGGATGTTGCATGCTGGGGGTGCTTCTTGGTGGTCTTGGTCTTTGCCTTTTTGCTCAACATGGTGGCTATTTAATTCGCCGCCAGACACCAGAATCCGGGCTGCCCTGCACGAGACGATGAGCGATGGCGACGATGGCTGGGCTGTCTAGTTGCGTGACTTTTTTTTGTCAATTCTTCAAAATTTTCTACATAGATAGTCATGTCATCTGCAAACAAAGACAGTTGTATTTCTTCCTTCCCAATCATTATACATTTTATTTCCTTTTCTATCTTATTGCACTAGCTAGGATTTGTAGTTTGCTAGTGAATAGGAGTGATGAGGGGAGGCATCTTGGCCTTGTTCCCCATCTTAGGAAGAAAGCATCTTGTTTCTCACAACTAAGTATATAATGCTGTCTATTTTTAAGTAAATTTTATTTTTTTAAGCAGTTTTAGGTTCACATAGAAAAACTGAGTAGAAAGTATAGAGAGTTCCCATATATCTGGTGCTTCCACATATGCACATCCTCCCCCACTATCAACATCCCCCACCAGAATGGTACATTTGTTACAATCAATGAACCTGCATTGATATACCAATATCACCCAAAGTCTATAGTTTACATCATGGTTCACTCTTGATGTACATTCTATGACTTTGCACAAATATATAATGGCATGTATCCATCATTATGGTATCATACTTCACTGCCCTTAAGATTCTCAGTGTTCTACCTATTCTTCATTCCTCCCCATCCCAACCCCTGGCAACCACTGATCTTTTTTACTATCTTCATAGTTTTGCTTTTTCCAGAATGTCATGTAGTTGGAATCATACAACATCTGGCCTCTCAGATTGACTTCTTTCACTCATTAATATGCATTTAAGTTTCTTTCCTATCTTTTCATGGATTGATAGTTCATTTCCTTTTAGCACTGAATAATATTTCATTGTTAGGATGTACCACAGTTTATCCATTCACTTACTGAACACCTTGATTGCTTCCAAACTTTGGCAATTATAAATAAATCTGCTATAAATACCTGTGTGCAGGATTTGGGGTGGATATAAGTCTTCAACTCATTTGAGTAAGTATCAATGAGTATGATTGCTTGATCATATGAAAAGAGTGTGTTTACTCTTGTAAGAAACTGTCAAACTGTCTTCCACAGTAGCTAGACCATTTTGCATTCCCACTAGCTGTGAATGAGAACTCCTCCTGGTCCACATCTTCACTATCATTTGGTGTTGCCAGTTTTTTATTTTTATTTCTGGATTTTGTCCATTTTAATAGATGTGTATCTCATTGTTGTTTTAATTTGCATTTCCCTAATGACATATAATGTCAAGCATCTTTTCATATGCTTAATTGCCATTTGTGTATCTTTCTTCATGGGGTGTCTGTTCAGCTCTTTTGGTCATTTTTTAATTGGGTTGTTCATTTTCCTGTTGATATTTAAGGGTTCTTTGTATATCTTGGATAGCAGTTCTTTATCAAATATGTCTTCTTTAAACATTTATTTCCTAGTCTGTGGCTTGCCTACTTGTTCTATTAAGCTATTCATTTTTGTAGAAGTTCCTTATCAAGTTGAGAAATTTTCCCTCTATTCATAGTTTGCTAAATGTTTCTAGGCTGAATAAATGTTGGCTTTTATCAAATGTTCTTTCTATATCTATTGATATGGTCATATGATTTTTCTTCTTTAGTCTGCTGATGTGATGGATTACATTAATTGGTTTTCAGATGTTGAATCAGCCAAATGATCTAGAGCTTCAAAAATTTATTTTGTGCTTTTGTAGATTAAAGAGCAAATTTAATCAGTAAGATGGGAAGATTAAATTTTAAAAAATAAGCATTCCTTAGTTACATAAAGTGCATTGTGGATATTTAGATTGTATGTGGTCAGAGAGTAAATCCAAGGTTAAAAGAATTTTAAGATGAAACACCATAAATACATAAATTTAAATATTGCTGATTTTAACTTGACACTCCCATTTTGCCAATTACTTAAACTTGAAAGTTAAATTATAAGTAATTTAATTAACAGAAAATTGCCTGCCTTTAAAAAAAAGATTGCTTTTACTCAAACATTTTATGTTTAAAGTGTTTTCTTTTTGTATTTTTTACATGTAGAAATATACTCTATATTTTCAACATGCCAATACATACTTTTTCCAACTAGATAATAAATTAACATAAATTAGATAATAAATTTAATATAAATTATCTTTTTCCTCAAAACAAAGTATTCTATTTGTAATTAGGAATCAACCCCAAGAAAAATTTTTTAAAAGATTTTATTTATTTATTTGAGAGAGTAAGAGAGAGCAACCGGGGGAGGGGCAGAGGAAGAGGGAGAAGCAGACTCCCTGCTGAGCAGGGAGCCAGACTACGACTACTCCACTACTTGACTACTACTCTGGGCTCAATCCCAGGACCCTGGGATCATGACCTGAGCTGAAGGCAGACACTTCACCGACTGAGCCACCCAGGCATCCCAACCCCGGGAAAATTTTTATTGGAATTACAATAATCTGTTTCAAAATGTCTATAAACTTCTAAGATGTTTATGTGAACATATACTACTCCATAAAATGCTTCTTAATGTGAGTATGATATCTAATAACTACAATATGTATGTAGAGAAGAATGGACAAACACTGAGTTTTAAAATGTAGTCAAAAGTACAGTACACTTAATGAGAGTTATGAAAGTTGCGTATTTAGATAGACAAGAATTGGATAAATATTTTTCAATCAATCCAAATGTTTACTCTGTACTGCATGTTTTCCCATGCCCCCCCAAATTTCTAGTTGTATTTATTCAGAAATATTTTCTTTTTATAAAAATTTGTTTTTATTAACATGTATTATTTGTTTCAGGGGTACGGGTCTGTGATTCATCAGTCTTACACAATTCATAGCGCTCACCATAGCACATACCCTCCCCAATGTCCATCACCCAGCCACCCCATCCCTCCCACCCCCCTCCACTCCAGCAACCCTCAGTTTGTTTCCTGAGATTAAGAGTCTCTTACGGTTTGTCTCCCTCTCTTGTTTCGTCTTGTTTCATTTCAGAAATATTTTCTTAAATTCCTACAAAATAGAATGCTCTTGTCACATTTCACTTCTAAGTGGACTGCTTTCTCAGATAGCCATTGGGTGTGACTCCTAGAGCCGCAATCACAGAAGTGCCTCAATTTTGGGGGCACTTGGGTGACTCAGTCGGTTAAGCCTCTGACTCTTGGTTTCAGCTCAGGTCATGATCTAATGGGTCGTGGGATCCAGCCCTGAGTCAGGCTTTGCACTCAGTGGGGAGTCTGCTTGGGATTCTCTCCCTCTGCCCTTCCTCCCACTTGCACACTATCTCTCTCTTTAAAATAAAGAAATCTTTAAAAAAGAAAAAAAAGAACGGCCTCAATTTTTGAAATTCCTTTGTTCATATAATTTCATACCTACTTTGTACTTTTTCCTTTTTCTGTTATCATCAAATACCATTTCACCTTCAAAATCACTAATTGAAGAAACAGAACACTAACATAAACTTCTTCCTATCTGTCCAGTCCATGAATACCTCTGCTTCATCCCATATCGTTTAGACCAGTCCTCTATACACCTCACAGCCTAGTCATCTGAAACTTAATGCCCCGATCTAAGAAACTCTTGACAATAGCCTTCCTTGCCCTTCTGTCTTCTTTTGTATTCACGGCACAACTTAAACCAAAGGTGAGAACAACTACCCATTTTAATTTGAATGGAACTAAGAAGTTGCTGATAAGTAATCCTGTAGGTCAGCAGAATTTGTTAGCTCTCCATCTCTGGGCTTTTCAATTCTGTGCTTCTCTGTAGGGACACCAGTTTGCCTGGTCTTCAGTTACCTTTGTCTCTTCCTCACTTCCATCATGATGCTATTTCCATTTTTAAAAAAAATAATTCACTGTATCTCACTTTTTTCTTTCAAACTAGAAATTCAGTTTTGAGCTGTATGTTATGAGCAGTGACCACCATGTTACTTAATCCAATGCCTGTTCCTCAGCCCATGTCTTATATGATCTCTTCGGAGCTCTGAACACTTGGACGGCTCCCTTATTCTAGATACACTCTTCTCTCTTAACAACAATGGCACCACACTCTTCTGCTCTCCTCTCTACCTTCCAAACTATTTGCATTTTCTGCTGGTTCAGACTTGATCTGGTATTTGATATTAGAGGTCACCAAGAATTAGTTCAAGACTCTTCTCCCCCCTCATTTTTATTTTGAAATTTTTCAAACCTACCGTCAAGAAGAAAGTATAGTATTATGAACACAGGACACTCTTACCTAGAATGACCAATTGTTATTATTTTGCCATATTTCCTTTATCTACCTATCTATCTACACACACACATTTTTTCTGGAAAAGTCATTATGACATTTACTCCTAAATATTTCAGCATGCACATCTCTTAATGATAAAACATTTCCTTACATAACTACAATACTGTTACCACACCTAATAAAATTGATGTTAGTTCAGTGATATTATGTAATCACAAGGCCATATCTAAAATGCCCTAATTGCCCCCAGAATGTCTTTTTTAGTTGGTTTCTTTTATTTCTTTAGAGATCCAATTAAGATCTGCACAATGCATTTAGTTATTACGTTTCTAAATCTAGGACAGAGCGTTTACAGCACATTTATTTATTTACTTAGTCTTTCATGCCATTGAAACATGGTATATTCCTGCATTATCCTGAGTCCTCCTGATCTAATAGAATTTTACCTAGATACCTTAGCTGGGAAATTCTCCTTGGCCCTAACTTAATGCCAGTCACTGAGAATGACCACTCTTATTTTTCTCAGGGAAATGACAGGAATCTTTTTTCTTGCTCATGTCAAACAGATAGCCTATTTTGAAAATGTACACGTCAGAGTGCTTGGAAATTTGCTCTGGGTCTTGTTCTCAATGTCTCAGTCACTTGCTGTCACAGTTGCTCCATCCCATAGACCTTATAAAATCCTTTGCCAGCATAATTGCCTCAAAGCAATGCATCTGGTGTGTTCCTCCTGTGCAGAAGTAGTGAAGAGAAAGAAGTCTCCCATTCCTTCGATCTCCTTTCTTATTTTAACAACATTGACGTTTTAAAAGAGTCTAGGCCAGTTATTTTATAGAATATTTGACATTCTGTTATTAAGTGGTATTTTCCTGGGACTCTGCCAACCCCACAAAGTGGGATGTCCCTTCAGCCGAATCTCTTACTGAAGGGAAGTTTATCAGTCTCATGTCCACTCCTGAAAGGATGTATGGCGTAAACATATTGGCTACTAAATATTGCTTGCTGTACTGCTGCTCTTTTATAAAGTACTGTGATTATTTTCTCTTCAAGTCCCAGACTTCACCACACAAGGCTTTTGTTTGTACCAGATTTTTACTGAAAGTATGTTGGGTCAGAGTGAATAATTGCATCACAGATTAGCAAAATTTTAAATTGCATGTAAAATATCACTAGTTAGTGATATTTTGGTGACTCTCCACCCTAAGGAACTTCTGGGTGGATGTGCACTTAAGTTCCCAGCATCCCCCCATCCCCTTGGACCCTTCTCTTTCTCTCTTTCCTCTTCAGTCTTTCTCTTCTCTCTCATCTTCTAGAGGCATCAACACAACTCCAAATCCTCTTTTGCTTTATTTCAGAGGAAAACTAATTCTTTATTTAAACCTCTCTTATCTAAGTTAAATATCATGGGGCCCTACATTCAGTAGTCAAACAAGGCTATTAAGTTGTTTTCTTTTTTTAAAAAAAGATGTATTTATTTTAGGGAGAGAGAGAGAGAGAAAACACACAAGTGGGAGGGACAGAGGGAGAGAGAGAGAGAATCCCAAGCAGACTCTGCACTGAGCATGGAACCCGATGCAGGGCTCAATCTCACGACCCTGAGATCATGACCTGAGCCAAAACCAAGAGTCGGACACTTAACCGACTGAGCCACCCCGGTGCCCCTATTAAGTTGTTTTCTAAGTTGTTATTGGATACTTTTAAATGAAATACCTAAGAAACTTACATCATTTGTGTAAGAAAAGCAAAAATAAAAGATTAAAAAAACAAGCCATAGGGGCGCCTGGGTGGCTCCGTCAGTTAAGGGTCTGGTTTCGGCTCAGGTCCTGATCCCAGGGTCCTGGGATCAAGCCCCGAATTGGGCTCCCTGCTCAGCAGGAAGCCTGCTTCTCCCTCTCCCACTCCCCCTGCTTGTGTTCCCTCTCTCGCTGTGTCTCTTCTGTCAAATAAATAAATAAAATCTTTAAAAAAAAAAAAATAAGAGTTTACTCGAGCAAAATTCCATTACCACTGGGCACAGTGCCAAACCGGAAGTGGCTAGGAGTGCTCCATCCCCAGGAGCCCGGCCTAACCACTCCTGCACAACGAAAGGAAACCATAGGTGGGAGTCATTGTGTAGACCATGGAGGTGTTTGACGCAACCCTGACTTTGAGACTGAAATACTAGACCTCCCAGTACAAAATTCATGCATCTGCTGGCCCTTCCATGAAAACATACTGATTTGACTATTCTTTTAAGGTCATCCCAGAAAACAAGACCGGCGTGTATTGTCAGGCCTGACTGGGTACCTGGTGCTGAGCTCGCCCTGCGGTCATATTGAACTATGAACGGGCCGGCACCATCTGGGGCAGCAAGCAGTTCCCCCGCACGGAACAACGGCAGAGCCAGACCCGAGCCTCCGGAGAAGAGAAGCGGGAAGCGCAGTGGGCACCCTTCCTGTGTGGAGCACGTGGCCGCCGCCGTGGCCCCCGCGGGGGCACAGGGTCTCGGTGACCTGAGCGGGAGCCCTGAAGTTCTGGAGCGGCTGCGAGTCATCATCGGGCAGGGTCTGGGCCAAGAGGCTGCCCTGCAGGGAGGTCTGGAGGGCTGCGTGTGGATTCGCCCGGGCTCTGCGCCCTGGCACTGACTGGGCCGGGAGCTCCGGGCGGGTGGAAGGGCCTTGCGGAGGCCCGCGGGCATGAGAAAGGCCAGAAGTTAAAAACTGAAATACATCTGCCGTGATAAGGAGTAAAACCAAGCCTGACAAGATCAAACAAACGCAACTCCAGTGACCTCCGTGCCCGTCCAAACAAAACTCTTTGAATGAGGATGACCTAACCCATGCTCCTTATCCCTCCGAGGCCTGGAGGAATCCAAATGCATTAGATTGAATGAAACATTTGCATCAGGGCCGAGTTGGCCCTCTCGGTGAGAGCACGGAGTCTCACCGATCACCAGCCCCTGGCGGGGGGTGCAGGCCTCGTAGCGCGGGGGGCGAGGCATCCGGGGAGCGGCTTGCGCGCGCCCCTGACTCGTGTGGGCTGTGGGTGCTCAAGGCAGAGGCGTCCTTCGAGGGCCGGAGGCGCCGGGTGCCGGCGCGGGTGTGGCGATTGCACGTTGCAGGGGATGTTAGGGTGTGGGTCGGGGTACAAACTGGAAAGGTAATCGGAAAGATTATTCGCGAAGTCCGAACGCGTTAGTGGGAAGGATGGTCAGGTGGTCCCTACCCTTTCCGTGGAGATCTTGTCTGCGTCGGCTCGGTGCCCGGTTTTTCCAGGCCGTGCTAATTGTCCGCTTTTAGAACCGCCCGGAGAGGAAGCCAGCAAGCGGTCACTACTCTCACTGAGAAAATCAGACGCTAGTTTTGTTTCTGACCCCTCCTGGCTGTCCTGTCTGTGAGTAAGTCGGGCGAACCGTCTGGAGGTGAGGCGCGGGGAGGATGGGGGCAGGCGGGGCTGGGACTCGGTCTTCCGTATCTGGTAAGGAAGCGGTGGTCCGGGAGGTGGGAGGGATCTGCAGGGAGCCCGTGGGCCCCGAGACTCCTCACCAAGGCCTTTTCGATTCAAAAATGGAGTCTGTCCAGGCTCAGTGTGCCTCCTGTTGGATGGAAGCCGGGATACGTGGACTGTTTTCCCAGAGGGATGTTTGAATTTATGGGCATTTACCATCAGGACGTGAGGTTGGATTGGAAAGGATAGGCAGGAAGAGCCAGTTAGCTCGTTACACTGGTGATGCCATCGTAATTGCCTCCTCGGGGGATGCGCAGGAGGGGGAAGAGCTGTAGTCACCTCCCTGACAAACGCCGGCTGATGGATAAATCCAACTAAACTGTAAAGCACATTGAAATTCCTGGGAATTAACGGGTTGGAGCGGCCACGGCCATTACCATTGGGCAGGGAAGGACACAGACTGTGTGACTGGCCTGAAACCACACAGCTATCCTGGTGGCTTTATACATGAGAAGCCTGATATTTAGACAGTGAACTTATAGGGGCATTTATAGGCTGAGGAGGGACCCTAAGTCAAGTTTTCTGACTGTCAGCTTAACGTGGTCAACCACACCAAAGTGAATTTTTGATTTATGAAATATTTCAGTTGTATAGATGATTTAACAAATATCCATTCACCCATCATGGAGATAAACAAACTTAATATTTTGTTCATATTTGCTTAAGAATACTTAAATGTAACTGTCCGTATCTCGTTGAAGAGCCGTTTGAACTCTTTCCCATCTCACTACTCACCTTCCCTCTCAAGAAGGAAATTATCAATCGTGAAATTGGTGCGTATCCCGCTTGCCCACATTTTTCCTTTTTCATTACATTATGTATGAATTCTCACTTTCAGTTCTAGTCACCTAGTGATTTATTGATCTACGCTGGTGCCAGTCCCCCAGTGCTTGAATTCCTCTGGTTTTGCACAAAGTTTTGTAGGGCCAGTTCTTCCTTGTACTTCAGACTGACTTCAATTATTCTTGGCTCTTTATTCCTATAAGAAATTTGAAGTCAGGCTTCGACGTTTTGAAAAGTACACAAAAAACACCTGTCGAGAAGCTGATCAAAATGGCTTTGAACTAAAAGATTAACAGAGCACTCTATTTTAAGATACAGAGTCTTCTCTTAGATGTACCTACACAGCTAAGTGTGACCTAATGGCATTTTGTTTAGGATATTCACGTCAGTGTTCACAAAGAAGTTTGGTATAAAATGTGATTTTATTATACTGCTGCCTTCTGGTTTTTTAAAATAATTAGAATACACGTGTGAAGTAGATTGAGGATCGCCCTCTTTTCTCGTTCTGTGATAAAGTAGTCTATATAAAGTCAGAATTCTCTGTTCCTTGAAGGTGTGTAAAACCCATCCATAAAACCACCAGGACCTGATGTACCTCTATTCATAGTGCCGTGGAGTTATTAAATCAGTTCCTTAATGTTTCACTTTCTTCTATTATTCTATTTCTTCTTGAGAAAATTATGGTAATATATCTTTCAAAATTGGTAGCATAGGTTTTTTCTTTGAATTTTATTATGATTTTTTTTAAATCTCTGTAGAATCTATATTTGAGGCCCTGTTTCATGCCCAGTGTTAACTTGTTCTTCTATGTTTTTATTGATCATTTGGCTAGAGGTTTGTTTTACTTATTTATGTCTGGAGGATACTTCATTTGACAAGAGAATTTCATTTTTTAAAATAAATATTAAACATGTCAGCAACGTAGAAGTTGAGTAGTTTTGGAGGTCAAAATTGTCATATAAATATTTCTTCTATCAAAGTCTAATATTAGAGTTTCGGCCTTTTGATAGAGACAGATTCAGATTTCTCCAATTTAGACTCATTCTTTATGCTTCGAAAATAGAAGGACGTTTTTCTAACAAGCTCTTCTAACTGTATTTAGTTGAAATCAAAGAGTGAATTAAAGTAGTTTCTGGTCAACTCTTTCAACTGGTCAAAATGGCTCAGGGGAAAGACACTAAAAGGACAGCTGTCCCATGGAAGACTGAACAGCTCTCAGGGACCCACAACTAAGCCAAAAGAGAGATAGAGACACCTATTGGCAGGGTGGGGGGAGGGAGGGTGGCTGGGTACTGAAGCGAGAACATGGAGAAATATATCAATTCTAAGCTACAAGTCTGGAGAAGATCTGTGGATGAAGCTATTCACATAGTGAACTGTTGGAATCGAATATATAAGAAGCCTACTAAGTTTTTGAGAGAGAGATCCTAACAAAGGAAGAACCAACTTGGATTGTAGACAAAATATGACTACCTGGCAATTAAATTAGCCTTGAGTACTCCAGCATCTATAGACAGGAAGTGGGCTGAGAAAACCACTCATCTGCAAGGAGGTCAGATTCTGCAATTTGCAGTTCAGCTGTCGCAAGGCAAGGAATGGAAAAATAAAAGCCTCCAAATGGCAGAGCTGGGGACTCTTGAGAAGAGTGGGTTGGGGAGTCAGAACAATGAAGCAAATGGGGGCCTAATCAAAGGATATATTCCCTGCCCTCATGGTAGAAGGTGCTCCTGACATTTCACAGTGAAATTTTAGAATTGCTATGTACTAATAACAGCTCAATTGTCTCCTTGTCCTCTCTCTGAAAGGCAGTATTCCAGCAGTAATCCTGTCTATTCCATCATTGTGTATTGGGTTTGTTCCGGACACATGACTGGTCTTTTGAGTTCATCAATCTTTGAATTAAGACATCTGGTTCTTGGTTGCAAACTATGGCTTACCACTCCTTCGAGGAGAAATTACCACACTTTACCCAACAATCTTGAACTTTGATCTTGATCCTGCAATGAAACTGGGTTTTGTTGTGGTTATTGTTGTTGTTTGAGTTAACTTCCAGGAGACAGGCTGAGCTTATCTTGGTCAAAGAAATGGGATAGTGTCCAGTTTGGTGATGAGAAGGTCAGATGTGTTAGTAATTAGTGCTATTGACCAAATTATTTCCATGTCTTTGCTTTCCAGATACACGTTAGTTTTGTATTTAGCTGCCCTTTTGGAGATGAGGCACAACCACGTAACTTGTGGTCAACAAATATGATGGGAAGTGACGTACAACTCCTCCTGGGAACGTTAAGAACCCATGCGTGATTTCTCTCTTCTGCTACCACAGTGACCAGTGACATTAGAGACAGTGGGTGTTCTATCAGCCTAGAATAAGATGCTGGACACCAGGCACCCTGACAATCTGCAATGGACAAGCGGCGTGAACAAGAAATAAAGTTTTGTTGTCATCGTCACTAAGGTTCTGAGGTTGTTTGCTACCTATCCCGATGAATATAATGGAGAATTTGGCAAGATATAAAGCTCTAAGAATTGAAGATATAAAACTCCAAGAATCAGCACTTTTCTGAGAGGGAAGTTCAGAAAAGGACACATTGAAATTCTTAATAACCACGTTAAAACATTACATATTCTTTAATGTACATCCAAAATTTGAGTTTATGGAAATGAAGTTACTTGCTTATTGACATATTTATGGAGACACTGCAAAGCCTCCCACCGTGGAAGATGAGATGAAAGAACAGCTCTTAGCCTACATGAAGGAAACTTCCAGATTAATGGTAAAGGCAAGTAGTCCCAAACTAGTAAGATAAAACTATTTACATTAAGATGTGAAGTATATTTTTATTCAAATCACTTAAAGACTCACATTAATCTACGTGGGGCAGAATGAAAAACCCATAACAGTTGTGTTCTTTTAAATTATACTGTTATTTTTCTAAGTGCAATACAGCACCTGATCCAAAGGTAATCTAAGCCTCTGAAAACAGCGGTCCCGCCCACCCTGCCACAGATACCAGCGCCATCCAATGGATAAAATGAGTCCATGAGTAAAAAGCTGGGGCTGGGGCTGGGGCTGTTTCTAAGAGGAGCAAGGAGTGGTTTTTAAATCATTTAAAAAATGTTTTCAGTTGTAGCCAGCACCAAGTGCTGGGGGAGTGATGCCCTATTTTCTGTTGCATCATCCCAGGAGACCCCGCAGCATTCCTTCAGCTCTTCCCAGACCAGCAAGGTCATCCCCTTGTAGCTGAGCTGTAGTCTGGAATGAGTCATTAGCTCCTCTTCTGTGGCTTGCTCTTCCTCCCGAGGGAGAGACAAAACAATCCTGAGGCAACCTTACCTGGTGAACGGAGTTACAGAGAGGACCGGGAGTATTCACTTTCTTATTCTTTTCCTGCGCTTAAATAAATCAATCTCTTTTTTATTCCTTATAAGTAACTGGCTTTAAGTCTTCTCAATTTAGTTGATACACATGAGGAGGTTATGGAGAAATAAAATAGGCTACCTGTATCCTTCTTACGGACCTAGAAGTCACTTACATGAGAACCTTAAGTATCCTTAAAATAAGCTTTGCTTTAATTCTATAGTTTTACAAAAGACATGTTTATTTTTGATTTAGAGAGAGATATGATTGAAATAGATTCAGCTACTTGCATTCCAGAATGAATGATTGCTTCTCTCAATATCATAAGACCTCTTTGACCAATCATATATTTTTCTACTTAGAACCTATATCCAAAATCATAGATCATAGTATTAACATATTAAATGCTTAGAGAAATGAGCTCTTTTGGTCAACTGGATACTTTAGGCTCAAAGTAAATATTTGAACTTTCATCAAATGTTGTAGTAGAGTAAGATACTGAATACGATAAATGTGTAAATTCATTCTCTTAAGCAACTAGCCAATTTCTTGGTGGCTATTCGGGGGATAGAACCCAGTGAGGTCAGACTTTTCTATTTAACTTTATTGGCTTGTAAACCAGTGTTTCAAATTTAACTGCATTTTAGAATCACTAGGGTTGCTTTAAAACAACAACAACAACAATAACCAATATTCTGATCACAACTCCAGAAATTCTCATTTAATTTGTCTGGGGTAGATCCATGCATTTTTATTATTTTAAAAAGCTCCCCTGGAGAATCACTGGATTGGACCAATGTTGAGGGGTCATGACCCAGAGTAAAGGAACGACAAACAATACAAGGTTCAAACACCCAAAGCACTGAATTCCAGCCCAGTAATCTTTAATAGTGCACTGCAGAAACCTGCTTAAGGATTGGGAGAATGCCATAACAACCTTGGCAAGATAATGTGTGGCACATAATCAGATAAAGTCATTATATTTAAAAATTCTGATTTTGCTTCCCTATGATACACATACCCAAAACCTTGGAATTCAGGATATTACATGACTTGTTTAGGGCCACTGCAGTTAATGAAAGAATTAACTCCTGATTTTATGCAGTTTTCATATATCTGTAGTTGATGTCATATATGCTCTATGCATTAAATTATTTTACGCTCCTCTATCATTTCTCTACTGTGAACAGGGGATGAGGAATGACACACATTGTAGAAAAAATATAGAAAATAATTCCAAATTCCACTATCCTATAGTATTAACAAAATCCTGAAGCATTTCCTTTGTCCATCTGAGTGCATGACACTCATTGATATGCTAGGCATCAGTGTATTCCCATTATTTTCTAGGACTAGAATAGGACATCATCCCTGACCCAGAAGACGTTGCTGTCCAGCGAGAGAGCCAGTTTGCCAAGCATATCATTTCAATGCAATGTATTCAGTGTTAGCAGTCGGTAACTATATATTAATTGTGTTCTTCCCATTTATGTCATTAGCACTGGTTACAAAATGGGATTCAAGGGGTAGTCCCTGTCCTTGTAGAGCTAATCATCCAACTGAATATAGGAAGTATCTATTATTAAATGAGACATTATTGGGAAAAAATTTCCTATGAGCCATCAACACCTGCAGTGGGGAGATATCTGTAAAGACAGAGTTAGAAGTCATAACTCAGGGTTCTAGAGGGGAGGGGGTGGGAGGATGGGTTAGCCTGGTGATGGGTATTGAGGAGGGCACGTTCTGCATGGAGCACTGGGTGTTATGCACAAACAATGAATCATGGAACACTACATCTAAAACTAATGATGTAATGTATGGGGATTAACATAACAATAAAAAATTAAAAAAAAAAAAAAAAGAAGTCATAACTCAGTAGACTGTCTCCACAGGTCAGTTGAGCAAGGACTTTCTCTTCTGCTGCCAATGAACAAGCTTCAGGAAAACTATCAAACTAGTAAAAATTGTGCACCGGGCATAAGAGTAGCTTCTTCAGCGGAAGAGACTGCGGGAATCTATGTGGTCTGAAGAAACCAAAGCCTGTGATGATCGGTGGATCAAGGGCAAATGATTCACCAGGCTTTGAGTTCATAAAAATTGATGGGATGGTTAGGAAGACAGCTTGCACCAAAAGAGAACCAGATTGAGCCTACGGAGAAGTATGTTGCACTATCATTTTTTATTAGTTACATCATCCTATGAAACACGTAATTTCTGGAGAACCATAGTCTGTGGCTCTTTTACCCCAGCTCTGTTGTCATGGCAACAAATGTAAAAGACCCACTGAGGGTTCAGGGATCAGTCGTTTGAAATTAAGGAGAGAAACTTGATATCAGCTTCTCTGTTTTCCTTTCCCCAAGCAGAATCACTCAGAAGCCCACTATACAGGATCCTATTCAATTCCTATTTCTCCCAAATTCTTGTGACTCGCTGTTATTTTCATACTTCAGATCTTCTGCCAAAGTAGAAATTTGTCATGTGGCTCGAGTTGTGAAATATAGGCTCTTTTAAATTTTGCTTTTTGTGTTACACAGTTCTGTGGGATTTGACAAAGGCATGGAGTAATGTATCCATCGCTGTTGTCATGACCCAGAATAGTTCCATGGCCCCCAAATTCCCTCATGCTGCCCCTTTAGAGACAAGCCCTCCCCCAGCCCTCAGCGTATGGAGCCACTCATTTGATCTCGTCTCCATAATTCTGCCTTTTTCTACAATTCATATGTAACTTCTTTCACTTAGCAAAATGGATTTGAGCGTCATCTGTGTTACCAACAGAACCAAGAGTTCGTTTCTCCTTCTTGCTGAGAGTGTACAATGGAGTAGGTACCACAGTCTGTCCATCTACTGGTGGAAGGGAATTTGGGTGGTTTCTGGGGTTTTGTTTTTTTGGTTTTTTTTTTTTGTTTTGGTGAAATAAAGCTGTTATAAATAAACATTTGCATGCAGGATTTCTAAAAATATAAGTTTTTATGCCTGTAAGATAAATACCTAGGAATGGAATTTGCTAGATCTTATGGTGAGTCTGTGTTTCACTTTATACAAAAAAGTCCATGTTTTCCAGCATGCCTGCTCTATTTTGCATTCCCAGAACAATCTCTGAGAGTTACAGTCAGTCTATATCCTTGTCTTGCACAAGTAGGACAAGTAATGCAGAAAACAGAAAGATCCCGAACAGGTTTAAGGAAAGAGCCAAAAAACAAAAATTGTGGTATATCTTGTTATGTTGCAATTCTCCTAGGGAGTCCAGCATCCCTAACATAGTGTGGGGAAAGCAGCGGAAATTTTCCAAGTTCCAAGGGGTCTGTGTGAGTGCTGAATTGTTACAAGAATACAGAACTGTGGAGTTACCAATAACTGAAGTTATGTCAGGGTGAGGGCATGAAACGTACTTGCCAATGCAGGACAGAGGAAGCCAAATGGAATGGAATGAGCAGTAGAGTACAGCATATCAATTATTTCCCCATAGCAGCATAATATAATATTTCTACCCCTAACTAAGACCACCTCCAGAACAAATTAAAGCAGAAGGAAATTTGTCCTAGCCTAAGCCCTGTCTCACAATACTCAACTAGGAAGTCTCTATCTTTCATGGTCTTGGAGTTAGGAGGTGAAAGGTAAGCATAAAATGAAAAGAAAAATGATACAAAATTATTCTTCTCACATAAGAGAAAAACAAAACCACAGAAATGTTCTTCACGTTGGAAATCAAGGAAGAAGTACAGACCAAATTTAACAAAGCTATTAAACAACTGTATATAGCTAGCATTTTCACATTTTCGTCATCCTATTTCCTGGGGGCATTTAACTTTTCGATACAGTTATTGTAGCAAAAATCCAGAACTGTTGAATTATCATAATAAGTCATCTGTTCCAAGGAAATTTTAATTTATCACACAGCTACCGAATGTACTTGCTATAATTATACAAAAATCACTCCATAGGATTTGAGAGGGGCTGAGTAATGTTGATTTTCAAAATTATCCATAAGTCACTGAAATAGAGCGCACATGGTAAAGTTAACGTGTTGAGTGAGGTTGTTGCACTTTTAATTATGCTAATTATTTCCTGAGATATGTGATCAGGCAAAGGGAATTAACATAAACTATGAATTGTGTCATACCTCTAGCTCTTGACTAAGCCAAGGATAATTTGGATATGGCTTCACTTCTATTTCTATTTACCTTTAAATAATTTGACGAATGGGAATAAGGGAGCTGAGACTTGGAAATACTGTGTTTACTATCTGTGAAAGATTAACTGTGGCATGAAATATTCCCAAGGGACTGCAGTGGTAAAATGCTCCCAGACAGGACTGCAGGGTTGCCAAGAGAAAATCTGAAATCATGGGTCAGTTCCAAGTACAAGCTCCAAATACATGAGAGGTCTCTGTAGCCAAGATTATATGGTCTGCCTGGGAATACAAGACCAACCTCAGCAAATGTAACATTGATTATTTTGATCCAAGTGTGTTGCTTGCTGTCTCAAAAATCCCTGAGTCTCACATGAAAAGATATTCAACATCACTCATCATCAGGGAAATACAAATCAAAACTATGATGAGCTACCACCTCACAACTGTCAGAATGGCTGCAATTAACAACACGACAAACAACAGGTGTTGGAGAGGATGCAGAGAAAGGGGAACCCTTGCACACTGTTGGTGGGAATGCAAACTGGTGCAGCCACTCTAGAAAACAGTATGGAGGTTCCTTGAAAAGTTAAAAATAAAACTACCCTATGATCCAGCAATTGCACTGCTAGATGTTTACCCAAAGGATACAAAAATACAGGTTTGAAGGGGTACATACAGCCCAATGTTTATAGCAGCAATGCCCACAATAGCCAAACAATGGAAAGAACCCAAATGTCCATTGACTGATGAATGGATAAAGAAGATGTGGTATATTTAAGAAACAAAACAGATGACGGGGCGCCTGGGTGGCTCAGTCGTTAAGCGTCTGCCTTCGGCTCAGGTCATGATCCCAGCGTCCTGGGATCGAGCCCCACATCGGGCTCTCTGCTCCGCGGGAGGCCTGCTTCTCCCTCTCCCATTCCCTCTGCTTGTGTTCCCTCTCTCGCTGTGTCTCTCTCTGTCAAATAAATAAATAAAATCTTTAAAAAAAAAAAAAAAAGAAACAAAACAGATGAACATATTGGGAGGGGAAAAAGAAAAGAGGTAAAGGGAAGCAAACCGTAAGAGACTCTTATTAAGGAGGGCACCTGTTGTGATGAGCACTGGATGTTATATGTAAGTGATGAATCACTGAATTCTGCTCCTGAAACCAATATTGCATTGTATGTTAACTAACTAGAATTTAGATAGAAATTTTTGAAAAAAGAAATAAAAAATTTTAAATTGGTGAATAAGAAAAAAAATAATCCCTAAGTCTCTCATAAATATCTCATATATCTCTTTATATTGGTAAACACTGGGAGTAGGATTCTCAAAAATAGCTTTTATTCTTGCTGTTATCTCAGACAGGTGGACCCTGAGCTCACGGCACATCCTAATGTAATGGGCAAACTCACCTTGGATCAAGAATAACTCAGGGCTGAAATCCTGGTAAAACTTCTTTCCCAGATAAAGATATACCTCTTCCTTCTAGATTAATGTTACATTTTCTGATAAAGTCTGGTCATTTTATCAGAAAGGTGGTGTTCTTGGCACCTAGGAAATAAAATGATAGAACCAGAGTAAAAGTGTTTCCATTTTGGGAGTGTTGTCGAATTATTTGAAATACCTTTCACTCAAGTAACAGATTCATAATCTTTACATCTTTCTTCTTTCAACAGTTGAGATCATACTTTTCTTGGTGCTGCCATCTGTCAAATTCCTACCGAGGCTTCCAGGCCCAGCTACGGACTGTTCCACATCATGCCTTTCACACACGTTTTGCACAGGGAAACGCAGCACGGCAAACTAGAAAGAATCTGAGTTTTGAAACAGAATAGTGAGTTTGAAACCTACCTAAAAAACCAAACAAACAAATAAACAAGAACACTCGTAAAGCTGGTGTTTCTGGTATTAATATTAACATGTATTAGGGGCTTATTACATTCCAGGCACATTTAAAGTATGTAACATATGCAAAGTAATCCATGTAATTCTCATACAACCCGTGAGGAAGTACTACCAGTATTTAGTAGAGAGATGGGGAGAGTGAATACAGAAAAAGCAGGGAACTAGCCCGATTTGCCTTGCTCGTAAGGGACAGAGCTAGGATTTGATCCTAGGAAGCCTGGTTCCAGCATCCATGCTCTTAACCTCTTTGTTATACTCTTTATTTTCACAGTTTGTGACGGTGCCGTCTTTAGAAAACAATCAGCTAAAATTAAGTTATGCCAACGTGATTTTAAACTGGAAAACAGCTATCAAAGATTAGGGATTATCATTACCTATTATCACATTTACATCTGTTGTTTTTTATTTGCATAGAGTTGATACACAATGTTACGTTCGTGTCAGATGTACAGCTTAGTGATTCCATACGTTCCTGTTATGCTCTGCTCACCACCAGTGTAGCCACCATCTGTCCCCATATGTCCTATCTTGCTATTATAATATCATTGACTATATTCCTTATGCTGTGCTTTTTATTCCCGTGACTTATTCATTCCCTAACTGGAAACCTGTATCTCTGACTTTCCTTCACGAATTTTGCCCAACCCTTAGCCCCATTCTCTCTGGCAACTACCAATTTATTCTCTGTATTTATAGATCTGATTCTGCTTTTTGTTTTATCCATTTAGTGCTTTGTTTTGTTTAGATTCCACATATTAGTGAAATCACATGGTATTTGCCTTTCTCAGTCTAACTTATTTCAATTAGCATAATACCCTCTAGGTCCATCCATGTTGTCTCAAACGGCACAATCTCATCTTTTCTGTGGCTACATAATATTCCACTGTGATTATACCCCACATCTTCCTTATCCATTCATCCATTGGTGGACCCTTAAGTTGCTTCCATATCTTAGCTATTGTAAATATGCTTCAGTAAATATAGAGGTGTATATATCTTTTGAAATTAATGTTTTCTGTTTCTTTGGGTAAATACCCAATAGTGGAATTATTGGATCATATGATATTTCTATTTTTACCTTTTTTAAGTAACCTCCATACTGTTTTCCATAGTATCTTTACCAATTTACATCCCCACCAACAGTGTACAAGGTTCCTTTTCCTCCACATCCTTGCCAACACTTGTTGTTGCTTATTTTTTTTTATTTTAGCTATTCTGACAGGTAAGGTGATATCTCATTATGGTTTTGATTTGATTTCCCTGACAATGAATGATGTTGAGCATCTTGTCATGTGTCTGCTGGCCATCTGTATGTCTTCTTTGGAAAAATGTCTATTCAGGTCCTCTGCCCATTTTTTAATTGGATTGTTTGTTTTTTTGGTGTTGAGTTGTATAAGTTCTTTATATGTTTTGAATAGAAACTCCTTATCAGATATATCATTTGCAAATATCTTCACCCATCCAGTAGGTTGCCTTTTTGTTTTGTTGATGGTTTCCTTTGCTGTACAAAAACTATTTATTTTGATGTAGTCCCATAGGACTTTCATAACGCAGTTTACCAGTGATTTAAACTTAGGCAGTTGTAGGACCCAGTTTATTTGTTTTTATCAAAGTAAAAATAGCAAAAATATTCATGGCCTTTCAAGGAATCATAGCCTAAGGTTCTGCTAGAATTTATTGACCAAAGGTAATTTAATTATTTTATAATTAAAAACATAGTAAGGTTTGCAACTAGATGTACTAAAATTACTTTTTTTTTAAAGATTTTATTTATTTATTTGTCAGAAAGAGAGAGCACAAGCATGGGCAGTGGAAGGCAGAGGGAGAAGCAGGCTCCCTGCTGAGCAAGGAGCCGGATGCAGGACTTGATCCCAGGACCCTGGGATCATGACCTGAGCTGAAGGCAGATGCTTAACCGACTGACCACCCAAGCATCCCTCAAAATTACTTTCCCAAGAAAATTAAAAGTTATTTTTAGCAGGAAATGTCAGACTATTGCGTGGAAGTTGGGAGAGGATAAGACTGTGAAATATCCTTTGAGGTGCAGAATTGAAGGCATATCCATGTTCTTTATAAATGGTTCACTAATTTGGGAGTACATGGATATGACTTAATGGGATATCTATTATTTCTATATATAGTTTAAATAACATTAGCATAGCTGCTATCATCATTGTATCAAGGAAGCTTCTTGCAAAATTGTTTTCTAGGGTGAGAGGACATTCCATGTGGGAGTGAAGATGAGAAAGATTTAATGTCCATCAACTACTATATTTGTAAAAAGGAAAACTATGATGGGGACCTAGAGATAAGACCTCACATGAGACTGGGGGAATAAATTCCAATATTCTTATAAAATATTTGTTGAATTTGTACTCACATTTCATACTGGAGGGTTTGGCCCAAGAAAAAGACTCAGGAGGAGGTACCCTGGGTTGAACCTTGCAGAATAGGTACACTTTTGATGGAGAGAACCGGGTCTCATTACAATGAAAGTGAACGAGGAAGGTGCCAAGTAGAGCACAGACACTTGGGGGTTGGTATTCCTGAACCCTTGATGTGGGCTGGGGGTTAAGAGTCTGACAAACAGCCCATGAGGAAAAGCAAGGGACTGGTTGGTCAGAATGAACATTAAAAGCTGTGACCTGGATAGAGGACTGATGTCAAAGTCAGACATTTGAGGGGGGAGGGGTGAAAAAAACCCCAAAACCTTGACCCTTCAATCAAAGGGAGTAATAGGACCAACTGAGCTGAGACAAAAGCCAGACAGAAAACTGAAGAATGCAAGGATATAGAGTAATGTGATTCAGCAAAAGAGAGATTGTTTATAATTAATATAGGGCCTTAGTGGCTCTTCCCTGTTCCAGGCCCGCACCTGCAGGGCTGCACTGGAAATATTTAAGAGTTAACTGCACCAGAGTCTTCAAATATTCCTTATCAGCCTCTTGGGTAAAAGATAAGCATTGAGATAATACAAGGGATCCAACTGTTAAATCAGACTCAAACAAACCAGAGATCTTATCCAGTACAAAGCCTTAGTAAGACTCTCGAGGATAGAGGTGATTATGAAGCAGAAAGTAGGAAGAGGTATGGAATTATCCAATGGTTTCCCAGATTCTTTCGTGCTGGTTCAGGATGCTCTGTGACCTGCATTAACATATAGAGTCTCTAAGTAATGTATGATTCTACATTAATTACACAGAAGGGAGCTTATTCAATCATGAAACATCTCCACTTTATACACCAATAGTTACACAGTTTAAGTGATATTTTCCACAGCGCTAAACCCTCTGAATTCATAAATTCCAGTTTACTTCCTATATGCAAGCTAAATAGACCAATGACATTGTGCTAACAAGGCTCTCCCTTTTGGATTTCTGTGCTACTAAGATCTAAGCTGTCTCTCAAGCTAGAAACTAAACAGCAGGCTCTTTCAACTTTTCTCTTCCAGATACATTTTGGTAATTTTACTTCCTAAATAGCTCTTAATTCCCTATTGGTTGGCACTACTAGGCCCTTATCCTTCCTTGGCTTATTGCAATAGCCTCTAAAACTAAGGTTCTGTGCTCAAGGCTTGAACCTCCTCTAATGCATCCTTGAAACCACCATCAGAATAAAAGCCTATATGTTGTGTATGATTCTATAGAAGCACTCTGAGTCAAAAATACAATTTTAAGAAATACATTAACTTCTTTTTTTGGTCTACCTCACTGTACTCTAAATTCTGGAGATACAGTCTCTCTGGGAGTCATCTCTTTTGGTTAAATGAATGACATTCATAGTGTTAAAAACATATTATGTTATGTTTGGTAAAAGCTTAAATAAACAACTTGGTAATATTCTTTTAAGAATTTCATGTTAAACTAAATCTCTTAGCAGCAAGAAAGGGGACTTTCTATAGAATTTCTGTAAGTTATGGAAGGCAAACTCACACATTATTTCATGCAATTCAAGGCTAATGCCAGACGCTTGTTTGAGAGAACACAGCCATGGGAAAAGTGTTTAAGTGTTCTGTGGCTAAGATAATTTTGATTGACCAGTAAATAAAAAATAATCCAAGGTCAAGGAGGTAAGGGGTGACATAGGTTAATGAATATTATCCTTTAATTTAAATGTCACAAATTTTCAACCTTGTGTAAAAAAGGTGTCCAAATAATTGAAAATGTTGCATACCTCAAAATAATAGAACAATTCTTATTAGGTTCATTGCTATTAACGGGGCACCATTGAAAAACTCAGATTGTAGATTTCTGGAAATGCTACAAAAAATATTTGCTTAATCCATAGAATCGATATTAGAAGAAAGCACTGTTCTAACCTGTTTCTATAACCCACATAATATGCACATTATATTGAAGTAGTATTATGATTTACTATATTCTTATTTCCAAGTGTTTTTAAGAAATAACACGAGTACCCACAATTGTGAATATAGGGACAAAGAAACTTGAGGTGCGCTTTTGAAAAGGAAATGTTTAATATCTCTTTGATAACCTTTATGTAATGATAGGCAATCATGCATAATGCATAGGGGAGAAACAGATTTATGTTTCTAAGCCTGACAAACCCGATCACATTTGGAACAAACCCTCCAGTCTAGAACAGTAATTCTTATCAAGGGATACACTGCACTTAGATAATTAAAGTGCCATTCCCTATATCTCACAAAGACACAGCCTATCAAAATCTGTAGCATAATCAATTTTATGTTTCCTCTGAGGAAAACTTTGGATCTGAAATGTCTTATTTATTTGGTAGAAAAACAATTGAAAAGAATCTCTATCCCAATTCGTGTGTTTTTCTTTCTAAAATATAAAAGTTCTTACACATTTAACTTGAATGAATGCAACACAGCTTGGAAAACAGAAGGGTACAATGTCCTCTGCAGTAAAGAAACGTGACAATATCAGATTGTAACCCTGAATGATTAATAAAGATAAAGCCAATGTTATGGAACTTTATTTTTACTTGGTATATATTTTTAAGTCTCTGGTTCTATTTGGCATACTAAAAAATGAAATATGCAACACTAACATTAATTATGCACCAAGCCTATACACAGTCAACGCTATAGGTCTCTTCCAGCTTCTTTGTCTATTGGGGGAAAGTAAATTGTCAACAAGCTATAAAGAAGAAGTTACATATACTCTATGTTAAATTTTTTCCCTCTTTATATTTTTCTCTAGATTCAACCCTGTATTTCCCTCCACTTTTCCCAGTACGTGATATTAAGTTTTAAGTTTTCAGATTCCTTTGAAGTTACAGAATCATTTGATTTTTTTCTATATCGAGAAAATATCTTTTTATTTTTCCAGCTTGATTGTGATATAATTGACAAAATTGTAAGATATTAAAAGTGTACATCATGATGGTTTGATACATGTATACATTGTAAAAGAAAAACTGACACAGTTTAAAAAAATATTTAACATAACTATTTTATTCTAACAAAAACCTGTAGCATGGGCATCATTATTATTCCTGTTTCAGAGAAGAGCAAAGA
Organism: Phoca vitulina; assembly: GCF_004348235.1. NCBI lineage: Eukaryota > Metazoa > Chordata > Mammalia > Carnivora > Phocidae > Phoca > Phoca vitulina. Next base: position 15,315,729 of record NW_022589730.1, read on the forward strand.
GAACTGCTTAAGTCAAGTGATTTGACAAACGGCTCAACTGGTAGGTAGTGAATGTTAATTACAGCAGATATTTGGCAGATTCTTCGTCATGCACACTTGAGAAGAAACCATCCTAAGCTTCAAATTTAGGTTTCATTACTTAGCAGCAGCATGATGTTAAACACATTATTTAAACTCTTTAAATCTTCATCTTCTCATTCGTGAAATGGAGATAATAAATCACTTAAATCACAGCATTAATAGAGAACTGAATGAGACTGTGCAAGCTGAAATACTTAGCATACCATCTGATATACAGTAAGTGCTCAATTAATGTTAGCTATTATCTCCAAAGTGGAGCTGGAAAACGCTAATGATATCATCAATATGGAGCCACCTGATTCCATTTTATAAAATATGGCTGATATACTTTTGGAGAACTGTAAAAGATGTCGCTGCAGTTGATCTTTAGAGACATTAAAAATGGTGTTGCAGAGGGGCGCCTGGGTGGCTCAGCCGGTTGAGCAGCTGCCTTCAGCTCAGGTCATGGTCCCAGGGTCCTGGGATTGAGCCCCGCATCGGGCTCCCTGCTCAGCAGAGAGCCTGCTTCTCCCTCTGCCTCTGCCTGCCACTCTGCCTACTTGTGCTCTCTCTCTGTCAAATAAATTAATAAAATCTTAAAAAAAAATGGTGTTGCAGAAAAAAATGAATTAAATTCTTGCATAGAAACATGGTAGACCCACAGTCCCTTCTAAATACAAAGGCAAGGTTCAAAAGGGAGATGTCAGACCCTGTCATTCCTGTCTCTCTGCTCCAAAATACAGAACACTGTATTCCATCCGATCTGTTTGAAAAAGAGAAACATGCTGTGTCTGATTTTATTTTTTACAGAGACAGAATACTACCATGTGATATTGAAAATGATTTCAATTCAGGAAGTCTTTATTCAGTTAATTCCAACATGTAAATATATGCCAAGTTACTGAATGCCCACAGTGGAACTTCTTCCTTTACAAAAATCCTCTAATGGAGGGATTTTTATCTTTCTGACTCACTGGTGTACTCTGAACACACCAAGAAAAAGTAGCTGACATTTAACAGATTTTCAATAATTTCGATCAAATTAATTAAAATACAAATACATGAATGAACTTGAACTTATTTATCTTCAGTGAACCGGCTTCCCTTTCATCATCTTACATAGCAAAGGATAAAAGAGAATCATAAGTTCTAAAAGAGGATACCACTTACAGTATTCCTCTCTTGTTATCTTCAGCAGCAGATTTTTTTAAGTTGTTGTTCACACTTGTATTCAAGCTCATACTGAAGTCTCATAAATCCTTTCCAAGCCTTTCAATTTCATCAATAAGGTAGTCAACATCTGCTCGCCTTGTGGCAGGGTTAGAAAAAACCATTCGAAAAAAATTTACTTTGTCCCCACATGGCCGGTAGCGTATCATGGCTGTGCCTTCCTTCACCATCTGTGCTTTAATCTTCGGAGCAATCTGTGTGTAAATGTAAATATTATTAAAAGGTAATTTTACAAGTATATGCTCTCCCACATTCTAGATGGCTACATAACTATCATTAGTTCGGAGTAAATAGCAGGCAATTTAAAACTATCAGGGATAATTTTTAAGAAGAGGCTGAGTACAGGAAAAAAAAAATAACACCCATCATGCTCTATATTCCTATGGTAGCTCTCATTACTTCACAATGACCAGATGCATAAAATAAGATAAAGGTGCTAGAATGCATTAAAGAAGGTTGTATGACATCTTGCTTATATTTATATGGCAATTCAAATAGAAGTATCTGAGAAAGAGGTGAAAGGAAATAGGAAATGGAAAAATGGCATATTTTGGTATTATAACTTTCATTATTTGAATTATTGTACTACATCTTGAGTTTTTCTACAAGGTCACTGTTTTGCAGCAAAACAGTTTCTTAGTAAATTTCCCGGAAACAAATCCCGCCTGTGTAATCATCCTGAACAGCTCTTCCAGCAACAACACACCGTGACACTGGGTCACATTAGTACCTTCCCGGGGTATTATCAGCAGGGCAAAGTGGCGCGGACACTCAGGAAAGCCAGAAGAGGGCATTCTAGAACCCCTCAACCTGCTCCTCTTCTCAAAACTTCTGCTTCTGCACACAGCTCACTTTTAGAATGCTGCAGATGCTATCCATGACTTAACTTCCCCCTAAGGCTTATGTATGGCTGTGTAGAAGCCAATATATATTTATCTCCCTTCTAGTCGGGCATTTCACGTAGTGTCCTTCCCTAGCTAATATTTTAGTTAATCAAGATGATCATAAAATAATAGATACTAGTTATTGCCTGCAATATTTTAAGGAATTATTTCATGGTCTTCCCCTTGCCTTCCATCCAGGAACATGTCCCTAAGAGGGACAGCTCTCTGGTAAATGAGCTGTGTGTACCTCGGGGGCCAGCTTGCAAGTCTGTGTAAATACGTGCCTCACTAGCTCTCAGCTGGTAGTAAGTGCCCTCGTGGAAGACCACACTTACAGATTTAGAAAACTAGGAAGAGTTTCACTTAAAACTTACCTCAAACCCTGAAAGATTTTAACAAGTCATATTATGAGAAGCAAAAAGCAAAACAAAACGATCTTTATTTTCACTTAGGCCTTACAAGCCCAGTGAGATTTTGATGATTGAAAAAGCTGAAGCTCTTGAACATTGGTATCAGAGAGTTTGTGTTCAGTGCGTGCTAGGACACCCCACATTACCCAGCTAAGTGGTTATGATGGTGGCTTAACTCAAAGTAAAATGTGTATCTGGGATGCATGCTTAAGATTGGTTAAAAACTTACAATAAATATATGTGATAAATTACATATAATGGTGGTGATCCTCTTTATTTTAACATATATCATTAAGGTAAAGACAAAATATCCCCCTTGCTATGATATTCATTTGGATTTTTTTTTCAGTATTATTGTTTATTGTTCTCTAATAAAATCTCACATTCTTGCTCAGATGATCTTTTGATAAGTATTTCAAATTTTGTAACTCTTCTCCAACTACCTCTTCTATTGCTGTTAAGAATTGTGATGATTTATATTCTTGTCTTCTCTCCTACTAAGCTTTCTTAGCCAATTTAGGACTGGGATTCTGTCTAATTTATTTTATACCTCTAACTCTTATTGGAACACCTGATATACATTAATTGATGAATGGCTTAAGCAAAGAGTAGGAAACTCAGCATATTGCATATTAAACACTCAGTAAATATTTTTCAATTATATAAATGATGACTGGATTAATTTGCAAAATGACTGACATGTTGAGATTGAGCTCACCTCTATACAAGTATTAAATTAATTGCTTGGGGCCACATGACCACCATGTACTAGCCAATCAAACTAACCAGACAGACACATTATTTAAAAGGCAATATTAAAATTAAAAACAACACACACACACACATACACACACATACACTTACCTTTTGGAATTCTTGATCTCTTTCAAAACCTTTTGGCATATGTTTAAGTCTTGGTGGAAAATACCAGAAGCAGACATTGGTGAACTCAGGCTAAATCAAACATAAAAAGTTTACAAGTATCCTTAAAACCCTACCTAATTCCTTAAGTATTTCAGAGGTATTTTAATGAATTTGATTGTTAATATGTTTAAAAATAGTTTTTAAGGACCTAATACACATCAGACCCTGGGCACAGAAACAACAGAAATGGTCACTGTCCTCATAGAGTTCCCAGTTTGGCCTAGGCTCTTGCTGTCTTTCTCGAAAACCTCTCCTACCACAATTCTTGATGATTTTCCTATTTTTGCAGGTCATCCTCAATGTGCTCTGGGCTATTAGTTCCCTCAGAGATCTTCAGCCGCCCATTCCATGACCATTCCTCAAAATATTTTAAACAATAATGCTAGTTCCAGTTTCATATTTGAGAAAGGTCATTTGGGTTGAAATATGGACAATGGATTAGAGGAGAGAACAAGTGGAGAGAGAAGAATATTAGATATTAGAATATTAGGCTATGATAGTAAGGCAGGAAAGAATGGAGAAGACTTCACTAAAGCAGTGGCTGTGGGTACAGATCGGAGGGTTTACACTTCCAAAATCCTCAACAGATATAATTAACCTCTCTCTGAATTCACCTTGAAATAACCTCTGGAAGGTTATTTCAAGGTGAATTCAAGCTTTCTGGTTTCAGTGAGTAGATGTCTTTCACATAGATAAAAAATGTAAGAGAACTTTACTTAAATTTAAGCTCATTTCGGAGAGGAAAATAAACTAGTAGAGGATATGCAGTATTTAAAAAAAGACAGACTTTTGGGCACCTGGGTGGCTCAGTCGGTTAAGCATCTGACTCTCGATTTCGGCTCAGGTCTTGATCTCAGGGTCGTGAGATCCAGCCCCATGTGGGGCTCCACACTGGGTTGGAGCCTGCTTAAGATTCTCTCTCTCTCTCTCCCTCTGCCCCTTCCCTTCCTCTCTCTCTCTCTAAAAAAAAAAAAAAAAATTAAATTAAATTATATTTTAAAAAAAGACTTTACTTCTAGTTTCCACTTAAGACTGCAAGAGACTCACAAAAATTAAGATAATAATATAGTCAGAAGAAAATAATTTCAAAGACAGACAAAGCACATTTTTTTCCTAACAGTTGTTCTTATTAGCATGGTTTCATGCCACTGGATGGTTGACTGGGACTTGGAGAGGAAAGTGGACAGAATGCTGGCAAAAATCTCAATTTTTTTCATTAATATCTACTTAGTGGCTTAATAATGATCTACTAAAGATTATCATAATTTGAAGTCCACCTTCTCCTATGATCTACTGTCCAGAAACCCAGCTGCATAGTATAACATACAAGAAAAAAGCAAGTACAATTAAATTACTCTTATTCTGTGCCAGAGAAATCAGAAAAGCAATTGTAACCAAGTAGTTTTAATTGTCTTAAAAATGAAAATATTGAATATAATCATCAGATAAAAGTCTTTTGGACCCTTGGCATATAAGACATAAAACTTAAATGAAACAGGTTTTAAAACCTAAGTGATTTGCATTTAGATAAGATAAAAATATTTATGATAATTGCTAAGTATACTTTTAAAATTATCTCAGGTAAAATTCAGGTAAGAATTCTCAGCAAACAAAGTATAAACCAATTAAATTATAAAAAAAAAAGAAGTCCTTACCTCTGCATCAAACACAAGCTTAAAGTTATCTTTTTTCTTCAAAACCTTATAGAAGTATTTTGCAAGTTCCATGTATCTGTTGATCTGTGCCTCAAAACCATGGGTTCCCTATAATAAAAAAAAAAAAATTAAAATAAAGTTTCCATTCAAAAGTAAGTTCCTTTAAATTACATTGAAAAAGTTCCTGAAATTGATTACAATTATTTAAATGTACTTATTTAAATAATGTGATTATTATCTTACTACTCGTAGGTGTTCTCCATTATTACTTCATTTTTATTTCCAGATCCTTATCCCACTTTGCTCCCTACTGTCTGTGAACTTAAGGCCAATTACTTAGGCTTCCATACTGCAGGGCCTAGATCTACACATGTTCGCTAAATATCTTGACATGTAATTTTCATCTGTCTAGTATGTAGAGCAAATTCTTTAAAATTACATGTAATGTTATGAGGAGTGGGAGAAATACTACAAATAAAGCTCTTGGCATATTTGCCAGCAGAATATATTTAAAAATTAACAACCGTTGAGCTTCTGCTACATCACAGGCATGCAGTTCAGTACTTGAATCACATGGTTAAATTTACTTTTAGAAGAGCCCTAAAAGGTGGGCAACTGAGACACAGAAGCGCTGTCCAGTCTGTGTCTCCACCCACCTTCTTTCCCTTGATGATTTCTGCTTGTCTCGTGGTACTAAGCACTACACAGGGGGTGACTTTCCCACACCCTGTTTTCATTTGAGACCTTCTCTCTGAATCTCAGACTTATACACTAAACTACTTACTCAACTCTCCACTGAGATGACTAATGAACATCTCAAAATGGCATGTCCAAGACTCAACTCCTGATCTTGCTACACAAACTTGGTTCTCCCACAGTCTTTCCAATGTCAATAATGTATCAATTTGATCTTCTAGTTGCTAAAGACCAAACCTTAAAGCTCTCCTATCCTTGAACTTCTGCTTTTTCTCCTAGTCCACATCTAACATTTTGGTAAATTTCATTAGGGTTACCTTCAAAATGTAATTAGAATCTAATATTCCTTAACCTGTCCACTGCCACTCTGCCGGCCCAGTCACTCTCTCCCCATTATTGAAATTGTCTCCTAACTGATCTCTTTGCTTCTGTCCATACACCCGTAACCCAAGCTGTGGGTACGCATTCACAGTTATTCTAGGCTTTACAACCACATGAAGTGGTATGTTCGTGGATTCTCAATACATAAGCCTTTGTAATCAGAGCTGGCTTCATGGGCATGCCACCTGCATGGTCACGCAGGCCTTATACTCAGAAGGGATTTGTGTTTAGTTTAATTCTCTGCCATTGCTGTCCTGAAATTCTTTAAAATTTTGCCTTGGGCTTGTGTTTGTAGGTAAAGTGAATAAAGTGTCCCTAGTGAGACTGTGGATCATGCATGTGAGCTAAGGAGATACAGGCAACTTCCATGTCTTGCCACCCTATTCACACACAGCATTCGCAATGTTCAATGAACACAGGATTCCACTGGCCCTGTCATATGTGGGAGCTCCGTGACTCTCCATGCGAGTATAGGTAAACATAACTGAGCAAGCGGGGATGGTAAGAGCCCTAAGAGGCCACACGTTATGCTCAAACCAGAACTTGTTCCCAACAGAATTTGTTTCCTTCACTCCTTATCCTTTTCAGTGAATTCAATATCTTTCTCCACAGGAAGTATATATGTATATTTTGTGTAATATTTATAATATGTATATTTTATATGTACACATATATAATATATGTAAAAAATTTAATTTATGAATATGTGGTTAGAACCAACAACTCTCACAATTTTGAACAAACATTCATTTGGAAAAGGCATTGTTAGTATTTGAAATGCTTAAGAATATGAATGATTCAATATCAATGGACTGATTTCTTGTGATAACCACGTTATCATCTGATATTATGCCAGAAATTTTTCTTTGAGGGCAATCTGGTTCGGGGGAAGCTATAAACAGTTAAAAAGGGAAGGAGAAAAGTTAATAGAAATTTATTGATGAAGACTGTTCCTACTTTCAATTCTGAAGAAATGAGGCCAAGGATCACTGAAGTGATTACCATAGAATTTACTACTTTCCAGGAATTTTCCATATAGAACTTTTGGTGGCATTCATGCATATTGGATTGGCATTTAAAAATATCAAGGTATGTGTCCATATTGCAAATGCATCTTTAAGCTCTGTGAAAAAAAATCTACAAAGGTTGAATATTATAGACAATGGCACTTGTAGTTAAAGCTTTATTGGCCCCCGTTAGCCCATGTTCTCCAAAAAGCAGACATCACGATGAGATTAAAGGTGCCAGGATTTTAGTGGTGGAAGTAGCTTGTTGGAAGAGATTAGGAGGAGTTGGTTAGATTGCGAGAAGAAGTCAGACCCTAAGTGAAGGGGAAAGGGGGCCTAAGTGGGGTGAGCTCCCTAGACTACCATGAAGTCTGAGGAAAATACAGAAAGGCCACTGGGGAGGCCTCACACCAAGTCAGCTGTCAGAAGAGCCTTATGCCTCTCAGGAAGGGGAATGCCTTAGAATCCTAGACTCAGTCACTGGCTGGGAGAAAACTTTGGGAAACAGCCCTGGGGCAAATGTAATTATGAATCTAATCTAAGAGAAGCAGATGGGGCTTTTGGACAATTAAACTCCCTATAGCATTCTCATGGCCAAAACAGATTCATTTTAAGAATCCAAAAGCAGTCCAACCCATGTAGAAAAATCCATGTAAAAGGAAGCTTTTGTGTTATATTTGCTTTTGCATGTATAGTCAATGTTTGTAGCATCTCATATTAGTATATGATTGTCTCCTTATTTTTATAACCTATCAGTATTTTATGTAATTGACTTTATTTATAAGAAATATGAATTTCATTAACAGTGGCTCCTCTTTCTACCATCAATGAAGTACACATTGTGTAATTAGAGCAAAGGAGGACAAAATAGAATTTTTCAAACTTGCAAGTCAACTCCTCCCTTTCGAACCTGCTATGGATATTTCCTGAACTTGATTTCCAGTGTGAGTCATGTTTTTTTAATGGGAAAAGCATTTGCATTCCAGTGTATACTGAGTTTTTATGTAATCATCTGCACCCACTGAAAGGGTATTAAATTTTTCTTATCTCCCCAGGAGTCAAATGCTTTTCAAAAGAAGATACTTTAGCATTCAGGGGTAAACATGAGCTCTCTCCTTCCCTCCCTCTCCCTCAGAGTGGGTGTGCCAGCTCAAGTACAAGATTCCAGTTTCCGAAATGCAGGCTCCCTGTCCTGTGGTAGAAATCTCCTTTGCACACATAGGGTGATGTGACATGGCCTCACCGTGTTGCCTGAGGGGGAACCAGGGTATGGAAAACTGACACTGAGATATTCTCTAAGTAAATAGGTGATCTTCCTCTGATTCAGAAACCTTATGTTTATAGGAAAGATGAAGTAAATAAATATAGATACTAAATATTCAGTGGTCACATCTGTTTTATAGAAGGCCAAACAAGGTGGCCCAAGTACACAATTCTTTGACAGTCTAGCTTAATCCAGGCCAAACGTGCTTATCTGTGCCTTTTAAACTGCAGGTCATAGGCCATTGGTGGATAATAGAACCAGTTAAGTGGGTCATACCAGCTTTTCTTTCAAAGAGAAAGAGTAAAATAGAAAATATTAGAGAATTTCATATTATAAGATGTTTTCCTGAAACTTTTGTTTTAATTGTGTGTGTGTATCTATTATTGGGCCACAACATAAAATTTATTTCTTACTGTGGATTGCATTAAAAAAGGTTAAATGCCACTCCTTTATTGTATAAAATAATAGATGAACTATATGATGCTTTTCATAATCCCTTACATATATAATTTCTTTTATAAATGTTTTGATACATATTGAGCATTTATGAGTTCAAGGATAAACCTGTTGACAAGTATCTAGGTGTATATACTCATTTAAGGAACGTCAAGGTATATGCAGTGACTGACAGCTAAGCTTTAGCAGAACCAGCAACCTCTTACAGAATTCAGGAGGTCCATGAGAATATTTACATAAGTAAAATATGTACAGAATCAGACTGAGGGATATTTGGATTATCAGTGTCTGAGAGATCTACACAAAATTTTGAGCTTTGTGTTTGCAAAAATTTGAACTTAGAATATTTTTTAAAGCAAGTTTAACGAAATTTCTAAACTGGATATTTAAAAATCTTCAGGAAAAGAACTTAGACAATGCATATCTTTGAATAGTGAAAGTTATCAGTGAAACTCCAAGATGAACTAATGGCTGATTGTCTTCCTGAGTAACTGATATTCTTGTATCAGAATGTTGACTATACATCAGGTTGTTGCTGGGTGACTTCTATGAAAAGTGGTGTCTCTGGTTTTGTGGTAATAGATTTCTAACAACAACAACAAAAAAAAAGACGTCAAATAGCAGTGTCGGTAATACATTATAGATGGTGTTAGTTCATGTCAAAGCTTTCATCTGCACAGAACCCAATGTCCATCTTTCTATAGAGGACTGGGGATGGAGTGATAGAAACAGCTTCTAAAAGCATGCCAATTATTTAAGTTAAAACTTATAAATAAGGGGCAGGCGAAGGGTATAGAACATATCCTGCTGTTGTCATAATCTTTGGAGAGAACATCTGCTGATCTTGACTCCAAAGTAGATTGCACATCCATGTAATAAATAAGGGTTCACATCTGAGAATCTATGTTGACTTTATGTCTACTTGACTATTAACAATTCCAATGAGTAGGAGGGAAAAAACAGTTTTTTTTAAAAAGTTGCAGACAAATTTATATTCTTAACAGATTTTTATTCCTACAGTTTGGTAGAGTATATAGTAACAGTGGGACATGCCAAATTTTTTTCCACCTCAGTTGGAATTTAGACCTGAGAAGCCAAGCTTGTCATCTGTAATTAGAAATATAGTGGTTTTCTTGAGAGATGTTTAGGAAAATAATGAGACTAAAACTTTGGAAAAGACACCCAAATAGAACTCCAAAAAAATGGAATAGCCTATACTCTTTATCCAAATGAAGAGGACCTAATAAAAGGGATGACAATTTCCTACCTTTGCTTTCCACATTAACCATAGCTTAAAGATATCAACATGTCGGCCACACTGAATAGTTTTATCTCCAGTGTCGAAGTCTACGTCGTAGAGTTTATCTGGCTGGAAAAGATATCCAGCTCGCATCTGGTTGCATGCTTCCAGAAGACCCTAAAGAGGGAATAATATATCTACATGCAGATTATATACATTTCAGTAAGAAACCACCATTATTTATTTCAATTAACTTAGCATTTCTACTTTACATACACTTTTTTTCGGTTACCTTCATTTATTTTATTTTTTAAAATTGTATAAAGTTTTGCATTTTAATTCCGGTATAGTTAACATACAGTGTTATATTACTTTTGGGTGTATAATCTAGTGATTCAACAATTCTGTATGTTATTCAGTGCATGCACTTTTAAAGAGAATTTTATCTTATATAAAAATATGTTACTTTTCTAGGATTTTAATATATCCAGTTGTTCTTTGGGTTTATCTGGAACAACAGATGGTATAATTGGATTAACATGATTTCTATATTTTTCTTTAACTTTTCTCAAAGTCCTTGAAGTTTTGCTGCTCTTTTGAATCACTTGCTACAATATACTGAAGTTAATGAGCACTGAGGGCCTCGTTCACTTGAACTAAACTATCCCATGAATCAGCCTTTGGGTGCCAGTTAGCAAAGTGCTCTGAGAGTCACAGTAGGTAGAGAATAAAGTAACCCATTCATTTAATTTTGTGCTTCTCACATAAAAGATGTTGAAAGAGTGGAGAAATATTTGCTTTGGATGGTTAAGAAGAAATGTTTCCCATCACCCAGTTAAAGAGAGACTTTTCTCAAAGGGTGTGTGCAGAGAGAGCACAACCAAGGCTAAATCCGTGTGCACAGACGGGGTACCGTTTAAATATACATCAAGCATAACTTTTGTACAAGAAGCAAATAACAATATTATGTGTTTAGTATCAACTGGCCGCTTCACAAATAGTATATCATTTGAGCCTCACAGAACTCTCATAGCAGAGGTACTATTGTTCTATCATTTTTGTAGACTGAGGAAATGGATACTTTAACATATTGAGCAATCTTCAAGGTCACATAACCAAACAGTGATCAATCTGGGATCTGACAGAAGGGCAGTTTGTCTTGGAGTTTGTGGAAACCCAACTTCAAAGCAAAAATCTCACACTCCTTTGTTTAGGATAGGCTGTGGATCTAGGCAAAGGAGCACAATGTGGTGGTAAGAATTGAAGTATTTAGGGGAAAAGGAATAGAAATGATACCTTGAAAAGAGTGCCTTATGTATCTATATGTTAGGACTCCTCTTTACACATGTAAATATTTTCTTTACTTCAAACTCCCTTTTAATGTTATGTTAGACAAGAGCTGGAGACTATTTAAAATACTTTAAAACAGTATAATCAGTGTAAGTTTTATCTACTCTCCTGATGTGATAAGTAAGCTACAGTTAGTCATATTTACCCCCAATCTGTTGCACACTGTGCGGGGGCTGCGGATTTGTGGTGAGCAAGGGTGGAAATGCTCTGCCCCACGGACCTTACAACCTGGGCTTCAGGACGTTGGGTGGGTTGGACACTAAACCAAATATGGCATATGTGAATGTGAAATTGTACCCAGGTTAAATGCTATGAAGGAGTTTCACAGTGTTGGAATATTCCACTCTAAGGATCAAGGATTTTTCCCTTAGTCTGAAAGTCTAGGAAGACTTCTGGGTAAAAGTCATTTTCGAGTTCAGTATGAGCTAAACTAGAAAGATGCTGGGGGAAGGTGTGGGAGACAAAATGGAGCCAGACCCTGATAGGCAGAAGGAGAAACTCCTGCGAAGGTCATAGGCGACAAGCTGCATGATTCCTTGGAAGTAAGGGCAGGTCAAGGGATATCAAGGGCAGAAAGCAAAAGGAAGCACAAGATGAATGGGAGAGCCGAGAAGGGTATGGGCTGTACCTCCCGGGCTTTGTAGGCCATGTCAGGGATTTTAATCCCCATCCTAAAAGCAGTGAGAAGCCACTGAATGGGTTTTAATTTTGCATTATGAAAAAGTTCTTCTGGTTGAAAGAGATTGACATGATTAGCACTTCATTTCAAAAACACACAGCATGGGGTGCCTGGGTGGCTCAGTCGTTAAGCGTCTGCCTTCAGCTCAGGTCATGATCCTGGGGTCCTGGGATCGAGCCCCGCATTGGGCTCCCTGCTCAGGGGAGAGCCTGCTTCTCCCTCTCCCACTCCCCCTGCTTGTGTTCCCTCTCTCACTGTGTCTCTCTTTGTCAAATAAATAAATAAAATCTTTAAAAAAACAAAAACAAAACACACGGCACTTCCTTTCCCTTAAACAATTAAATAAAAGACATTTAAAATAGTTTTAATTGTATTTTAGGTACAGTTACAGCAAAATATATATACTTATAGTGCCTATATGTGCCTTTTCAGCATCAAAAAATATATTCATCAAATACTGAATATACTTGGTTTAAACTGCTCATTAAGGCATGAGTTAAAATGGTCTAATGTGCAACCTTAGGCATTCAGATGGTTGAATAGATAAGGATCAAATGTTCCTCTTAATTTAAGGCTACAGCACAATAGGCTTATTTTCCAGAGATGACCCTAAAAATAGTGAAAGCTTTAGTAGCTTGGGGGTTCTGTTCTCCCTCCATTGATCATCTATCTGTCTTTAAGAAAAGATAAAAAAGAAGTATAAAACAAGAAACAGAAACTTAACTTCTTTGAGGAACACATGATATGTGATAACAGAATAAAATGTACTATTTCAACATACTCACTATGGATGAAGAAATCAGGGAAGACTGCAAAACATTTGTTTTTGAGTCTTAAACATAAAGATATCAGAAATCTGAACGTTGAGGACAGACCTGTTAGCAACAGGAAGAGCGAGCAAACTCAGAAGCTTCTTAAAGAAAACAAATGTAGTCAAACTATAATTTCCAGATATTGGACACACAGGAGAGGACAGGAAGGAGTAGCCTATTAACCTGCAGGCTTCAAACACAAGGCAGCTGCCCTTTTATTGATGGGATATTGAAGGAATATGGCCGCCATGTGGCCAACTTCACAGTCTGAAGCAGAGCTAAAAGTTCCAGCCTGCGTCGCTGAGAATGGCCTAGGCTAAGAGAGAATAAAGACTCTTTCAGAAGAGACAAAGTGGGCACTGAGTACTCAGGAGTGAGTTTCTTAAATTCCACATTTAAGTGAAATCACATGGTATTTATCTTTCTCTGACTGACTTATTTTGCTTAAGCAAGATACCGTCTAGCTCCATCCACATTGTGGCAAATGGCAAGATTTCATTTTTATGGCTGAAAGAGAGAGGCAAACCAAGAAACACACTCTTAACCCTAGAGAACAAACTGATGGTTACCAGAAGGGAGGTGGTGGGAGGGATGGGGGAAATAGGTGATGGGGATTAAGGAGGGCACTTGTGATAAGCACAATATATTGTACACCTGAAACTAATATTACACTGTATGTTAACTACACTAGAATTTAAATACTATTTAAAAATAATTAAAATAAATTTTTTTAAAAAAGAGTAAGTTAAGGCAACTTGTAGTAAGAATACCGACACTTTATTTTTATATCCAAACTCTTTAGATTGCTGGTGAGTAAGAGAGAAAGAAAATAAAGCTGTAACTGATACTACATAAAATGCATTTGCATTTCTGACAATGACATGGAGATAAGAATTCCTAAGTTGAACCTCATCATTGTATCCCTCCTTGGAGGAGATCATGGGCTTATCTCTCTGTGTAGCATTGCGTTTACTATTGATGGAGATAAAATACACAAATGAATAAGCATATAATGATTTCATACAACCCATAAATTTGTGCTTTCTATGCTAAAAATATATTGCAGTTACTCATAGTTATCTACACTTAAAATAAGCGACATTTTTGGCCCTACACTCTGAAATAACAAATGGCCTGTAGGCCAAATTTGATCCCTAAGAGACATTTTGTTCGTTCATGGTGTTTTTAATAAGTGGGGCATGAATGATCAGGTTTTTTATAGACCTCATCACCGCCCACTGTGTCATCCCAGATCTTATCCACACATGGAGTTACCACCTGTGCTTACAGTCATTTGGTTTTGTGGCACCTCAATGACCCAGTGGCTACTTAAAGATCAAGGGGGAAGGATCAGTTTAGGAGGGCAAATTGTCCTGCACTGTGCTAATTCAATGAGGCCATAATTATTTTGATTTTTAACATTCACAAAGAAGCTAGTCTTTACCAAGACATCCATCACAGCACTACTTAAAAATAGAAATCATTTACTTTGTCCCGGATCAGGATAGCAGAGCACTGAAGGGGGACACCCATGAGTTTATGTGGATTCCAGGTCACAGAGTTGGCCCTAGGTGATAAAACAGCTCCAATCAGTGCTCACAGTCTAATGAAAGAGAACAGAAGCCTAAACAGGTAATTTTGCTTTCACAAGCAATGGCGCAGGTCTTACCTTTCAATGCCGCTGAGTTTATGGGAGTGGTTTCTGGACAGCAACAATCCACCTCCCCAGGCTGCCTACAGGTACAAAAGATATGTGCTCTTCTATTAATTCTTTTTAAATAGCATCGGCCACTTTTTCCCATGTTAAATTATTTCAAAATTTGATGAAGCTTTAATTGCTGTGTTAGATAATTATAAACTTGACTATCATTATACTACTTATAAGAACAATGCATTTTAAAATTTCCTCCTATGAATTCTCATTGCCTATTTGTGACACGGTAAAGTTTTAGGTTTCTAATTAATTCAAACACCTTTTGTATAATTTCCAGAGACAGATAAAAAAGTTGGCATCAAATTTGGCAATACCACAGAAAAATTAGCATCTCTCCCATGTTGTATAATTTTAAATTTGTCTAACTCTTACCAAAGCTGAAGCAAGTTTTGCCCAAAGTCATTGTACTAAATTAATAGCATCAAAAATTGTGATTTCCTTAATAGGTATTAATTTTAAAATGTTTATTAGAGTAATGGCCTAAATCTTCTTTTGATTTAAAATCAGGTTTAAGGGGCATCTGGGTGGCTCAGTTGGTTAAGTGCTTGATTCTTGATTTTGGCTCAGGTCATGATCTCAGGGTCCTGGGATTGAGCCCCGCATCAGGCTCTGCACTCAGCGTAGAGTCAGCTTGAGATTTTCTTCCTCTCCCTCTAACCCTTCCCCTGCTCACACGAGAGTGCTCTCTCTCTCTCAAATAAATAAAAATAAATAAATAGATAAATAGATAAATAAATAAAATCAGATTTAACTGTTTTGTCAAATTTATTTTCTAAATTGTTGGTTGAAGAGAGGTTTGGGCTCTTTTACAATACTTGATACATTTGTAGCTCTTTCCAGGCTAATATATTAAGTCTATTTTATTCATTATAAAAATTAATTTCCAGAGAAACTTTCACCTGGCCTGCAATGTCAATGAAGCGATTTTAAGGACTGCTCATAGGATACATTTTTTAAAGGGGAAGTTATGAGTCAGACTAAAGGAGGTGACTTACGTCCACGTGCATCCAGAGGCTGTGTGTCTCACAAATATCAGCGATGTCGTGGAGAGGGTCACAGGCCCCGAACACTGTGGCGCCGGCTGTGGATGTGACACAGGAAGGGGTCTGGCCCTGGTGATGACACAAGCTGAGTTGTGGGCAGAGCCTCAGGAGGTGCACAGGAACAGTCCTGTCACTTCACCACTGCACTCCTGGGCACCAGGAAGCTGGATGACTTGGACACGAACACTAAGTACCTTATAATTTCAAATATTCTGAGGTACCTCCAGGACTGGAAGAAGTAGTGTAACCATAGCAGGAACTCATATCACTGCCTCTGAGTTTCAGTTATTATATTTCTCTCCAAATTTATTTTCGCAAAATAATACCACAAAAATGGAGATGACCAAATTCCTTTATGTAATCCATGTCCTGATAACTTTTCATTGGATATCTGACAGAAAATTATGAGAGAAATACTGCAATGTTAACTTAATTATTTCAGTTTAATTTTATAAGGAATTTCCCACACTTAGGGATTATTTTATTTCTCTTAGCAATTACCTTACCAGTTGTTTTTCACTAATGAAAATAGGTAAAGAAAATAAAAATGAATTTACGTGTTAAGTA
Organism: Phoca vitulina; assembly: GCF_004348235.1. NCBI lineage: Eukaryota > Metazoa > Chordata > Mammalia > Carnivora > Phocidae > Phoca > Phoca vitulina. The sequence goes on from NW_022589730.1 coordinate 15,332,101, forward strand.
TGGAGCTATAGAACATACCTTTGTTTTAGCTTGTAATATATTTTTCTCTAACTCATCTGGAATCATCTTTCCCCTTAAAAATACAAATACACATTGATTTATCATGAGTGAATATGCATACCAATTCTACCAATGAGAAGAATAAATGATATGCAAGACTTAAAAAAATTAGTTTTTAGTGTCTCCCTAAGGCATTTATATGTGTGTAAACACATATTAGGTAAATGTTCAGTTCCCAAAAACCAATGGTAAATATCATGTTGAATTAAAGAATGTTCAGTGTGCTATTCGGTCATCTTAAAATTTGTATTACTTACGCTTTCTAAGAAAGACACAGAATTATAATCTTTCTTTCAAGTGATTAAACTTCAATTTATTTTATTTTATTTTTTAAAGATATTATTTGTTTATTTATTTATTTATTTGTCAGAGAGAGAGAGCACAAGCAGGGAGAGCAGCAGGCAGAGGAGAGGGAGAAGCAGGCTCCCCAATGAGCAAGGAGCCCCATGCGGGACTCAATCCCAGGACCCTGAGGTCATGACCTGAGCCAAAGGCAGATGCTTAACTGACTGAGCCACCCAGACATCCCTAAACTTCAATTTAAAGTAAAGACCTCTTCTCTGGCACATACCCTCACCCTGACCCTGGCTGTAACCCTGAACCTAACCCTAGATCTGGGGGAAAAAAAAGGAGAAGATATGGTATATATACACAATGGACTATTACTCAGCCATATAAAAGAATGAAATCCTACCATTTGCAAAGACATGGATGGAGCTAGAGGGTATTATGCTAAGCAAAATAAGTCAGTCAGAGAAAGACAAATACCATATGATTTCACTCATATGTGGAATTTAGGAAACAAAACAAATGAGCAAATGGGGAGAGAGGCAAACCATGAAACAGACTTTCAACTCTAGAGAACAAACAGGTGGTTTCCAGAGGAGAGGTGGGTGGGAGATGGATGAAATAGGTGATGAGGAGTAAGGTGGGTACTAGTCATGAGGAGCACTGGGTGTTGTATGGAACTGTTGAATCACTATATTGTACACCTAAAACTAGTATCACGTTGTATGTTAAGTAACTGGAATTTAAATAAAAACTTAAAAAATAAAAAGTAAAAGCCTCTTGACATCAAGGTATAAAAATCAGGTATCCAATTGCAGAGGGAGGAAAAAGGGTGGCAAATTTCAGATGGCCTTCACATTTCTTCACAGCAAATATCTGAGAAAAAAAAGTCAATACTTTTCTACTCAGTCTGGGTATCAGACTGAAACCCAGCATGCCTATTGATGATTCACTAGAAGCATTCCTACTAACGTCAGGAATAAGATCAGGATGCTCACTACCATCAGTACTATAGCATTTTTCTCTGAAGAAATTATCTATTATTTAAATGTATGATAGAAAGAAAGAAAGGAAAGAAAAGAGAAGAAAAAAGAAAAGAAGAAAAAAACCTAATGGGAGTACATATGGCTATATACCAGAAATACCTAAAATTATGTGTTAAAAAGCTTTTGAAAATAACAAGAATGTTGAGCAACTGGGTGCTTACAAGAGTAAATCATATTCTTATTTTTAAAAACTAATTGCTGTGAATAAATAATAGAATATCCCATTCATAATAATAAAAAAGATGTAAAGTATCTTGGGTGGGGGTGATTCTCAGGAAATGCACCCAGAATATATAAAGAAAATCAAACAAACAAACAAAAAAAAATCAAACAACTTGTGATAAAGTACTGAATAATAAACTAATAAAACACATTTGCAAGATATTTTATATTCATTTACTTTATATTTCAGAATTTCTAAATACATAAAGATTCCTTACCAGCCAATTAACAAATAATAACAACCAATAAAAAATGAGCAAAGAACATGAACAGACAAATCATGGTAATATACAATTGGCTGGTCAGAATTTTCAATGATAAAAGTATGGATAATATTTGGGGTTAGCATTGTAGTTAAGAGCATCAATTATCTCAAAAATGTTTGAAGGGCAAATAAAAAATCTTTATGAAATTGTAAATCCAGACATTCTTTGAATCAATAATTCAGTTTCTAGTAATTCATGTGAGATATTCAAACAGACTCTCGAATATTTTTATACAATTATATTCATTTAATCATTGTTCTTAAACACTAATATCTAGCAAGAAACCCGTAATTGTCTTTTAAAATAAGATTTATGAAATTCCGTTACATTTATAAAATGGAAAACTCTGAAGTAATTAAAAAAGAATAAAGTCTGCATGAATTCATGGGATAAGATTTCTAAAACATATTCTAAAACCAAAAAAAACTATGAAAGCAAGTTACAGAATACACATAGAATTGATGTGTAAGTTTGATATGAATAAAAATGATCCTCAAAATATATGTAATATTTGTCATATTATTTATTTCTGAAACCTGGTATTCAAGGAAAATGGAAATACGTTTTTACTTTGTAGATTGCTAAAGCAATTGAGTTTTTATCTACAAATATTATTACATTTTCATGTGTATTTATTATGCATATAATTCAATATATTTAAAACAGTGAAGATCTGAGACAGTCCCACTCATATAAGACTGTCTTTAGTAAAGAAATTTTAAGAATAGGATAGGATAACTTTGGCACTTCTTATCATACTAATGGCAGTTAAAATTTATTGAAATTGGGAGAGTATTCTTGCTAAAAATTGGAATAGGAAATAGGATTTTAATCTACGAAGCATAATGGTAATAATGATTTTTAAGAATGTGTTAGAAACATACCTTTCATCACATTTTACTTCAATTACATTGTCAGTTCCAATACCAAGGACTGCTGCAGCGTTTTTTACTGAATAATGACCCTTGGACAAAAATGAAAATAGGAAGGGCATTCATTTCTCTGCATTTCATGATCATTTACACGAGTGCATTTGGGGGCATAAACACGTAGCTTTGAATGGGTTTGCGCATGTATACGTACATCTATATACACACGTACGGGTCTCAAGGCATATTTCCAGGCCCTCATGGTGACCTTTGTTCAGATGAAGGAGGTTGTGACACCTTATTTAGAAGGCACCATCACACAGCTCTTCACATGCAGTGGGGGTTTGAATATTCTAGTTCTCCATATACATAGGAAGTCATGTCACTTATAAATCTAGTAATAATATTCTCCAGTGGTAAAATCCTTACATGTTCCAGACAGTTGTACCTCTTGCATTACAGATATCTGTATCTATATCTATATCTATATTTTTTTAAGGCGTAAGGCTTGGAGAAATGCATTGATTCTTCTGATGCCTGCAATTCTGAATTTTGGCTTTGACATCAACTTTGATTTCTTGCCTTTTAGATAACTATTCCCTTGTATCATTCTGCCTGGTGTGAATAATATCAGTAAGATGGAGGTATTAACAGCTCAAGATCTAAACTTGGACCTGGTTATTTTTAGTTGCCAGGAAAAGACCAGATACATGAAAGAAAAAAATGCAGAAATTTAAAACCCTAACTATGATTCATTTCAATGGAGAATGCACCAATTAAATAGGAAATGATATTTTTAATCTACATTATGGAAATTCAGCATATTTACTCATTCTATGCAAAAGTTATATGTCAAATGATGAAAATCTATATACATTTGTAAACCAGCATCTTAAGTTATGTAAGTTTTACAGTAAATGACATTAATTATGCAGCAGTGGTCTCCAACTTGATAATATGCCTATATATAATGCCAATTTGAGTTTGGTCATAGAAACATATTACAAACACAGAGACATTTCAAAGAAAACCCTGTGTTTAGAGGCACTTTCAGGTGGAATTCTCAAACTGGAACGACTATTACATTTTAATATCACAAATATTGCTGAGGTGGAAAAGAAAAATGTGACCAGATTTATTAAAGGGATGCATCGATTTTTAAAAAAGAAGCATTGATGCCCTATACAAGATTGGAACACTAAAACAAGAGGAGACGTCAGTGGATACATTGTCAATATCAGAAACATTTGGCTGAGGACCTAGTCTATAAAAATATGCCTTTCTCTTTAACTGATTCCTTTGATCCTCACTGGAAAAATAAAACATCAATCACATTCTTCTCTACATTCAATGATAAAGCAAATCATTAAGTCTTTACAATTTTTATGGCTTGATATTTTTTTTTGGTAAAGATAGTACAATGCTTTATATTTATAATCACATTTTTTGTCAGTTTCTCATATTTTGAAATTAAATTTTAATCCTGAATTATCTGTATTGCTAATCTCTAGAACCTATATTGACTGGAAAGTTGTTTTTTCTCTTTCTAATATCAATATGCAGACCCAGACACAGAGATTACTGAATCTACGTATTGTTAGAGTGAAGCTAATATTCTGACTTCCAATTACTTTACAGTTTATCCCAGAAGGCTCTTAAAAGTTGGAAAAATCTAGACTTGATACTTACTTGTTCGGAAACAAATAACACAACGCACGGGAGTGCAGTCATGCCTTGTCTTTTTATCTCTGGATATTGCTTATAACGGGCTACTAACACACCATAGAGGTTGGATATACTTCCACCTATGCAAAAGAAATAGTAACATTAACTTAATTTCAACAATCAGAAATGTTCATTGAAATCATGACAATCTGAGAGCTTTCTAAAACTAAAATGGTGCCAAATCACCAACATTATTTTATTTTTTTATTTAAAGATTTTATTTATTAGAGAGAGAGCACAAGTAGGGGGAGTGGCAGGCCGAGGGAGAAGCAGGCTCTCCACTGAGCAAGGAGCCCTATGTGGGACTCGATCCCAGAACCTTGGGATCATGACCTGAGCCAAAGGCAGACGCTTAACCGACTGAGCCACCCAGGCATCCTGCACCAACATTATTTTAAAACTGTCTTTCCTTGAAAGTGTTGCGAGAAATGTCAAACACCAAAATTCATAACTTTTAGATTTATGGAAATTTTGTTTATAGTTATAACTAACACAATGGCTCATGAACATTTATCTCTTAAAAATAATAGCATTCACTGAAATATATTTTGAGTGTCTCCTAATATGTATTTTATTTAGTTTAGAGAAATGATTTCTTGCTTTTTCTTACCAGGTGCAAATATTCCTTCTGCTTCTGTTTCTTGCCAGCCAATAATTTCATACATTTTCTTAAGAAGAACTGTTTCCATGACAGTAAATACTGGAGCTTTTCATAGGTAAACCTATATTATATACATAGATTTCTACTGTGAATCATATAAAATGGAAAAGGATAAATAAAATCATGTGCTAGATAAGGTTATACACATTTTTTGGTTCTATAGAAGACTATAGAAGAAATAGTTAAAACTTACATGCTCTAAATCGCCCCTTCCAGATTAAGAGTATATTAGTTCTACAAAGTTCTACAAGGAAAGTATCATGGACTCCATTGTTTTGTGCAGTAACTGGGAATTTCTTTCCCACCAAAAGTAATTTTGAAAGTAAACCCTACCCCTCAGCACATACACAATACCGTTTATGGCCAGAAAATGCCCGTATATATATACATATATTGCAAGTCAGAAAGAGATCTAGAGCTACAGACAATATTGTGCAGAACATGAAATAGGTAGAAAAAGCCTTTTCTCAAAATTGATTGATAAAGATTTTCTACCTAAAGATAGTACTTTGGACAAGCACACCAAAAAAAGGCTAAAAACTATTATGTTTTCAGTAACAGCTCGAAGCAAGTAGATGGTACAAGGCAAGAACAGTATGGGATTCATGAACAAGAATTCAGAGAGCATGGCAATGGGGACTCACTCTCCTCTGAGTCACACCATGAGATTAGAGTCCCTTCCACAAAAAGAAGCAGCTAAGATTAAAAAGGCTATCAGCTTTTGTCTATGCATACCATATACAATAAGCAATGAAGTACTTACCGTACATTCTGAAATCAGAGTTGGTTTGGTTATTTTCAAGAAATTCTTTTCTTTGTCCTCAAACACCTTTTAAAGACCCCTGTAAGTGTTCTTAGATAGAGATACCCCAGTATCGGACACCATTTATGTGCCACTTGAGATGCTCTCAGCTTCCTCTGTCTCTAAAGCCTCTGGACGTGATTCAGGCCCAGCCACAGCTGTGACCACTTTCACTCAGACACACTCACAACCCAACAGAGAATCACTTCCCACCTACAAGGCAGGCACTGACCTACAGCCCCGGGGTCGCCTTTTGCATCCAGCCATGGCAAGTCATGGAATCTTCTGGGAGTCCCAAGAATGCCCAACCATGGGGGAGTTAACATCCCATAGTGCAGTCCTTTGGCCATAAGAGAGCTGGTTGAAAATCAGTTCTTTCCCCTTGTTCCCTACAGATGGACTGCCCTTTGAAGCAGTCATTTACAAGAGGGCACTGCATCCCAGATGATGAAGCATTCGCTTCTGCTTGTACTAATGGTATAGACAGGTCTACCATCTCCCTTATGTTGCTCTTCTGCCCTGTCCTGACTCACTTCATCTTTCCTCAACCCTGTTCTTCAGGATGGCGTGGCGTAATAAAGTGGTTACGCATAAGCTCTTGCCCAGGAGGCCCCACACAGAGACCCAGTAAGGAAACCCATTGCCTCTGAGAATTAAGACTCTAGTTCTAAGAGAAACAAAGTAAGAAGCAAGCCGTATACACTGATATTTCAACCGGCTCATTTCTGCCAGCACATGGTATGGCAGCTTCAACTTCTACACACATTACCTTTCTGATTCTATCTCCGTGCCATGGAGTCGGCATTATTATTCTCAGACAACAGAGACTCACTAAACTTCCCAGCACTGCAGAGGGTAGAATTAGGACTGGAATTGGGTTCTCCTTATTTCCACCTCGCATGATCCCACTGTCTCAGGGTATATTAAGAGATCTCCATTCATTAAAAAGGAAGAAACTGAAGGTCAAGGACACTCTCTGAAATCCTTTCTCTCCCATGTGTTCTTTCTACTCTTCTTCTTTATTTTCCTCAATAGAGAATGATTAAGTCTCATAACGGTGGGATTCTAAACAATGGAGTAAGATTTATAAATTGAGTTTTCTGTCATCATTTATAGAGCAAAGAAACATATTCTCTCCAAAGATAAAGTTTTTTTTAAGTAACATTACTCTGTGCGTATTTCAAAGGCCATAATCAAGCAATGAAAATTAAAAATAGCAGTAGCTTGTGTAAGCCATTTATGTTTGCATTTCATACCTACAAAATGCTAATTACTACCGTGAGCCATGCATCATTAAAGACCCAAAGATAACTAAACAGTTAAAGTAAACCTTACTTTTTCCACATCGCAAAGCAGTCTCTCCTCGTAAACATTTAGTTCTTGGTTTTAAAGTTTAAATTCCTACCAGCGCTCTCTTTTGATTGCTAGTTAAATTATATTAACATCTGACACAGACTGTTGCTTTCAATTTCATACCCAATCATTTCCCTGTCCTTTTAACCTTGAAAAATATTGCCCTAAAATTAACTTTACTTCAAAACACTGAGGCAGTCGATCTAATTTTTGTATGACCAACAGTTTTGCTATGGCAAAGGTCAAATTTTTAAAGAATCACACTGGAGTTGGGTATAGATTTCCTTTAGAAGTTTACTTTCTTCACCTTTGATCAGATTCGGGTTCTAATTTATATTCAGGCAACTTCCCATACACTTGTGCGTGTCTTTTAGACTACTGTATGCTGTGGGCTCTTTGGAGTAGTGTTTAAACGATTCCAACCCTAGAACTGGACTCACAGTCTGCACACCAATAACCCAGACTAATTAACTGACCTTTACTCCTTACCAAGGAATTCAGATCCTGAAAGTTTCTAGAGACTGTCCAGAGGACTGGATAAACCCAGAGAACATGGAGCAGCTTCTTTGCATTTCTCTCATGGTATGGACTATTTGTTTTTGATACGGCAATCATTGTATCCAGCAAAAATATACAATCTACATCTTCACTCTCGTTTACGCATGTCTCTGAGGCCCAGAAGGATACCCACGTGTTGGTATTGGCAGTGGCAGTCAGCCATTCCTCGGCGAGTCCGACCACATGTAGCCCACTGGAGAGCTGGTTAAAAAAGCAAGGATGTCCTAGAAAAAAGACAAAACTACAAATGAGCCAAAATAAAAACACAGGGCTAAAAAGCGTTTCGATTTTCCAGCAGTTTCTCAGTTAACAAACATTCAGGGATCAAGCACACATAAACGAATTATTTCATTCAATAAATACTACTGAGAGCTATCATAGGCAGGGACAGTACTCAACACGGGGGACACAGTAGGAAACAAGGTGGACAGAGCCACTACTGTGCAGATCTTACTGACCAGTGGAAGAAAACACCAATGTGTTTAACTGCAATTGTGAAAAGCACCACAAAGGAAAAGATGGGCATGTTATAAGACCATAAGACCATTCCTTGAGGGCCTAAGGCGGTCAGGGGAGCAGGAGAAGCAATCGTTAGAGAAGCCTTCTTGGAGAAGTGATTTTTCAAGCAAGATCTAAAGTTAGCTTCCAGACAGAGAGTGGAGGAGACGTATCATGGGTAGGAGGACAGCTTGTGAGAAGCCAGGGAGTTGAGGAAGAGCTCATAAGCTTGAGGGGCAGGAACCCATCCTGGGTCTAAAGTAGAAAGACCCAGGCTGGGATGCATGAAACCACCTCAGTGAGTGGGGAAGGGACCACCGAAATCAAATTAAATAATTTTTTCTCAAAAGCTGCTTCCACATTTTTTTGGATTGATATTTACAATGAGTTTTTGAAGACTTATATTAATAAAGAATCACCAAGCATTAGTTGCCACATTGAACATTCTATATTCAACTCAGTTTAAATTAATTTCCTCCTTAGCTCCTTTGCACTTCTTTGACAACATAGCTCAAGGATGACATGCATCACAACTCTCTGCAAACCTCTTTTCCCTCGGGTCACTTTCCCTGGCTTGCAGCGCCCCTCTTCCCATAGCGCCTGCATAGTTTTAACACGTAGGTGCTCAGTCAGTGTTCCTTAAATCGAAAGGAATGGAATGCCTGGAAGTTGTGGCTGTTACAAGTGCTTCTATTATTAACTTTTCGCTTTCTCAGCATCTTTGCCTTTTCCCTCTGTGCTTGATCCTGGGAAATGCAAATGCAGGGAAAGGGCCCCTAGAGATTCATCTACATTTGCAATGCTGAATAAGGGAAGGAAAAAGATCTTGATTTACATCTGTCAGAGTGCTTCCCCATTGCCCTGCTGTTTTTCAGAACTTCTTTTGCTATTTTTATTTCTAACGAAAACTTATTTCAACTTCACATTTACTTTGTATGGTTGAACTTAGTCTTAAAACATGCCTTTTATTTCGGAATCCTATGAGGCTTTCTTTTTGCCTTATTCAATAAGATTTTTCTAGTTGTAAATATACTATATGTTAGAGAAGTGCATAGAATAGAAAGTGATACATACAGAACAGTAATTTTTATGCATATATGTAAAGAAATTATTTACATAGCTATCTCAATATTTATAATAAATACATTTGGAAGGTATAACTTAAGAATGTATTTTTATAAATAGGTAGTTTTATATGTGTGTATATATACATTTTCACACAGAGTTTAAAGTATAAATATAATTGAAATCATATTAAGCATTTTATTTTGTGGTATGTCTTTTTATAATGATTAAAATTCTGTGAGAAATTCCCCATGACTTTCCCAGGACTTTAAATGGTAACATTTAAAGTGTCCTCTCAAAGGATATCCAGTTTATATAAGATAAATGTCAAAATGAGTATACTTTTTTGGGTTTTTGGTATTAAAATTAATGCAGAAATGAGCATTCTTAAATATAAGTCATTTTTGCTTGTTGGCATGGTTGATCAGTTTGGTCTGAAGATAAAATATTTGTGATGCTGAAAGTTTCTGGGATGTCAAATATACATTATTTTAAGTGTCTATTTGATGTCTATCAAATACTAGGCTAGTCATCATACACAAATGATTTCTAATTATTAAAATATACATGAAATATTTTCACAGATCACATAGTAAGAAATGAATAATAAACCCAGGGATATAGGTTGTCGTTGAACCCTTTTTGTGTGTGTCTCTTTCCAAAGATTACGTTGTTTCCAATACATTATTTAGTAAACAGTTAAGATTTTAGAAATAGAGTTCCATAGAGCCTATTGAAACAGTGTTAACTCCTGGAAGTATCATTGCTCTAAATGGTTAAGAATAAAGTTACAATAAAGCTAATCAGAAAACACAATTTCTAAAATATAGGATGTATATATACATATTTATACATATATAATTTTTTATCTCTCTATATTTTATTGATGTAAAAGGATAATCAATTGAGCATCAATAATAAATATGACCAAACGAAATAGATAAGTGAAAGTAAGTTAAAATGGAACATTTAGTTGCCATTGGGATATAACTCCCCAAACCAAAACTATTTTATTTACTTTTCTTGTTAATTAATAAACAATTCATATGTGATAACACCAATGTTTTAAATAAAAATGAGTAAAACTGGACCATTTTCAACATACACATAAACCTAAGACTATTCAATCCGTCTCCAGTTCAGGAGCATCAGTTTGAAAATTACCTGTTTTAACACCGTATTTTAAGGTATCTGTGCAGTCACCAAGTAACTGCTCCAAAGATTCTGGGAGGTCAGACAGTTCCAAGTTAAACCCAACCAAACCTTCAAGAAGTTGATGAGGATGATGAAAGTCCAGTATTTTACCCTTAACATCAAAACTTTTTTTGATGTAATGCAGAAGAATATTTACCACTTGTACCAAAAAACATTTTGTTAAATCTTTACCATCCTTGGATGGCAACAAATCTAGAGAAAAAAAAAAAGAGATAAACAGCCAGGTCAGTAACTAGAATACCAAAGAAAATCACCACCGGAGATAGAGTTTTGCTCACTGGAGATTAAAGATATTAAAAGGCCATGTCAAATAACAAGTAGCATTTGTCCAAATCTTACTTATAATTTTCATTCAAAGTCCCACTGGATAACAATTTTCACCAAAAAAAAAAAAAAAAAGCCATTTTAGATTAATGCCATTGGAGTAATTGAACCATCAAGATGCCCCAGGTGGACCTTATTATATTGTCTAGTCAAAAAATGAGCTGGTAATTGTACGTTTAAAAGTAAATTAAAGCATCGAGGGGCGCCTGGGTGGCTCAGTCAGTTAAGCGGCTGATTCTTGGTTTCAGCTTAGGTCATGATCTCAGGGTTGTGAGATCCAGCCCTGAGTCAGGCTCCATGCTGGGCATGGAGGCTGCTTGAGATTCTCTCTCTCCCTCTCCCTCTGCCCCTCCCTGCACGTTCTCTCTCTCTCGAAAAAAAAAAAAAAAAAAGTTTAAAGCATCAGATCTTAAAGAAATTACAATTGCTTCAATAAATATGTAGATGACAAAAAAGAATGAAACAAATAACATTTGTTACCGACATCCATATGTGAAGCATGAGCATTTGATAAATTAGTCATTACATTGTCTGTCTGAACATCTTTTGTTGCATTTTTCTCAGTTGATTGAAAAGCATGACCAGATTTCTTTCTCATCTGTTCCTTATCTAAGTTAAAAAAGGAAGTATTTTGTGGTTATTAAAGCATGCTGATAGTATGTATTTAGTGCTTTTATCTATAAATAGATGCTTTCAAGAGATTCATAATCATTGAAATTCTTATTTACATCCACATGTGATCTCTGAAGGGTAGGTATAAACTGGAGAGAAGCATTAATTCTACTGAAATTATGTAAGCTCTTTTATAACCATACAGAGAACAAATGATACAATTTGTGGTTGTTAGTTTCATATCAGTTTAGTGTACAGGATTAGGAATTTAGTAATTAAGATCTATCATGTTTAATTATAAATAACAATGCCCACTTCATAATAAGATCCTGCTACTAACATTTAATATATGTAATAATGTCTACTATATATTAAGAGCTCTAAGTGCCTTGCACACATTTTAATCCTCACAATAATCCTACAACATAATCCCATTTTGCCAGTATGCAGATAAAGAAACAAATTTAAAGAAGTTAAGTAATAGTAATAATCCTAAATATAAATAATTCTAAATAATTCTAAAATCTCATATGTATTGTTCTACTCAATCCTCATAACACAGGGTTATGATATAGATGCTATTATTATTAACAAAAATAGCTTATGTGGTAGAACTAGGATTTACAGACAGATGTTTGAATCCAAAGACCATTAAGTTATCCTTCAAAAATTAATATTTAAAAACAGCAAATCCTGGAGTCCTCTTCAATAAAAATATTAAACCAAATATCCAATCAATCAAACAAGTCATTCTTAAATATCTTTTAATGTTCTGGGCATGTGGGGCAGGGAAGGACATATAAACTGTAATTCATAATATCAAGGTGTTTGCCTACAGCTAGACAGAAAATATGAAGTAATCAGAAAATAGTTTCTAGCTAAATTTTGTAGTTTTGACTTTATAAGCTTCGTGGTATTAAATGCTTCCATTTCTAATGGATTTTTCTTAAAATAGAATAAACCATTCTCTAGATATTTCCGATTGCATTTTTAGACTGTAGCAAAATCAATTTGGTTTAGTTTTGATACAATGTTTAAGCATTTTTAAGTGTTTATGTATGACAGATAAAAATGTCCTATTAGAGCTTTTTCCATAAAGAATAAAAACCTGATACATGAAGAAACTGTGCAAGACAGAAATTATAAAAATGTGAGATTATTAGTAAAGCATGCAGAGTACTTAAAAACAAATTTCCATATTACATGTTGACCCTGTAGACAGACATATATTAGGTTAATTCGTCGTAAAAATTCTTTTTCTAGAGGAAAATTGCTTTTTAAAGTTTCACTGCTATACAGAATGAATAATAATTAATAACATAAATTCTAAAGTAACTAAAGTTTTAGAAGCATAAGTCCTTTTAAATAATTGGTGGAAATAACAATTACAAGAAAAAGTGAAATTAAAAAAATTCTACACATGGAACAGTATTACAAATGTTTATAAAGAAATTATGTAAAAACCAAAGATCTGATATATTGGTATAAGAATTATCCTTCATTAATAGTTCAACTACACATTGAATCTACAACCTAAAATTATATTAAATTTATATTTAATAACAAAATGATTTTTTAAATATGTAAGACAAAGATTGCTAATATGTTTTTGTCAAAATATGTGATATATGATTAATATATGTGATTAGTAATCATATAAAATAAGTAAGATTTGTTTGACAGTCTGCACTTTTTGACAAGTAACACTCAAAATCCCACTCTTTTTTTTTTTTTTTAAAGATTTTATTTATTTATTTATTTGACAGAGAGAGAGATAGCGAGAGAGGGAACACAAGCAGGGGGAGTGGGAGAGGGAGAAGCAGGCTTCCCACCGAGCAGGGAGCCCGATGTGGGACTCAATCCCAGGACCCTGGGATCATGACCTGAGCCGAAGGCAGACGCTTAACGACTGAGCCACCCAGGTGCCCACTCTTTCAGTTAATAATAATTGCCATTGAATTCCCACTTCTTCTCACAAAATTTCAACTTACTTGTCCGGCTATCTCCACAATCCTTGACATCCATGTTCTGTGAAGAAATAGTATCTGCTTTCAAAGATTACCTGGAGCCAGAGAGTGATTTTATGTGATGGAAAAGAACCTGACCATGAAAGGTGTGTAACTGCTCTAACTTATAACATAGATTCTCTTAAAGCCCTTTTTATTGATGGCACAGAAATCTGAAGCAATTTCATTATTTGTAAAAAGGGCAGGGATACAACGCTTTTATTTGTTTAGAGAATTAAACAAAAGATGATTGTAATGTATTTGTGTTTAAACGCTACAGCTTTTTAAAAGTATGATTTCCTGTCAAAAAAGGAATGGGCTTCAACTTCCCTTTTGACAATTACAACTTTTATCTGCAGGGTAAAGTGTTAGGTACTTAACATTCTAGGGCAGAAATGAAAAAAAATGCATGGGCATGTTAACAATACAATTCACACCCTTGTAACACAGGTATTTACTTGCCTTTGGATTGAAAACCTTAACATTTTATTTTTTTTTTTAAGATTTTATTTATTTATTTGAGAGAGAGAGAGCACAAGCAGGGGAGAGAGGCAGAGGGAGAGGGAGAGGCAGGCTTCCTGCTGAGCAGGGAGCCCAGTGCGGGACTGGATCACAGGACCCTGAGATCATGACCTGAGCTGAAGGTTTCCGCTTAACGGACTAAGCCACCAGCTGCCTGACAACCTTAACATTTTAAATAATCCAAAAATACATAATGGTCTTCACTTCTGAGCCTCATTTCCAAGTATGCATTTTCTCCAGAATTAATCAAATGTCCACTTATCCCTTGGGATTTACAACTATTAAATAATATGCTGGTCAACATCATTTTTCTTTATTAAGCAAGTTTAAGCATGTTAATGAAAGAGCAGGAAAACACTGATGATTCACATAAGAAAATCACCTGGAATACATTATCCTCTATCCTAGGCATTTGGGTACAATTTATAAAATGATTAAGTAACTCTTAATTTATTCTAATAATAATGAAAAAACATCGTGGTTTATCAAAAGCCATTTACAACTTTCAACCCAATTTGAGACATTACTGCAGCTTTTTCCTCATTAAGGAGTCCACTTAGAGCCTGTAACAAACAAAAATATATATATTTGATGATTTGAAAACCAGTTCCCCCTTCCATTGCTTTCCAGTGGAATTGACTGATGATGGTAGAAGTGGCATATATGTGGGAAAATAGAAAAAATAAACCACAAGGAGTCCACAGCTGTCTTTCCATTTCTTTGAATGATCTGCAGAACTTCTTTGCTCTAATAGTATCATGACATCCATTAAGGAAGATTGTCCCATTATCTTCATTCTGCAAAGATGAACCCTTCTCAGGACTCCTAGACTCACCCTCATCTCCGTCAATTGGCCCACCCATGATTGCCCACTACTTGTGCAGTGTGTCATCCCTCACATTCCAAGTTCATCCCCGAAGCTCCTCACCTGCCCCTTCCTTTCTCACACATAATAACCAGCGGCACTCTATGTTCAAGACTCAAATAATCCCAATTCTGAGGAAATGGGTTTTGAGCCATAAATTACTCTCTAGCTATCACTCATTTCTTCCTTTCATGTCCTCATGTTGGCAATTAGACTTTTATTTGTAGACATGCTCGGGCCAAAACCCTCCCCAGCCCAAAGGGAAATTAATGTTGTTGTTTGTTTCACCTTACCCTAATTTTATACGTTTGTAAACACAAGTAAATTAAAATTAAAACCCACAATTTGTCTCTCCAAAGCATGTGAAAGCTTTCTTATATTACACGGCATTATATAGGATTACAAAGGGGAAAAAGAGGACAATACTCCCCTCTTATGATTGATACTAATATTAACGCCTACAGATTTCTTTCACTGGACCCTTGCTGTATTTTGTACTGTGCTAAATATTTTTCATATGTTGAATCTTCATAGAAAGTCTATGATTTTGGCATGTCTCCTTACCTCAGTTCTGCCATCAATAAAGTGTGCATGGTACTAATACTTACTCATGGCTTTGTGGTATTGAGATAATGCCTCTTAAGGTCTTCTAATATTAATTCTTTATGTCACTCTTTTCTCTGCCAATCCTGACAGACAAAAACAAACAAAAAATCATTTTGAGAATGCCACTTGCTCTGACCAAAAGCGTGCACTGCTTCCCAACCACTATTTGATAAAGTCCTTTATTGACTCTTTCCTTGTGTTACCTCTTAGTATGCATTTATAGAAATTTTCTGCATCTCAAAAGTAAGTTCATTCACTCTTTTTCTTACTTCCCCTCATTATATTTTATAAAATTTCATCTGTTTTAAATGCCTTCCTTCTTCCTTTCTTCCAATCCAAAAGTTACATTTAATGCGTATTTATCAAGTACTTCTATGTGCCAAGCACTCTTCCAAGCTAAATTTGTATGAACTCATTTAATTCTCCCTGAAACCTTGTAACACTGCTGTTTACTTACTCCATTTTACAGATGAAGAACCTAAAGCACTGAGAATTCATGTTATTTGCTAAGAATCACATAGCTCCTAACTGGCAGATCCAAGACTCAATCCCAGCTATTCTGGTTCTACAATCCACTCTCTTAACCCTATCCTGAATTCTATCTGAGAAGTTCCAACTCACATTTTAGTAGCTCCATAGATATTTTCTTATCTCCATCAGTGAGCTGAAGTGATCTTTATATTCCTCTGAATTATCACACCAAATATTGGTCAATTTTTGTATAGTTTATTTGGCAGCTTAATACATTTATTAGAAGTTGTGTCTTGGGGCACCTGGCTGGCTCAGTCAGTAGAGCATGCAACTCTTGATCTTGGGGTTGTGAATTCAAGCCCCAAGTTGGGTATAGAGCTTACATTAAAGAAAAAAAAGAAGTTCTGTTTTGATGTGGGAGGGGAAGTACCAAATGTACATTCAATACTGCCCGTAAGGAAGTTACAACTTAGCAGAAAAGTGAGTAATGGACAGAAAAGTGTCATATTTTAATAAGGGAAAAAGTGCTACATTTATAACAAGGATGATAATCATAGATTCTAGAAGAGACATGGGACAGGGTGGTACAGGAAGGTGCCATCAAGGTGCTCTGTGAACATTTAGCAGGAGACAAACATGGAAGTCCTCTCTAAAGAGGACAACATGTGAGCTAAAACATGTAGGATTAGTATGATTTAACTACGTGCTGAGAGAAGAGACGTATTCAAGGAAGAATCAAACAAATGCACAGGATATTGAGATGTCAATTGAAGAAATAAGAGAAAACCACAGTATAGGACAGCCCAGAAAACCAACAGGGAGAAGTAATCCTGGGGAGGTGGGAAGGGCACATGAATGTGTTTGGTGCTTATCCTTAGAGCAAAAGAAATAAGAGAAAACCAGAGAAGGGTTTGAGATATGCAGTGACATGACTGTGTTTTCCTTATGGTTGTAGAAACAATGGTGAAGGGATGGTGGTTGAATGTAATACATATATTAGTAAAACTCTGAGCAAGAGCTGTTTATCATCTTTGAGATTAACAGATTATAGAAAAGGAACATATGCCTTCTGAGAAATTTTCCAAAGTGCATGCTCATTTAAATACATGAAATTGAGGGGCTCCTGGGTTGGTTAAGTGTCTACCTTCCACTCAGGCCATGATCCTGGAGTCCTGGGTTCGAGCCCACATTGGGCTCCCTGCTCAGTGGGGAGTCTGCTTCTCCCTCTCTCTCTGCCCCTCCCTCTGTTCCTTCTCTTTCTCTCTCTCTCTTGCTCTCTCTCAAATAAATAAATAAAATCTTTTTAAAAATGCATGAAATTGATAGTGATGATGGCACTATATTATACAAATACACAAAATGATACAGAATTATAAGGGGGTAGAAAATGTCATTGAAACTGAGAGATTTAATAATGATAATAATTTATAGGCATTGAGCCTTTAGTCTGAGGCACAATCTGTTCTAAACCTTAATGAGCATTAACTCATTTAGTTGTTCCCAAACTCTATGAAGTAGTTTATTAGTTAAAACCATATATGGCTGCTTTAACAGAAACAAAAATAGTAACTTAAGCCAATTAGAAGATTTATTGCTCTCCTACATAGAATTCTAAACTGGTAAATGGCTCAGGGCAGTTGTATTATTCTGTCCATGAGGTCATCCAAAGACCAGGGATCCTTCTATCTTGTGACTCTCCCATCCCCTAGACCAGTGCTCTCTGAGATATATATGTAAGGAATAACATGTGTAATTTTTAATTTTCTATTAATCACATTTAAAAAAATAGAAACAGGTGAAATTATGTTTAAAAATTCATTCAGTTTGGGGCGCCTGGGTGGCTCAGTTGGTTAAGCGACTGCCTTCGGCTCAGGTCATGATCCTGGAGTCCCTGGATCGAGTCCCGCATCGGGCTCCCTGCTCGGCAGGGAGTCTGCTTCTCCCTCTGACCCTCCCCCCTCTCATGTGCTTGCTCTCTCTCATTCTCTCTCTCTCAAATAAATAAATAAAAAATCTTTAAAAAAAAAAAAATTCATTCAGTTTAACCTATTATATACAAAATATTATAATTCAAACATGCATTGCATCTCAATTAGATGTTAAGTGGATGTTTAATTACATGTTAATTGGGAAATACTTAGTCCATATTTAGATTTCATAAAAGCTTCATTTGAAAAAAAACAGATAAAAAAAGATTAATTTATGTGTGTTTCAAACATACTTAAAAAGTTCTTTGAGGGGCGCCTGGGTGGCTCAGTCATTTAAGTGGCTGCCTTCAGCTCAGGTCGTGACCTCCGGGTCCTGGGATTGAGCCCTGCATCGGGCTCCCTGCTCAGCAGGGAGTCTGCTTCTCCCTCTCTCTCTCCCCCAGCTCATGCTCTCTCTCCCTTTCTCTCTCTCTTTCAAGTAAATAAATAAAAAATTTTTTAAAAGTTCTTTGATAACTAGAGTATCAGTTTTTAAATTTGAATTCATTAAAGCCAAATAAAAAAATTAATTTCTTCAGTTACCCTAACCACATTTTAAGTGCTGACCAGCCGCATGAGGCTGGTAACCACTGCACTGGACAGCACAGGTCAAAGCTGTTGCTTTCACCCACTTTTCATTCACAAAGCTAGCTCGTTAGCACTGTATCTGAATTCTAAACCAAGGAATGGGGGAAAGGGAAACAAGAGAAATTAGACCATCACTTAAGGTGTGATCTAGAACTTGTGCACATCTTATTGGCCAGAACTTACTCACATGACCAGAGAGCTGACATGGCCACACAGAGCTGCTAGGAGGTTAGGATAGAAACTATAGTCTCCTGCTGGATAGACATTGTCCCTGCTAACACTTTGTATATAAGGGAGGAAAGAGGTGAGCAGAGAAGAGGAGGTTTAGCGTTACTAATACAAAGATGAGATGGATATTGGGAAGCATTAACAATCTACGCCATGTGCAGATACTATGGCACTCATTTTCAGATAAGGAAAGGGAAGCACAAAAAGGTTATGCACCTTGCACACATTTGTGCACCTATTAGCTACCAAAGTGGAAAAAATTATATTTGGACCATGATATAAAAAATGTTTGGTATTTCAGCATGTTAAACATACAAGATTGTGACAATTGTTACCTAATATTTTCTTATTTCTTAACTTACCTATGTCGATACTCTAGATACTTTAGATTGTATAAACTTTGAAGGTGAGAAAAAGTATAATTCAATTCCTTATACACTTTCACAGTGCTTAATATCATGTAATGTTTTACACATTTATATGATGTGTAGTCACACTGTAATATCCAAAGAAGGGTTCCATCATTCCCTTCACTTAGGTCATATTTATTAGCCTTTCTTTCCACATAATTTCTGGTTATATGGGTTCAAAGAGAAAGATAAATTTCAAGATAGAGTAAACAGGTAAAGCTGTGGGACAGAAAGACATGATAACTCGATAAACACCCAGAGACATTGATACGTGTTTACTTTGTGTGGTTTGACTTCATCTGTTTTTGTAAATCACTGATGTCTTCTGGGAAAATTTCTTTTCATCTCTGAGAAATTGTTTTCAACAATACCATGAAGCATGATATTCTAAATACACAAAGTACAGAGAAAATCTCTCATGCTTTCATCCTTTTACATTCATGTGATTCTTTCATTTCACCTTCATTTTCCCATAAGCACTTGCAAACTTATTGTTTATACATATTGAAAGGAGAAAAGATCACAATCATATAATATACTCGAAACCATATATTGTTCTTTGTAGTTATTGTGGATAACTACAGGATATCTTTCTTTTATTAGCTTGATCTTTAAAGTTGAAAAAAAGAGTTTTGTTTTTGTAAATCACCATTTGCATTATACAGATATATAATTCTAACAAAATATCCACAGTATAGAAACCTACAGAAAACTTAAGAGAGTTTGCCCAACAAAATACAAGTAGCAACTGTCAGGGCAGAGTTTTGACCCCAGACCAAAAACTAGATCTTCCAACCTTAATCTCTTCATTTTGCTTAAACAACATAACATACTAACTATTCCTGCCTACCTAGTGACTTAGTAAATAGACCCTGTGATGTTATCAAAATTTGAAATTGTTTTCAAGTAATGTATGCTTTTACTTGAACACAAAATATTAACATGTAAAGCAACACCAATTCTTTGCTTTCAACATTAATTCTTCCAATTATCTGAGTTCGTTGAGGCCTTTCTAAATGGCTCCCTACAATGAGGGAATTGAATTGCCATTCGTATCTCCACATCCTATTTGTTGACACATGTAATTTATATTTTTTCTCAAAAGCTCCCACATTTTCTCAAAGCCTGCATTATGAAGAATGATTTTTTTTTAAGATTTGCTTATTTATTTTAGAGAGAGAGTATGGGAGCAGGGGGAAGGGCAAAAGGAGAGGGAGAGAAGCAGACTCCCTGCTGAGTGCAGAGCCCAACGTGGGGCTCAATCCCATGAACCTGAGATCATGACCTGAGCTGAAACCAAGCATCAGACGCTTAACCGACTGAGCCAGCCAGGTGCCCCGAAGAATGATTTTAGAATATGGACCAATAGGGACAAATAATTCCAAGTTGAATCTCACAGGTTTTAATATAATCTGGCCTGAACCAGAGCTATAACATCTATGCTAACTGACTTATAGCAGCCTTGGAAAATCAAGGCAAACCTCAAGTTATCCATTTTGTAAACCATAAAACAGCTAAATAGCACCTACTTCATTATGAATAGTAGTTATTCGGAGACAACTTAATCCAGTAGCTGAATGAAATACATATGGAACAACTGGTAATTAAACCAACTAACTTTTTGATATTTTTAGGAATTAAGGGTTATTAGTATTTATCAGGTTATATAATCTGGAATCAATCAGTCCCTTCCATCCAGGCCAAATCACCAAAGTTTGAACTGAAGATACTATGAAGATTGCAAACAAGAAATAAAAGAAAAAAATTAAAAATAGACATTAGGGAAGTGAAAAAATTATCAATCTCAAAAGAATCAAGGAATGGCATGTAAATATGACTTTAATAAACTCTTCAAATTTTAATAATTCACAAATTAATTGATAATACATTATTAGTATTTTGAAAATTAAAATTATAAAATTATTGCCTATTAGACTGGACAAAGAGAATGATTTCTTACTTTAAAAAATAGCCCTAGGAAAAAAGGTTGATCTAGACCTAATAATGCTTAAAAACAAGGATCCTTAAAAGGATAACGGTGACCCACAAGTAAATTAACTACCTAACAAAACTCGACATTCTTTGAAGGATGACATCTAAATTCAAAATAACAAAAAATTCACAATGTCCAGCATGCAATAGAAATTATAAAACATACAAAGAAGTAGAAAAAAATGTGACTTGCAACCAAGAAAAAAAATCAGTGAATAGAAACAGAACCAGAAACGACAGAGATGATGAAATAAGCAGGTAAAGACTTTTAAAAAATCTGCTACAAATATATATAAGGATTTAAAGAAGACATGCACATAATAAAAAGATAAATGGAGACAATAAAACTAAATTAAATAGAGTTTCTAGGGCTGAAAAAAAATAACTGAAATGAAAAATTCACTAGCTTGGCCTAATAGAAGATTAGAGGTTATAGGAAAAAAAGATAAGACTAATGGATTTGAAGAAAGGGCAATAAAAACTATCGAAACTGAAGCACAAGGAGAAAAAATGCTGGAAAAATATGACCAGAATCTAGTGATGTGTGCAGCAAGATAATGTAATTTAATATATCCTTAACTTGAGTTCCAGAAAGAGAGGAGATGCAGAAAAATATGTGAAGAAATAATGGCTAAAAAAATTTCCACATTTGATCAACATTATAAACACACAGATCCCAGAATGCTCTACAAATCCCAAGGTGAATAAACAGAAAGAAAACCATACCCTGAATACATATATCAAATTGCTCAAAGCAGCTATTTAAAAAAATTTTAAACAGCCAAGAAAAGATTTATTATGTACAGGGGACTAATGTTAATAAAAAAAAATAATGACTAGATTTCTCATCAGAAATAGTGTAAGTCAGAAAGCAATGAAAAGACTTCTTTAGGGGTGCCTGGGTGGCTCAGTCAGTTAGGATCTGACTCTTGGTTTCAGCTCAGGTCATGATCTCAAGGTCCTGAGATTGAGCCCTGTGTCGGGCTCTGCACTCAGCTCGGAGTCTGCTTGAGAGTCTCTCTCTCTCTCCCTCTGCTCCTCCCTCCACTTGCGCTATAAATAAACAAACAAACAAATAAATAAGACTTCTTTAAAGTACTGAAAGAAAACAAGCAGACATTAACTAGACACTAACTAGTGTCTAGACACTAACTAATTTTGTGTCACATTCTCCATCACAAACAAAGGGGACTTTGTTGACAGTACCCACAAGATACATTAAGGAGTTTTTCAAGCTAAAAAAAAAAAAAATGAAAAAAAGATTTTTAAAAAACTTGGCTCTACACAAAGGAATGAAGAATGTTAGAAATGATAAATATGTGAGTAAAGGCATTTTTCTTATTTTAAGTTTTTTAAAAAACAATTGTTTAAAGCAAAATATATATGTACACACACACACACACACATATATATAACTATTCTCCTCAGATGCAACAGAGAAAACCAGTAATATAAGAATGTAAGGGCAAGGAGTACTTGTTGGATTTGGCAGTATAGAGAATATTGTTTGTCCTTGTGGAAACAAGTCACAATGAAATATTAAGAACAGAAGCCAGTCTGGTGGGTTGACAAGTGAATGGTGGTACAATTTTTATTTTGGTCTTGGAAAATAGGATTAATTTTATAAAACAATGTTATTAATGTTAATATATATGATCATTAATATAATAACTATTATTTTAAAATAAATTGATAAATATTTTAAATTTAGTATTTTTTCTCTTTGAAATCTAACTTCTTCTTTTAAATTTTATTTTATTATGTTACATTAATCACCATACATTACATCGTTAGTTTTTGATGTAGTGTGCCATGATTCATTGTTTGCGTATAACACCCAGTGATCCATTCAATACATGCCCTCTTTAATACACATCACCAGGCTAACCCATCCCCCCACTCCCCCAGAACCCTCAGTTTGTTTCTCAGAGTCCACAGTCTCTCATGGTTCCTCTCCCCCTCCAATTCCTCCCCCGTTCATTTTTCCCTTTCTACTATCTTCTTTTTTTTTTTTTTTTTAACATATAATGTACTATCTGTTTCAGAGGTACAGGTCTGTGATTCTAATACAGCCAAAATTATTAGTTATACCACAGGAAAAAAAAATTCTTTGGGTTTTCTTTGAGGTTTTCAATAACTTACAAGCATGTAAAGGGATTCTGAGACCAAAACGTTTTAGAACTACCGCGTTATAAAATGCTGCCTTCATAAGCATAGATGTTGTAGATACAAAATTATTCTAAAGTAGAAAGTAACATTTCCAATGGTATTGTCTTATTGAAATTGAAAAGAAAGCAATAAGTAAAATGCTTTTTCTTATGGTGCCTTATTATTCATTTTTAATGATACATAGGTATGACAACCATGCCTAGTGTTTGCATTTGAATCTCAAATGATCATTACTGAATACAAAGAAGGAAAAAAAATAACATCTGGATATCACAAAATAAGCCAATAACACAAATTGGCTCATGAATATTTAATTTGCACATTAATTCACCTACTGAGAAGGAAGGCTTGCAAAACAAATGAATAAACTCATAAATATTCCTTGAATTATTTATCTATTTGATCTTTTGTAGGTGTATTATGCAAAATTTTGCTTCTTAAATAAATGACATTTGAATAGTTGAAAAAATGCTCTCTCATTATAGTCACTGGACACCGCTATGCTAATAAAAGCAAAAAATGAAAGAGATTTACATGATTGAACACCATTTGAAAATGAGATCTTAGTTTGAGTCTTGTTGCACATTAGAAAACTTTAAAACTGATAGAGATGGTGATAATTAACTAAGAAAGAGCAGAGCATAGTTCATTTATCTCTCATATCTCTAGTTTTTTGGGAGTGAGGTAGAGTTCTATCTACCCATTCACACTCATTCACTTAGCCTCCTGTGTGATCTATATATATCAGATGATAGGGTCTTGTGTATAAGTCCAAAATATATTTATTTCCTTGTGAAAGTTTACTTGCATGAATTAAAAGTTAAGCTCTGGGGGTGCCTGGGTGGCTCAGTCGTTGAGCGTCTGCCTTCAGCTCGGGTCATGGTCCCAGGGTCCTGGGATCGAGCCCTGCATTGGGCTCCCTGCTCAGCGGGAAGCCTGCTTCTCCCTCTCCCACTCCCCCTGCTTGTGTTCCCTCTCTCGCTGTGTCTCTCTCTGATAAATAAATAAAATCTTTAAAAAAAAAAAAAGTTAAGCTCTGTTAAAACTGCTAACTCAGTTTTGCATGCCTTCCCCAAATTTCCTTTATTATTTGAGTCCGATTTATTCCTACAGGGCTCCCTTACATCCTTCTTAATACCTTAAGATGAAATAATTTTGTTTCCTCAGTATTAGCATAGAGTATTTTAAGTTTTATTCTGTTTTTACCTTAAAGTGCTTATCAAATATCTTGGACTGTAATTATTTATATACATTTTACGTCATTGACTACATTATCAGTTCCTTGAAGTAAACTAGCATTGTGTCTTATTCACCTTTGTGTCTTAATCAGCTCTGTCGGTATCGTTCTGGTGCACAGCAAAGAACTTAGTAGATGGCTATTTTCTGTTAACTAAAACAAATTAAACAGCCTCAGCAAGTTCTATCAGCTCAGCACAGATCTCCTGCTGTGAGGAACAAAAAACAAACTTGATACAGGGAAAGTCAAGTGGCAAGAGTACCATCTTCATATTTTGTATTATTATTGAATGAGAATGAAAGAATACCTTATTTCCTATTGCAAAAGAAAAAAATACAAAATCTATGTTCTTAAATCTTAGGATAAATACTAAATATAGTCTTTTGGGCGCCTGGGTGGCTCAGACAGTTAAGCGTCTGCCTTCGGCTCAGGTCGTGATCCCAGAGTCCTGGGATCAAGCCCCGCGTTGGGTTCCCTGCTGAGCGGGGAGCCTGCTTCTCCCTCTCCCTCTGCCTGCTGCTTCCCCTGCTTGTACGCTCTCTCTTTCTGTCAAAAATAAAATAAAAAATCTTAAAAAAATATATATAGTCTTTTATTTTTTTCCCCTCTAAATTATGTCAAAGTCCTAATTACTAAATATTAGGTCATATGGAGAGACAGAGTGTTAGAGATGTGACCTAGAGTAGAGACACCTACAGCATGTGTCACATCAAGGTTCACTGTGAAGAGTCAACTTTTAATCACAACTTTGTGTCATTCATCTTGTAAGTTGCCAACAAATCTCAGTAGCTTCCTAACTGAATTTCTTCTCTGTGCTCTTGTTTTCTTCTAATCCTACAAACCATAGCCAAGTGAGTGTTACTTACATTCCTGCATTGATTTAGTCTAAGGACATTTACTGATGCGTCAGTCAGGGAGGAAGAATAATTTTTCTTCTACCCGTCTAGGTTCATGGCTGAAACCCCCAAAATAAAAGACAGATTAACAGGAGAAAAATGAAAAGAAGTTTAATAACACACATACCTTCTGTATATATCCAGGGAGATATCCAGGAGAAACTGAGTAATTCCCCAAAATGTCCAAGCCACCACCTCAAACACCATCTCCAGCTAAAGACAGAAGAAAATGTTGGGGGTACAGGGAGCAGAGACCATTTATGGGGGGTTGCCAGAGAAGCACAATAAACAAAGGTATGGTTGTTACTCAGATTAAGTCACTGCCTTCTCTATTGATAAGAGTTTCTAAAGATTTAGTCACCTTCCTTTTCTGGTACAGAGATGGAGACACCTTTATATATGGAGCTATCCATTATATATGTAAATGTCTCTTACAAAAGAGTAACTTCTACCCGGTTTTCAGAGCTTCTCCAGGATCTGCTCCTTCTTAAAAATAATCAGCCTCAAAAAGTCAGTATACCAAAGAGGCATATTTGGGGGTAGAATATTTTGTTCCACTTCATGTCAAACACATAGGTCCTCAAGGGCCAATCATACACCCTAAGACATGATCAATCGCACAGCCTATGACCATTGTCATTCATCCAGGGTTGAGCATATAACCCAAGCGAGAACAGTCAGAGCCCTTCCCCAAGAATTTTTTAATTGAAGCAGGTGCTAAAGACCTTTTTACTTCACTAACATATCAGTGTCTGACCCCAGACTGCTAGTAATTGTTCTCTGCCACATGAATCAGCCAGAGTGAATGAAGCTAATTATCAGAGAACATAAAAAACAGAAGCAGAAAAAGAAAATTCTGGATCCAACCAAACTCTGGTTGTTTCTTGAGGGACTCTAGAGCTGTTAGAGTAAGCAATTAAGTTCTAACAGGATACTCTGGGGGTCAGCAATGAGGAAGTCATGGCCAGCTATTGGAAAATCCAAGGCCTATCCTGGCAGCACTCTACAAGAAGTCAGATCAAACCAGACAGGCCCAGGATGGTGGGTGCCATGACAGGAAACCCCTGACCAAATTAGGAAGAAAAAGCCAGAAACTCTTTCCCCACCCCAAGTAATCAATATTCCACTCCCTACTAACAACTGTCAATAAAAGATAGAAACCCAACCCCCAGGGTGAGCAGCTCACTGGCTCTCTTGAGCTCACCTGCTGTCATATTTCGAGAGTGTACTTTTCCCTTTAATAAACACTAGTGCTTCTGTTATTCATCCACTGTGCTGCATGTCTGTCCTTGAATTCCTTCTCATGACAAGCCCAAGAACCTTCAGTGACTCCTTCAGGTCCAGCTGGGTCCAGGCCCTAGGGCCCCCGTGTCTCCCCACTTCACCCAGCAACAGAGTGTCCCTATTTTCTAGAACACTTCCTTCTGTGAACTATTCCAGTATTCTTAATATTCTTCCAACACCTCTTCCTTCTTTTTATCTTTATTACTAAGCTAGTTCAAACAACACTGCTATGCTAAAGAATATAAATTATCTTGAAGGTCTTTTTTCTTTTCTTTTTTTTTTTTTGGAAGGTCTTTTTTCTAACAGCTAAAAGAGGATAAAGTAAAATCTTTGTATTTGAAAGGAGCATTATGTCACACATATCTTCCCTTATCAAGAATGTTACTCAATTTGGGTAATAAAGATCAATACAATATTGCAAAACAAAATCTGAGAATCAAAATTAAACTGAAATGAAAATAATATATCAACTTTCAATTCAATTTTCTAAAACTAATAGGCAAAATTCACCAGCATTGTACCCACGAATCAATGATGGTTAAGTTTTCTCCTTATACTATATAATTATAAATAAAATATTATTTTAAAGTAAGCATATTATGTATAGAGTACAAATCTGCTGGCATATTTATATCAAAATACAAGATTTAAGTACTTTCACAGTCTTCAACAATCATTCGAGCCTTGGTTATCATACCCTTCATTGTATCCTTTCCTCACTGAGGTCCTTTGGTGGAAAAGCTTCAGAAGAGTGTTCTAGGATACAAGAAGCCATTGTGGAGTTTATTGTGGAAATGACATTATCAGATTTGTGTTTCAGAGTTGCAAGTGTGTATGGTAATAAGAAAAAGCACTTAATAATTGCTATTATTAGAGAGGGTACTGGACTCCATTGCAGGTTCCCTTAAGAGTGATAAACCAGGGCGCCTGGGTGGCTCAGTTGGTTGAGCGACTGCCTTCGGCTCAGGTCATGATCCTGGAGTCCCAGGATCGAGTCCCGCATCGGGCTCCCTGCTCGGCAGGGGGTCTGCTTCTCCCTCTGACCCTCCCCCCTCTCATGTGCTCTCTCTCTCTCTCAAATAAATAAATAAAAATCTAAAAAAAAAAAAAAAAAAAAAGAGTGATAAACCAATATGCCTGCAGCGATGTTGTACAAAACTTGAGAATTTACCTAAATTTCTATTATGTTGCACAGCTGTAACTGCAGAGTATTGGACCTAAAATATTATATATTTCATTGTATATTATCTCTCTCTCCCAAAGAAGTGTAAGTTCTTTGAAAGCTGAGCCTTCCTTTATTTGTTGTTGTAGACTCATCACTCAAAATCTCTGCTTGACATATTCCAGATTATATGTATATGGAAGGCACAGAATATGTATATATGTGTATATAATGCATAGACTAAAGAACCAATGAGCACCAAAAAAAATTCCTGATAAAATTATAAAGGAAATAATTTTGAATATTTATAAAAATAATACAGAGTTCAAAGCACACTTAACATCTTACTCACTTTAATCAATGGTAGGAAAGTTTTATTTAAAAACCTGACTTGGAAAACAATTCTATATTATTTTCTTTTACTTTCTGGATAAAAGGTAATCAAGTTAATTATAATTTCCCCTCCAGGAAAATTCCACTTCCCCAATAATGAGAGAGAGACTTGAACATGTTGCAGTAATTTAAAAGCTTAGTCATGTATAGAAAATTATAATGAACTTAACTATATAGAATAAAATGAGAACAAAAGATAGAAAACTAAAGAGTGGAAGAGTGGCCAAATGCAATATTTTAACAATCTTACATCCCTGTGTGCTACTTTGATGTGAAAAAAATAACCTCCAATTTATTGTTTCAAGAGAAAAGAAGAAGGAAGGAAGGAGGGAAGAGAGGGAGGGGGGCAGGGAGGGAAGGAGGGAGGGAGGGAGAAAGGAAGGGAGGGAGGGAGGAGAGTCATAACACTACACCAACTGACTGCATGTTCTGGAACATGTAACTTCAAACTTTTGGGGTCTTTGCGGTCTGTGAAATGGGGTGATTTCTTCCTTCACTGGGTAATTGTGAGGCTCAGGCATGACAATGAAAGTGTAGGAAAAAATGTTGCCATTCACTCCCTCCTCTGATCTTTAGGGGCACAGTGCCAGGTGTAACCACTAGTTTCTTGGGAAGATAAAAGAAGTTTTCATATTCTTTTGGAGGAGGTCAATTAACTAAACAAATAGCTCTCTCAAGTCCCAAGTGAACTTTATACATGCTTTGCTATATGACTTGTGTAGAATTTTATCCTGGCTCTATAGTCTTTATGACCTACCTACATGCATGTTCTCTCTTATGCTTATTTAACAAGAAATCAGTCTTATTTCCATATTTATGTGGAGGGATCTCTCTTTGTTAGTAGAATTTTTAATTCCAACAATATAAATTACTGAAGAAAAATATTTGTTTCATACAGGAAAAAAAATAGATCAAAATATGCTCTTTGCTTTCATTGAAATTTTAATTTTTAAATTCCCTGTTATAAAGTGTACTCAATGAATCAAATATCAGCAGTGGTGGTCTATGAAGGCAAGAGACTGCTGGGGCACTGAAGGAGCTGTTCTAGTTACAAGGACCCTCCCCCCCCCAAAAAGGAAACAGGCATAATTGAGACAAGTTCTACTAACAGGACGTTGAGTAAAATAGATGAAGTAAGATGGCAAACAGTTCTTTTATGTAGCAATCCAGCCAGTGGCCTGAAGTATAAGAAACAGGATCTAGTAACTTTGGAGAGAAGACACACAATAAAGACTGCAGATTCAGGGCTGCCTGGCTGGCTCTGTCAGTAGAGCGTATAATGCTTGATCTCAGGGTTGTGAGTTTGAGCCCCACATTGGGTGTAGAGATTACTTAAAAATAAAATCTTTAAAAAAAAAGTGTGCAGGTTCAGAAAAGGGTTGTAGCCCACTGGGATTATAGTAAACCCAATGAATTTTGGTCACTCCCATTATTAAAAATAATGGAGGATTATTGATTTAAGTAACACCAAGACAACTTGGAATGCCCCCTATTAAAAATCACCTACAAATTCTGTATAAAATACAACAATCATACCTTTAATTGTATAACTGAGCTCATATGAAAGTAAAAGAAACTTCCAGGAACCAAAGGAAAGAGAGACCTTGTGGAGATCAAGTTGACTTTCAGATGGAATGGAAAAGCTCTGAGCTTATCTCAAGAGAAGTGTGCATGTCTGGTTTTTACTCTGAGTCAAGATCAGGGCAGTGGGATTTAAGATGCACTATTTAGGATATACTATTTTATGTCCTATTTTAGGTTCCCTGGTAACTTCCAGAGTCAGCTTCTTTACCTAGCTTTTGCAGGTGGCCTACCTGCTTTGATAAACTTGGCTTGATTACCTGACAGGCCTCCCTGATAGCTTCTCTTTAAACTTTCACAAAGCCATGATTTCTCATATTGATCCTGGGGTTCAACCTGGAGACATGGTGCAGTTCATGTAGGAGTGAATAGGAGCACTGGACATCTTGCTCTTAAGATGTCTAGGACTTCAGATGTTTGCTGCATTCTTTTTCTCTTATTATACCGCAATCTCTGCCTTTAAGTAAAAGCCTCACGTAAGTATGCCCTTTGGAGTCTCATGAGCCCTTTCAAAGAACTGGGGAAATCTTTGCAGGTCTGGAAAGAATAGTGACAAGCACATGAGCTGACACTGTTTTATCACTGGGAAGGAAGTTTAGAAGAGGTGGCATTTGCTCATCTCAGGAACCAAAAGCTTAGATGCCCACATACTGGTAGGGATAGAGTCTTCTTAAGGCTGCAAAAGAGAACACTACCAACCAACCAGATTTTCATAAGAACCAAATATTATTTCTAAAAATGAATCTACAGTCATCAAAAATCAAGTGGAACAATTAAACAACATATTTGATACAGCTCCGCTAATGAGGAATGATTCTCACCACACACACACACACACACACACACACACACACAAAAGGTAACTATGTGAGGTAATGGATGGATTAGCTTTTTTCTTTTTTTAAGATTTTATTTATTTATTTGAGAGAGAGAGCACATGAGAGGGGGTAGGGTCAGAGGGAGAAGCAGACTCCCTGCCGAGCAGGGAGCCCGATGCGGGGCTCGATCCTGGGACTCCTGGAGCCGAAAGCAGTCACTTAACCAACTGAGCCACCCAGGCGCCCAGATGGATTAGCTTGATTGTGGTAATTCTTTCACAAGGTATATGTATATAAAGCCATCCCGCACACCCCTTAAATATATACTTTTTAAATTTGTCAATTACACCTCAACAAAGAGAGAAAAAATGATGAAAAAACAAATGATAAGTTAACAAATTTCAAACCAGATGCGAAGAATCACTCCGGATGTATCACAGAGACCCAGAAATGAAAACTACCACAGAGACAGAGAAGTGCAGAAGCCAGCACGAGAGGGTGTAAACAGGCCGGAAGACTAGAATGAGGGGCGAGGGGAAGACACTGCTGGAAGAGATCACGGCTGATGTTCCAGAAAGGGAAGAAAGCTCTGGGCCCTCATACCAGAGAACATGTCATGCTGAGCAGGACTCAAACACACACACACACAAAGCGCACTCTGCACTACACACGAGGCAGGCCAATTCTCAAACACCTTGGCCTCAGGACCCTGCAGTGTTGTAAGTCACTGGGGAAAACAAAACAAGCCTCTTCCATATTAACATTCATATGAAAAATATATTTTCCAAAACTAGTTAGGGTGTCATTGTTTCACATTTCTGCCAATCTCCTTAAATATGACTTAAGGGAAGAGAAATGGATCCTCACATCTTGTTCTGCCTTCAGTATCAGTCATGTGGCCTCTGAAAAACCCACACTGTCCCCTTGTGAGAGAACAAGAGGGAAAAGGATAATATTATTATCCTTTTATATTATTGTCCTTTTGTAATATTATGAACATCCTTCCAACTCACGAATCCTCTCACTGCTGACAAGATGACACTAAAGAATAAAAAAGGTAAAGGATAGATCTAAAAACTAATCTGGCAAGAAAAAAACAAAAACAGATGGACTAAAGTCATCAGCCAAAGAGAAGGATTGGAAAACACAGGACCTTCTGGGACTTTCTGCGTGACCTTCTGTTAGGCAAAGAGCTCTTGAATATATAACATCAAAAGTACAATATTCTTGAAAAGGCACCATTAAGATGAAAAAGAAAAAGCCACCTACTCTGAGGAAATATTTGCAAACCATATCATTTACAAAGGACTTATTTTAAAACATAGAACACTAACAACTCAATAATAAGACAACAACCTAATTTTTTAAATGGGGAATATATCTGAATAGATATTTCACCAAAGGTATATGAATGGTGAATAAACACATGAAAAGGTCTTCGGTATCATGAGTCATCTGAGAAATTCCAGTTAAAACCACAATGAGATACTATTTCATAAATACTTGAATGGCTACCTCCAAGATGACAGACAATTACAAATGTTGGAGAACGTGGATAAACGAGACCCCCTCCTATGTTGCTGATGGGAATGTAACACGGCGCCATCACTTCATACAACAATTTGCAGTTTCTCAAAAAGTGAAACATAAACTTGCCATCAGACCCAGCAAATGGACTGCCTGGCATTTTCCTAAAGAAATGAAAGCTATGTCCACACAAGCTTTGTCTGTGAACGTACATTGCAGCACTAGCTGTAACAGCTGACGGGGATCTTTTAGGGGAAAAGAAAATGCTCTAAAACTAGATTTTGGTGATGCTTTCACAATTCTATAAATTCACCACAAAAAATGAAAGGTAAACTTAAATAGGAGCATTTTATGGTTCTACAAATTATATCCCAATAAAACTATATTTAAAAAAAGACAGTGGTTAATCAAATTGGATAAAGAACATAATCCAGATATGTGTTATTAACAAGAAACACACATAAGGGTATAAGGATACCAAAGATGAAAAGTCAAAGGAAGGAAAAGAAAAACTAGGGGAAGACAATTACAAGTAAGCTGTGTGGTTAAATTAGTATCAGACAAAATAGGCTTTAGAGTAAGAGAAAAAAATAATCAGGGATGTTTCTAGGATGAATTTTATCACTGTTTGTGTTCAAAATTTTCTTCAGGTTCTAGAGAACATAGTAAAACAAAATAAATAAGTTCTAAAGATTAAAATTTCCACTACTCACAGACAATATCACTGTCAATACAGAAAATCCAATCAAATATACAGGAAAACTATCAGAGCTAATAAGAGAATTCAAGTTTATTGGATTGAAAATCAATCTACAGGAATCAGTTATGTTCCTATATACCACGAATGACTACTAAAAATTATATTTTTAAAAAAGATATTTATAATAGCAACAAAATTAAATGTTACCTAAGAAGAAATCCAATGAAATGATGCAATTAGTCTAGAGAGAGAGTGTAATAAACATTTATTGGAAGCCATAAGGGAAGATCTAAATAAATAGAATTATTTGCCTCATCATAAGATGACCTAGTCTCGTGATGGCAAGTCTTCTCAAATTTATCTATACATTCATTGGAATTATCATCAAAAACTTAACTTGACCAGGGATACCTTGGCAGCTCAGTCGGTTGAGTGTCCAACTCTTAATCTTAGCTGAGGTCTTGATCTCAGAGTTGTAAGCTCAAGCCCCATGTTGGGCTTTTTTCTTAAGAAAAGAAAAGAAAGAAAGAAAGAAAGGAAGGAAGGAAGGAAGGAAGGAAGGAAGGAAGGAAGGAAGGAAGGAAGGAAGGAAG